>NW_024080692.1:1971964-2380054 GCF_003009895.1 Hyaena hyaena
CTCAGACCTCATTTATTAACAAGTGAAAACCGCATTATCATTTTAACAGTGCGCGCTTAGTAACTGCTTCTCTAATGCGCAATGGTGCCAACATGACTAATAAAATTTTGATTATAACATTTATAAGCATCGGGAAGCCATGCTTTGCAATCTTCTTTTAAACTCTACCAATTTGAAATCCAGTAATTTATATTTTTAATACATAGAGGGATTTTTAAAAAAATAAATGAATGTGATTTTCAAGAATGTTAAGTAGCTTTTGATAGACACACTGAGTGAAGAGGCGAAATACCTGATTTAAATTACCCAGAATTCACCGGGGAAAGAGTTTTAAAAATAGTTTTAGCAAAATAGAAACTAGAAAGATTTTACCTTAGGTGTCCTCACTATCCGGACTACCTTGGGAGATTTTATAGATTTTAAGACTGTGTTCAGAAAGCCTCACGTATTTGAAACACTTTGGCATTGTAAAATTGATGAGTAGTTTAAAAAATAACCACATGGTAATACTATTTTAAGTTTATTTATTTTTAATTTTTTTAATGTTTTATTTATTTCTGAGAGAGAGGCAGCATGAGCAGTGGAGGGTCAGAGAGGGAGACACAGAATCCGAAGCAATCTCTCCAGGCTCTGAGCTAGCTGTCAGCACAGAGCCCGACACGGGGCTCGAACCCACGAACAATGAGATCATGACCTGAGCAGAAGTTGGAACCTTAACCAACTGAGCCACCCAGGTGCCCCTATTTTCAGTTTATTTTTAAGGATAACGCTCAACATTTATGGAGTTCTCACTGTGTCTCTAGACCTATCTTAATCCCATTGCCTCATTTAATTCTCAAAAAAAAAAGAAAAGAAAAGAAAAAAAGCTTGCACCATGTTGGCATTGTGTTGTCCCTGTTTCAGAAAGGGGAAGACTGAGGCATAAAGGACCAAGAAGCCCCAGGAATCGAGTGGGGGACTGGAAGTAGAGTTCTGCTCTGTCTTACCCAGAGCCTTATACATCCCTCCGCTCACTGCCACAGCGCTTCCAAGTGCGTGCAATGCTACTAAAATGTATTTCGCCATAATTTGTAAATGACTTAATCATTTCATCAGTTCTGAATGCCTTTCAGATGTGTGTAAGTCTTACAAGTTTGGAGACACGCTGGCGTCAAGTACAGCCTTGTACACTGATGTACTGGGACACTGAGAGACCGTGCTGAGAGAGAGACTATGTGAAATGAGCAGAGGCACTTTGCAGGATCATTGTCAAAAGAATCAGGAAGGTGTACAGCTGGCCAGCGGCTGGAATCGTGTTTTTGGAAGGGATCCTCGGGGTAAAGCAGAGGAGATGGGTTATAGCGAGCGCCCCTTCTGCGCCAGGCACCACACTGGCCCCGTGTGTGTCGTCAGCTGGTAATGTGCCCAGCGCCAGCGGAGGCAAGTTCCTAACAGCCCTGGGCAGCTTGGGTAACTTGTCCCACGTCACTCAGCCACCTGGCAGAACTGTCGTCCACGCAGATCACCCGCCCACACACATCTTCCCACCGTGTCACAGGGCTGAGCACTGTGTACGGTTTGGCCTTTCCCCTCACGTCCGCCTTTGTGGTGGCATTTTCGTAGGGTGATGTTTCCTTTTATTTCATCAGTAAGAATGTGACATTTTTGGCCATTCCACGCAGGCCACGTCAGTCGTATTGATGTACCAGGTAGGGAGCATTTTAATGTACTGCTCTCCCTATTGTAGGCCTGTTACCTTCAGTCATGGAAAACTGTTTTCTCAGTAAGGAACCAGGAGAGTTTCAGGCCTCCGTTTGGGCTCCATTGCACTTTTGTATTCTGAACGGCACTCTCTGCGCTTTTTAAAATCCGAACATGTAAGCAGCTTGCATAGTTGAGGGACGTGGCTAGAGACCACCTGAGTACGTGAGTGAATTCTGTGCCTGAGTCTTGCGGTTCCTAATTCAGTGGTTACGATGCACCTGGTGGCCCCTGTACGGAGACATGGACTTTTATGCCCATGGATGTTTTCGGCTTCCTCCGGGCTTTCCGCTAAGCAGGCACCCTCATGCGGAGTCCTGGATTCTAGGTACCCTGGGCCCCAGTGGTGAGAGCAGGTGTGCAGTGCTGAGCATATGACGGGCCCTAGGAAGGCATCTCTGCCATTCCTGGAGACAGCGTACTCAAGGGGCCCGTGCTCCATGATCTTCCACATCTTTAGAAAAGGGAGTGAAAATTTGCTTGAATGAAGAATTAATAAAGACATTAAATGATCACGTAGTACTGGGGAGAGATGCCTTATATTTTCAATATACCATCTCTCTACAGACATCTCTTGGTCTTCCAACCAGAAATATCCACTATCCTTCCCCAAATTCTTACGTATGTGTGTGTGTGTTTTAATCAAGATATTCGTTGTGTTACACAGTGAATCTGTTGTTTACGGGGCCTGGAAGCACTCTGTATTTGGAAATTCAATATAAAAGTCCAAAATAGGATGCCTGTTTTTCAAAAGGGCTTTCCAGTTGAGTTGAACTCTAGAAGTGAAAAACGGATTTTTCTCTTCTTAGATGTTATTTAAAGAAATGTATCCTCAGCCTTTGTGAAACTGCAAGCATGCTTGTTTTGTGAGGCTTTCTACCCAGGTCCTGGCCTGCCTTTGAGCAAAACGGCGAAGCTGTCCTTTCTGCCTGGGAACATTTTGGTACTCTTCTTCTCACTACCAGTGTGTTCCGTTCAAACCAAAATCAAACCTCAGAGTGTTTATGCGATACCTACTCAACACACTGGCTCTGCTTACAGCATTTTAAGAATGTCAGTATAAGAGGGGCGCCTGGGTGGCTCAGTCGGTTGAGTGTCCGACTTGGGCTCAGGTCATGATCTCGCGGTTCGTGGGTTTGAGCCCCGCATCGGGCTCTGTGCTGACAGCTGGCTCCGAGCCTGGAGCCTGTTTCGGATTCTGTATCTCCCTCTCTCTCTGACTCTCCCGTTCATATTCTCTCTCTTTCTCTCTCTCTCTCAGAAGTAAATAAAAAACACTAAAAAAAATTTTAAAAATTAAAAAAAAAGAATGTCAGTATAAGAAAACGTGAAAGTAGCTAATTGTTGTGCATCACAAGATTTGGGGTTCTAGCATAGAGGCGGCTCCTGGTTATCCACAGGAGAACAGAGAACACAGAGAAAGGTATGCGCATGAGGAGGGTGGATCTCCTAAACCATTTATAACCAAAATGCTTCTTATGGGGCTTAGATTATCAAATGATTAGAGCACCCTTGAAACAGGTGTTAAAATGTAGAAATCCTTTGGTATATGGAAATTTGGGATTATGTATTTCAGATGACAGTTGATTTGGGCACACCCCCGTCATCACTCAGCAGCCACCTATCTGAAGATCACTGCTGTTCCTGCACTCCTCTCTCGCACTCTCTTGCAATTTTAAGATTTGCTTGGTATGGGGGGGGGTCATCACCTGGGGCGGGTAGAGCTGAGTTGTATTTAGCCTCCTCAGGCGGCTGGTGAGGTGACCCCCTTGGTTTCTGTGTTTGGTGGGGTGGGCAGGGCCTTGTACAGACCATGGCACCAGCCACTGTGTTTGAATAGATTGCTTCTCTTTACATGACAGTAGAATATTAACAGTCCCACCAGTGTCTTTTCATATATAAACTTCATCCAGTTCTCTGTTCACAAACCGACACAGGCAAGTAGCCAAAGAAGATAGTATTCTGCTTGCTCCTTCAGGTAATAATAAATACCACTCCTGTGTAGAAGGAAAAGATGGAGGTGTGATTTACAGATGATTCAGGGATTTGTGGATTTCTAACTAATAAGTGTGTACTTTCCTGGCAAGTTTGAGTAGTTTCATTAAATCAGCTTCCTTTTTCTAATATGTTGTATTTGAGATCTCAAACTGTATTACAAACTATGGTAATCAAAACAGCATAGTAGTGGCCTGAAAGCAGACATGCGGATGAATGGAATAGAATCAAGAGCCCAGAAATAAACCCGTATCTATAGTAAAGTTGGTTAGTTTACGATGAAGGAGCAAGTGTGTATGATGGGAAAAGGACAGTTTTTTCAGTAAATGGTGCTGGGAAAACTGGGCAGCTACGTGCAAAAGAATGACACTGGACTGCTATCTTAGACTCTACACAAAAGTTAACGCAAAATGGATTAAAGATTTAAGCGTGAGTACCGAATCCATAAAACTTCTAGCAGAAAACAGGCAGTAAGCTTCCTGCCATTGGTCTTGGCCATGAATTTTTGGATTTGATACCAAGACAAAGGCAACAGAAGCAAAATGAGCAAGTAGAACTGACTGCTCAAACTCAGAGTCTGCTGCTCAGCAAAGGAAACTGTCAACAAAATGAGTGGGCAGCTTCCAGAATGCAGAAAATATTTGTGGATTATATATCTGATCCCTTATCAGTTAAGAATGTCCAAAATATATAAAGAACTCAATAGCAAAAGACCAAATTATCTAATTTAAAAATCGGCAGAGGATCTGAACATTTTTCCAGAAAAGACATACAGATGACCAACAGCTACATGAGAAAGGTGTTCAACATCAGTAATTACCAACGAAATGCAAATCAAACCCACAATGAGATGACATCTCAAACCCATTAGGATGGTGTTTCCAAAAAGACAAAAAAATCAAGTGTTGGTGAGGATGTGGAGAAAAGGGATCCCTGTGCAGTGTTGGTGGGAATAGAAATTGGCGCAGCCGCTGTGGAAAACAGTATGGAGGCTCTTCGAAAAATTAAAAGTAGAATTGTCATATGATCCAATAATTCCACTACTGGCTATTTACCTGAAGAATGTGAAAACACTAATACAAAAAGATATACACATCCTTATGTTTATCGCAGCATTATTCACAGTAGCTAAAATATGGAAGCCAACCCAAGTGTCCGTTGATTGATGAGTGGACAAAGAAGATGCGGCACACATATACAGTGGAATATTATTCAGCCACGTAAAAGGATGAGCTCTTGCCATTTGCAACAACATGGATGGAACTTGAGGGCATTATACTAAGTGAAAGAAATCAGTCCGAGAAAGACAAATGTTGTATGATCTCACTTATATGTGGAATCTTAAAAGAACCACAAAACAATGAATTCATAGATACAGAATGATGATTGCAGGAGGTGGGGGATGGAGGTGGTCAACAGATAACATATTTTCCATTATAGACTAAATAAGTCATGAGTTATAATGTACAGTAAGGCCATTTATAGTTAATAATATTGTATTGTATATACGAAAGTTGCTGAGAGAGTAGATCTTAAACCTTCTCATCACAAGGGGGCATCTGGGTGGCTCATTTGATTGAGCACAAGACTTTGGCTCAGGTCATGATCTCACAATTTGTGGATTCCAGCCCTGCATCAGGCTGACAGCTCGGAGCCTGGAGCCTGCTGCAGATTCTGTGTCTCCCTCTCTCTCAGCCCCTCCCCTATTTGTGCTCTGTGCCCCCCCCCCCCAGAAATAAAGAAACATTTTAAAAAGTTTAAAAAACCCTTCTTATCACAAAAAAATTTGTAGCTATGTGATGATGGATATCACCATAACACTATTATATTGATGATTTCACAGTATATACATATATGAAACCATTATGTTGTATTACGTGTTTAGTATATCTCAATTAAAAATTTAGTAGGTATTTACAAAATTACAGTTCATTATTCCCTTTTTATTGTGTGTATACATGTACATCTGTATTATATAATTCAGAGGTAAAATACAAAAATTATGCACATGTATGTATGTGTGTACTGACCTGTGCTCTATATTTCCAAAGGAAAGGAAACTTCCCTGGTTATACTTTACAAATCAACATATAGACTGTAACTGTTTTAGTTTGTTTTTCCCTGTGTGGAGTGGAGATCATGGGGGAGGAGAGTACACGTGTGGGTATTTCTAAAATTGTTTCAGTAGAGGGATTAAAGTTTTTATTGTTGTTATTTCTTCTTCCCCTTTATAACTCTTAATTCGCTGCGCTTTATTTTTCTTTGCTTTCGGTTAGCTGCTTTTTCCATAATTACACTTGCTCATAATTATGCTTGAACAGGCTTAGGAACGACATTCTGTGGTTTTCTGAAAAATTGTTCTTTTATATAAACTTGCGCAGATGAGTTATAGGAGGAACTGTCCTCTCGAGTTTCAAAATGAGTTGAAGCACTGCGTGGGGGACTTTCCAAATGAGTAAAGCGTGCCAGGGTGTGTGGTTAGCCAATACAATCCAAGGCACTGTAACAGCTGTTGCTAACTTGTGAAACATGCCTTTGGGTCAGAAGCAGTATTTGGAAACTCTGCCTTCCATTGACACACAGCTTTAGATGCATAAAAAAGTGTCTTGGGTGACAACCCATGGTACATCCATTCAGGTTATGAATGTATTTATTCTTTCCCTCTCTATTATGTTTCACCTAGCAAAGGCACAAGCCGAAATCGTGAAATGTATCGTGAAATGTATCTTACCAGAAGCACCCAAAGGAGGGAGATACATACTTAAGGGGCTTCCTAGAGAAAGCTTTGTGCAGCATGATGTCCTATTTGAGGATCTGTGGTAACGCACTTTAACTTTATTAAACTCTATTTTTAAAAAACAAACACTAGAGTTCTAAATGTACGGCCCATGATTCGTGGGACGGTAAACAATGATGTCTAACCCTTACCTGTATGAAGTGATTTGGTCAATTCTAAATATTTGTATCTGTGAAGAGGGAGAGAGAAATAGCATATATTGAATATCTCCTCTGTGTCTGGTAAATTATGTGAATTTCAGGAATTAAAGCCATCTTGTGAGGCAGATTATTTTTTGTTTGTTTTTGTTGTTGTTAGTGATAAAGCCGAGGTGTGGAGAGCTTGAATCCATACCTGTTGTCGTGTGGCTAGTAAGTGGCAGAACCCGCAATTGAGCCTCAGTTTGTCTGGAGACAGACCCCATGCTGTTCCCACACTGTTCCCAGTGCACCATGTTATCTCAATATACTTTCTTATCCTAAAAAGAAACCCAAAGTTGTCATTTCGCCAGATTAAAACTAGGTAACTACTTGTAAGCTAGAAATTTTAGTTGATGTAACCTTCCTCTGTCCCTGTGATCGAAAAATGTGCATGCCAGAATGGTGAGGAAATGTTACCTTTTGGAGACTTCTAAATGTTGAGACACTTCTTGGAGCGTGGGTGAGGATTCTCACTGGCACAGGTTTTTTTTTTTTTTTTTTTTTTTTTTTTTTTTTTTTTTTTTTTTTTGTTTTGTTTTGTTTTTATTTATTTCTAGGAGAGAGAGAGAGAGAGACAGCATGAGCAGGAGAGGGTCAGAGAGAGGGAGTCACAGACTCTGAAACAGGCTCCAGGCTCTGAGCTGGCAGTCAGCACAGAGCCCGACGCGGGGCTTGAACTCACGAACCGCGAGATCATGACCTAAGCGAAAGTCAGAAGCTTAACCGACTAAGCCACCCAGGCGCCCCTCACTGGCACAGGTTTTAAAGTCATTTGTCGGGGCGCCTCGGCGGCTCAGTCGGTTAAGCATCTGACTTCGGCTCAGGTCATGATCTCGTGGTTTGTGGGTTCGAGCCCCGTGTCCGGCTGTGTGCTGACAGCTAGCTCAGAGCCTGGAACCTGCTACTGATTCTGTGTCTCCCTCTCTCTCTGCCCCTCCCCTGCTTGTGCTGTCTCTCTCTCAAAAGTAAACATTAAAAAAAATTAAGTCATTCGCCTTCATTATTGGAAAAGCTGCAGTTCCTTTAACTGGACGTGTGTGTCTGTTATACTTCACAGCACACTTTTCCTGTAGATCAGGAGACTTTCAGTGTAGCTGCCTTAATTCACGTCCCTGTTCGGGGTGTAAAATCTGAAGGGAGATCCATCTATTCCGTGACTGGTGTTTTGGAATAAAGATTTGGAGACAAGATATCAAGTTTTTGTCAATATTTCCTAATTGCTAGTTCTTTTGTGTGTTATGTTCTGAGCGATGTCTGACCCAGTTTTGCTTATTTCTCTTCAAACGTTAAGCTGTCCTGTCCATTTCTGGTTTGTTTCAAAGAAGACTGGGGTTTTCTTCTGGTTCAAGTTAGAAGATGAAGGGTAAAACTAACAGAAACAACATAGAAATGTGTTACAAACTCTCGGAAGAAAGGACTATAGTAGGAAAACATTTGGTCTAGCCCAAATGCTGGGATGTAACAGAGGAACCTAACCCAGAAGGCTTAGGGACGAGAGGCCAAAGGAAATATTCGAAGGCCCTGGGGAGACGGTGCAGGGAGCTCTGACTGCGCAGCCCAGAGTAAGGGCAGAATTGACTCCCACCCAGGTAGTGGCGGTGGGAAATGCGTATGCAGCTTATGTACCAATTCAGCCAGGGAGTGTTTGGAGAGAAAAGAAAACACCAATTTTTCTCTTCCAACCTCATCACACCCCAAGCAAGACAAGAGGCAGCATAAGAACACAAGGGATAAACACAGAAGCTCTGCTCTGCAGGCCTTTTCCGGAATAAATACTGTTGTGATGAACTTCTTGGTTCACAGTGCTTGTTCCGTGTTTAAGAGTTTTGTTTTGTTTCAGTGAAGAATCTCACAAGTAGGATAGCAGAAAGGAATATACATTTTCATCATTCTCCGTGCAGAGAGAGGACCGACAGCTTATTAGGATCAGAAAAACCGAGTTATCTTATCTGCGTTTCCAGTGGAGTCTGCGGTACTTGAGCGCTATTAGCTCTCACAGCAACTTCTAGAAAGTATCTGCTCTGCCCTCAGTCCTTTACTCTGTCACCTGTAATGCCGGTCAGAGGTACTTGGAGTATTCTATTTAGAGTATAATACTTGGTGGACTCATTTGACTGGTGAATGTGTAAATAATTGGGTTGATACCCAATTTATCTGTGGAAGTTAAGATATGAAGAACAGAATGTAGTCCGTCTTCTCTCCCCCTCATTTCGTGCATTTATCAAAAAAATATACTGTTAATATGTTTTTTGCAGAAAATTGGAATGATCCACATACTCCCAAAATATTATACTCACCTATAATTAATTGTACCATCCGGTAATAACTGCTAACAATTTGAAGATATCATTACATACATATAAGCTTTAAAACACAGTTGGGAGGGGGCACCTGGGTGGCTTAGTCAGTTAAGCATCCGACTTTCGCTTAGGTCATGATCTCACGGTTCGTGGGTTCGAGCCCCGCGTCGGGCTCTGTGCTGACTGCCAGCTCAGAGCCTGGAGCCTGTTTCAGTCTGTGACTCCCTCTCTATCTGACCCTCCCCTGCTCACGCTGTCTCTCTCTCTCTCTCTCTTCTAGAAATAAATAAAACATTAAAAAAAATTTAAAAAAAAACACAGTTGGGATAATATAGGATGTGTTTTGTGGTGCTCCCCTTTAATAATATCTGTCACTAGTGTGTCTCCGTGTCATTACAATTCCTTGTAGACATCAGTTTCAAATGACTCCATGATATTTTGCCTCTGATTAATTTGCTAAATTTAACATGTCTTGCCTGACGTATGATTGGTTTGTTTCCATTTTCTCCTGTTATCACAGAACCTCTTTTTTCACTTTTACAGTTAACACGCTGATTGGATGGCGCGACCTAGCATTTGATCAAAAATGGCTTCTTGTTCATCAAAGAGCGTTTGAGGACTGTAGTATTCCACTTTTGCATTTACCCTGCCATCGTTTTAAGAAATAGATGTGTGCATTTTAAATGCCTGTTTTAGAAGGTTGTCTTTGTTAGCCTCTTTGATCTACTTTCATTCACACCTTCCATGAGATAGATTGAGGGTCACTGTGCTAGGTGGTTGGACCACCGGGCAGGATGGACGAGGTTCCTGTTCTTCTAGAACTTACTGCCTGGTTGGGAAGGATCATATTAGTTAATCACCCAATAATTATAGTAAATAATTAAAGTATTAATTATTCTAGTAAAAAGTCATTATATGAAATAATTAAGTTATAGACTCATACCTGTAATAACCAAAGGTTATCATCTAGCGCTAGAACTGAGGAATCTGAACTGGAAAGAGAAGACCGTTCGTCAATCAGAAGTACTCTTGTTAATTTTATTGTCCTTTGTGCCTTCTGTTTAAAATGGAAAGCCTCGGTGCTTTCTCTGAGGAGCCCCACAAATCTTTATTTATGTGTTTTGCTCCCACCGAATAACCCAGTTTGGAGGAGAAGAAGCTATTAATCCTTTTGGTTCAGTATTTGGCTTCTGAGTTGGAATTTTTTCTGAGCTAGCAAATTTCAGGGTGTAAGTTGCATTCTTGCAGCCAGTGTTGTGGGTTTGAAGCATGAGATTTCATCACTACGATTAAAAAGCATCAGCCCGATCACAAAGTGAGTTAAGCATAAAGTAAGCAAATGATGTAGGTAAACATGTGCCTGACACAAGGGTCCTATAAGCCACTGCCGTTGATGAATTTAGTACAGTGGCACATGGGAGGGGACCGTACATCACTTAGGAGAAGTGTACTTTATGGAATATTCATGGGAAGGGTGAGTTAATATGTGGTTCTTAGACATTTGATTGCTCAACAGTTTAGTTAGCAAAGTCACATATTGGATTAGAAAGGCGGTGGGCAGTTGATCTGGGGGCCAGGTTAGATTCAACCTTGATTTGATGCCAGAGTTGGAAGAAAAGATGAGATTTACAAAGCAATTAATTAATGAAGAGACAGAAGAATACAGAACTGGACATCAAGTTAAATGCCCTTGGATGTATTTAGAGGTCAAGCAGGATCTGTAAAATGATAGTAGGGTAACGGGGCAGGATGAGAGGATTTGAAGAGGAAGGGGATGCCTCGAGTTTACTCATTAGCATGTTGACGGGGTGGGGGGGGAGCATGATACTCTTTTTTTTTTTTTTTAAATGTTATATTTATTTCTGAGAGAGAGACACACACACAGCTTGAGCAGGGGAGGGTCAGAGAGAGAGGGAGATACAGAATCGGAAGTAGGCTTCAGGCTCTGAGCTAGCTGTCAGCGCAGAGCCCGATGTGGGGCTCGAACCCACAAACCGTGAGATCATGACCTGAGCCAAAGTCAGACGCTTAACCAGCTGAGCCACCCAGGCGCCCTGGGAGCATGATACTCTTAAAAATAATGGGGTCAAAGGGCACCTGCGTGGTTCAGTTGACTGAGCTGACTCTTGATTTCAGCTCAGGTCAGGATCCCAGGGTTGTGAGATCGAGCCCCATGTCAGGCTCTATGCTGGATGTGGAGCCTGCTTGAGATTCTCTCTCCCTCTCCCTCTGCTTGTGCTCACATGTGTGCATTCTCCCCTCCCCACCTCGAAGTAATAAGGTTAATATAATTAATACCCGTGTGTCCTTCACTTAAATTCACAGCCGTTTACATCTTGTCACATCTGCCATCTCTCCCTCGCCCTCTCTTTTTGGTTTTGTTTGTGGCATATTTGAAAGTACATTAAAACCATTGATTTTTGTATGCGGACTTTTTATATAGCCTCTTGACTGAATTTTTAGTACTCATTCTTACCAAGTCAGTTGATTTTCTTGGATTTGTCTCATTAGAGTTTCCTATCAGCTGCAAAGAAATGATTCTCTTTCTTCCTTTACAATTTTCATAAGTCTTACATTTTTTTTCTCATTTCATTTAACTGTCCAGAACCTCTAGTGAAGTATTAAATCGTATCAATGATAAATTCTGACTTTACTGGGAATGCTTCCTATAGCCCACAGTTGAATACAATGATTGCTTCTGGTGGATATTCATCACGTAGTTTTAGAGATTATCTCCTAATCGTAACTTTTTGGGTATTTTGCTAGGAACAAGTATGGAATCATTTTCACTTGAAATTGGTTAGAGTTACCTTTTCCCTTAATATATCTATGTAGTGAATGGTAGCAATAGATTTTTCTGATGTCAAGCCTGTTCTTACATTCCTGAGTTAAATCCTACTTGGTGATGATCCTTTTATTGATTTAACATGTTTTGGTGCTACTATATTTTAAGTAGATCAATGTAGATCAAGCAGTGGATGCAGTTGTGACTAATGGAATGCAGATTTAGAAGTATTGCTCTTCTATATTTCTGTCACTAATATACTTGGAACATCAACAGATAGGGCAAAGCTCCTGTCACAGGGAGGAAGGAAGACTTGGTTAAAAAGAGGTGCTGAGACTTGAAGTGGTTGGGAATTCATAATCTAGACACTTCAGAATAAGCCTCCTGCTCCTCCTTGCCCTCTTTCTGGTAGTTCCGGATAGGAGTCCGTTATCTAGATGTTAATCTGTGTGCCCAACAGCACCAGACATGAAAGGAGCTTTCAAAGGCCGGCCCAGTTCTCCTTTTATTTTCTGTTATCTAAGACTCAAAAACCTGATGATTGCGTTATAGTCTCATGAAATAACTCACTGTAAAGCTTTACTCTCAGTTGCATACCTCCCGACATTAGTGCTGTGGGACACTTGAGCTAATACTGTTTTCTCGTATGCTCAGGGGTAGTTAAGATGCTTCTTGGGGCGCCTGCGTGGCTCAGTTGGTGAGGCGTCCGACTTCGGATCAGGTCATGATCTCACGGTTCGTGGGTTCAAGCCCCGCATCGGGCTCTGTGCTGACAGCTCAGAGCCTGGAGCCTGCTTCGGATTCTGTGTCTCCTTCTCTCTCTGGCCCTCTCTCACTTGTGCTCTGTCTCTCAAAAATAAATAAATGTAAAAAACATTTAAAGAAAAAAAAGATGCTTCTTTCTTGACTATTTAATCTTTAGCATTTACTATTATGACTTTAACCTAAATGGGTTAGCATGGTGAATGTAAAACGTAATTATTCTTTGGAAGGTGGGCGGGGGGTTGATAGTTCTTCAGAATCCTTCCTAAGAATTAATAATCGTTGTTCAGCAATTGTAGGATGTGCAGGATGTTAGGTTTAGACTTGAGGAATCCCTGAAGCCGGCACATTGAGTGTCATGTCTCCTTGGTGTGGGAAGGCAAGAATGTAGAGAATCAGATGTTTTCTGATAACTGTTGTGTCTGTTTTAAAAAATGTCTCACAGTCCTTGAGAGGGCTGGGCTTATTCCTTTCCCCTTGTTACAGAATCCATAAGGCTGTACGTGGGGATTCCAGAAAGAAGATCATTTTTAAAGCCAAGACACTGCTGTAATGTGAGGCACTTCGATCAGGGAGCATTTGCCAGTGTCAGCATTGCCAGTGATTTAGATAATTGGCCATTTGGTTCAGAAACTAAAAAAAAAAAAAAAAAAAAAAAAAAGAGAGAGAGAGAAAGAAAAAGAAATAGCCCTGACTTTTCTATGTACATAAGAACTTACAAAAGAAACCATGCTTATTGAGTACTGAGTAATCATAATGCATGGCCTCTCTCTCTCTCTCTCTTTCTCTAGGAAAGCCAAATTATAGGATGGTTAATATCTTAAAGGATGCTTGCCTCCAATACTGGGATGCCCAGCCACAAAGGGGACTTGCTGAGAGGCTGGCTTGGTAAATGAAACTCAGCAAATCAGAATCCTCTCTGGGCTCTCAGTCATGTTATGTAAGTGGTCATACAGATGGATTTTTAACGCTGATTTCCCTAAGTTGCTCTCCCATTCATTAAGGTGCTCCAAAATGCAAAAGAAGAAGAATGCACTGCTGTTACTTTAAGAAGGAAATTAAACAGGGAGGGAAAAGGGGGATGTTGTGACTGCTGACATTTGTGGCCTCTTTTCATTTGCGTAAGAGGTGGACGGCTTCTCTGTAGCTGCGTTGCCATGGAGAGGTAGTGGGGGAGGGCTCTCAGGACCCAGCCCGGGAGAGAGAGAACGATTCCGTCTTAGAGCTGCTCCAGAACGTGACGGGAAGGGGCAGGGAGCTCAGGTGTGCCACAGCGGCACAGATAATGGGGCTGGCTGACCTGTCATGGCTGGTAACGTGACTGTGCCCATACCCCTGGGTGTGACAGACATGTTTGTGGACGTGCCTGTGGATTCTCTATGTGAAGTGGAAGGATTGTGATGTTGTATGTATTTCCACCCTTCATATGATTTCTTACACTCGAGATTCGATTAGAAGAGTCCAAACATGTTTAACCCAAAGGTACACCCTCATCGTACTAAGAATAAGAAACTAACTTCAGTTGGCATGTTTGCATACAGATAAATGACATCAACAGTAAGTCTGATGAATTCCGGTGGGGATAACACACTCAGGAAAATCTAATATGGTAGCTCACACTGCATCCGGCAATGAATGTGTTACCGACCTGGAGTCATTAATTTCCAGAGGCTGTAGAGCCGTGTAGCTAAGCTAGAGATAATATGGGAGAAATGAAAACAAAAGTTGTAAGGATTCTTCTCCATTAACAGGTAGAAGAAAATCCATTGTGTGTTTTGTAGATGAATCTGCTTGATTTTATGAGCCGAATTTTAGGCATGTTGTCATCACTTAGTGTATGTTACGGGAACAGTTTTAGGTCCAATAGAGAATTGTTACTGACTGCGTAATATGATCATTTTAGGACCTTTGTTTGTTTTCTTCACGTGACCGGTAAATTGAATCTGATGATATATTAATCTTTTGTTTTCTCATGGATATCATTGTGGGTAATGCCTTTGTTTAAAAACAGATGTGATTGGTAATTTTAACTAGAGCCACTGTTTAAAGTATTTCTAAATAAATGCGTGTTTCTCTTAAGGAAATCATATTAATGTATTAAATTTGCCAAGTTTAAAGAAACTTACTCGGCTTCTCAGTCTTCTGATGAAATTCGAGTGAGAGTGAGTATTAATATTGTTTTAGAGTAGTTGAGTCAGAAATGAATACATTGAAGGATGTTACCATTGTTGACTGCTTACTGCATATTGTAAGTTATTTTAAGAATGATAACGGATTATCTGATTTGGTCCTTGAAAGAAATGCCAAAACAAGCCTTTTTTTTTTTTTTTTTTTTTTTGGTAAGGTAGCATTCTTCAAACACAGTGTCATGCAGAGCGGTACACAGCGCTTCTACAATGGTTTGTAAAAATGTACGCATTTATTGCAGAATTTATTTGGAAAGTATTACTTCAAGTTAGGGTGCTTGGGAAATTGTCCCATAAATATTTATTGGAGATTATATATATATAACTGTGCCTTACATGATAACCTTATTTGGCTTACTAAAAATTTCTGTATACTAAGACCAAGTCTCTTTACTTTTTAAACGTAAAGACAAAAGTTTATGGGTCGCCAGGCACAGATATTGATGAATTTGATATTTCCATTATTTTTATTAATTTGTAAATTAATTCCAAGGTGTGCCAGTTCAGGAGAGGAAAACAAAATTGGTTTCCTCGATCGCTTACACGCGTCAAAGGGCTATGAGGTGTAATGTACTTGCTTATTTGTTAGATAATAATAAGTAATTTGTGATGAGTATCAGCTATAAGCCAAGTATTATTCTAAGCATTTGCCCTTGTTGTCTTTTCTCAGAAATCCCATGCAGCTTTGTAAGGGCGCAGGGAGGGGGTGTTTTCTTACCCATTTCACAGATGAGGAAGCTGAGATTTAGGGGCTAAAGGAACTTGTCCAGTATCATAGAGCTAAGAAGGGGTGGACCAGGATTTGAACCCTGGAAGTTTTTAACCACCACACGATTATCTCCTGCATGTGAAAACTACAGTCTGGCACAGAGAGAAAAGCTCTGTGTTCAGGCTTTCCCGGGATAGAATCCCAGCTTTCTACATCTTGGCCAAGCAGCCCAGCAGAAGTTAGACCTTGTCATGCCTAAGCTTTTTGGTAGGTACTTAATGGGGGAAACATGTGAATATTTAGTTTTATTGCCTATGTGGTGGCTGCTCCCCCCACCCTCCATGGTAGCAGTTACTTGCTAATGTGCATTGTTATTCGTAATGTTAAAATATAGGCTAGTCATCAAAATCTTGTTCTGTTTGGAAACAACAGAACAAAAGAGGAGTAAAGGCTATGATTAAAGTAATATGGAACCGCTTTTCAGAGAGCCTTTCAAATATGGATCAGTTTACACAGCAGGATTTGTCAGCCTCGGCTCCAGGGACCCCTGGGGCCGGATCATTCTAGGTTGTGGAGGCCGTCCTGTGTGTCAGCAAGGTGTTTAGCAATGGCTCTGGCCTCTACCCACTAGATGCCAGCTGTGTTTCCCCCCCACCCCAAGTTGTGACACCCAGAAATGTCTCCAGACATGTCAGATGACGTTCGGGGGAGGGGGGAACCAAATCATCCCCCGGCTAAAAACCACCACTAGAGATATGTAGGGCTTAACCAAGTAAGCAAGTGTAGTGTAGTTGTGGAGCATGCTGAGGACTTTGGTGGAAAAGACCACGCTGCCCTAAACAAGAGTAACGTGAGGGAGCAGGCGGGCTGCTGCGGCAAGTGTGGCTGCACAAGGAGTGGGTGTTGGCCAGCAGGGAAGGGCAGGAAAGGACACGGAAGCCCGTGCAGAGGCTGTGGCAGAGACCGCAGTGAGTGGCGAGGGCCTGGACCAGTTGCTGGAGGTGGACAGCTGGGCGAGGCTTCTGCAGAGAGAATCAGAGGGTTTGGGGTTTGCTGACAACGAAGGGTGAGGAACAGCGAGGGTCGGAGTGGATGCTGGCCAGTCTGCAGGACTGACTAACTCACCGACCCAGCGAACCCTCAGCATGTCAGCTCCGCCGAGCCTGGAGTCACATGTGTTTCTCAGCAAAGTGAGAAATGACTGAATGTCCCGGACCTTTGTGAATATTGGCAGCCACGACTCATGTCTGTGACTTCCTGATGAGTGCACATTTAAAACTGGAAGGATTTGCCTTGTTGTACGGGTGAGATGTGACCTTGGGAGATGGGCGCTCTCCCATCTCCATCAGAGGCCTTCCTCCGGACACGCTGCTGCTCCTTCCTGGTCCCCACTCCTGCCCGAGCTTGTCCCGCTTTCTGTCCTTCGCCCCCGAGCTTTCTCCTCAACGCATCCGCTTGTAACGTAAATGGATTTTTGGACGTCACATGATTGTCTTGCTTTTGAGTCACGGTTTTGAAATGTACACGTTGCTTAAAGCAGCGCATCTATAGCGGGCACCGCAAATCTGACAGATGGTCAGGACACAACTTCCTGGACCCTTTCTGGGGCGCAGCCTTCAGGGAAACCTGACGGCACTTCTCTCCTTATGTAGCAGGTGACCTCGACGGGCTGCTTTCCGAGGCCGTAAGGTCATGTGAGTGTAACTTAATGATCTTTTGCTAACGCTCACAGGTAAAATCACTAACTGGAGTTGTAAAGTGCTAGTATTACAAGATTGTCACGCCATTCACCTCAGCAGTGATGATCAAAATCGCCCCCACCACCAAAATTATGTTGCCGAAACAGTGGGTAAGCTGAGTGTGTCTGTCAGTAAAGGAGAAATTTCCTCTTTGCACCAGAACCGAGGCTTTTCAGTCCGTAGGTCCGGCCAGAGGGAAGGCAAGCAGGAAAGAGACGAGAGAGGCCACCTCTCCGGACAGCTGAGTGGGGTCTTCGTTTTTTGGTTTTCCCCCCACCCCCAAATCCTCACTCCAGGTCTGCTGATCAGCTAGCTCAGCTGCTGGTTGCCATATTTTCCTCTAGGAGAAGGACTTTTTAAATCCGATTTTCCATCCCGAGTCATCTTCCCAATGGGCCTTAGTCTGTTCACTCTGACAGACATGAATTCAACCGCGTCTGGATGCATGATGTGTTTCTGGAGGTGTGCGCATGCCGTGGGGATCGGGTTCCTATCGTGAGGCCGCTTCAGCTTTGCAGAGATGGAAGAGAGACTTCCACGGAATAGAGAATTTAAGGAATAAATGAGCCCACTAATGATGGGCAAACGGGATGCTGTGCAATGCCACGGAAGAGGTACTTCACTACAGACGGTGGTACGGAATGAATCCAGTTCTGTGGGATGTAGAAGAATGTAAGAAACTCCCTCTTCTGGATCGGGGAGAAGTGTCTAAAAGTTGGGTTTCAAGCTTGGTCACGAAACACGGGTGAGGTCTGACTAAATACTGGGGTCCAGGGTGATAGAGTGACTGTGGCAGACCTTTGCCTTGGACTTGATGACTTTAGCATGATTTGATACAAGCATGAGGACAGCAGCCTGACACACACACGTATTTAATGCAGGAGGGGGGGGTACCCTTGGTGCACACTAGAGCGCCCCCTGTTGGGTTTCAGGAAAGAGCCACAGAGCCTGTGGTGTTGCAGATCACACATGGAAGAGGCATTGCCAGCCCAGGCAGGACACCATTTTGACGTGCACAGATACACAGAGCGGTGGTGCGGCAGTCTAGTCGCATGGACGTGGCACAGTTGTGTGAGAGGTGTTGTGCGCAGTTTACGTTTTGGAGGCGGTGTGCCCAGATTCACACCTGGCACTTCTCATTAGCTCTGCGCAGTCGGCTTCTGTCTTCCCACAGTTCCCTCCTCTGTAAAGTAGAGGTCAAGGGCACTTCCTCCCTCCCAGCTAGGTTTTTTTCTGAGGATTGAATGGGTTGGTGCACATAAAGTCCTTGCTACAGTGCCTAGCACCCAATGGACACTTAATGTTTTAGCTCTTTCGGAGAGCTCTTTCCCCAGGAGGGTCTGAAGGAGGATGAGGGCTTCTGCACAGGTGTGAAGGAAGCGTCTGTAGAGGTAGTTCTCAGGGGTTTGAAACGGTGGTGGGGGGAAGGCAAGCCAGTGGTGTGGGCATCCCTAAAAGGCAGTGTCACTCACAGAGGTGAGATTCTAATGCTGGGTTGGAACAGATAACTTGTGATCTCTCCGTCAGGTTAAAAAAAATTTTTTTAACGTTTATTTATTTTTGAGAGACAGAGAGAGCGTGAACAGGGTAGGGCAGAGAGAGAGGGAGACACAGAACCTGAAGCAGCTCCAGGCTCTGAGCTGTCAGCACAGAGCCCGACGTGGGGCTTGAACTCGTGAATCGTGAGATCATGACCTGAGCTGAAGTCGGCCGCTTAACCCACTGAGCCACCCAGGCGCCCCGATCTTTCCATCAGTTTTAAAAAATGTGTATGTGTGTCAGTCCTGTTTTGCTAGTTTATTTGCCATATGTTGTAGGGAGTTGGAAAAAAGAGTTAGCCTTATTAGTTATCCGAAGTAATTACATCATGGCGATCTCTCAGGGTTTACAATATTATAGTTTTAAAAGGGCTATACGTTTTCCTAAGTTTAGTTATATTTTATTTTGTTTTCACCATGATTTGCTTAACTCGGTCTGTAATAATATAGTAGCCTCTAAAGCAAATGACAACAATCAATGACTACAAAGCTATCTTTGGCTCGACTAGATCAGATCCATACATATGAACTTACAAGCCTAATTGCTGTTATTTTTGGCCAGAGTCCTTGCAAGTGTGGGAGGTAGCCAAGTACTTCCTTTGTGGGAAAAAAATGACATTTGTTCATTGTTTCAACCGTGATGATTGCTTACAGCATGAGTTGCGTGTGTGTGTGTGTGTGTGTGTGTGTGTGTGTGTGTGGTTGTAAAGATGTAGATTGAGAATTTGATACATTGTCAAATCTATCGTAAATACTTACTCAGAATCACTTAAATGTACTCAGGGCCCAATGCTATCATTATCTTAGATACTGTTACTCAATAACAGTGAAGACTAATGAATGGAGGACATATATGTACATATATATACATGTAAAACGGCATGGTGGGTATATTTCAAATAAGGTAACATGTATATATCCAACATATATATAATACAAACACATACGTACATCATACATTAAATGCAGCTACATACACAAGCATATAAAATTATATGAACTATGATTTGATTGTTCAGGCTAATAACCTCAAACAATAATTTGAGTTTATTTTCCTAATACACAATTTAATGTCATCAGAAGATTTGATGATATATATTGTGTTATTCATTTAAAAATCAATTTAGGGAATTGCTTTCTGAGCATGTTGGCCAGTAATAAAAAGCTAACTCTTTTTTGAAAATTTTTTGTAATATGTGTGTGTATGTGTGTGTGTGTGTGTGTGTGTGTGTGTTTTTGAGAGAGACTGAGCATGAGCAGGGGAAGGGGCAGAGGGAGAGGGAGACACAGAATCCAAAGCAGGCTCCAGGCTCTGAGCTGTCAGCACAGAGCTCAACGTGGGGCTCAAACCCACAAACTGTGAGATCGTGACCTGAGCCAAAGCCAGACGCTTAACCTACTGAGCCACCCAGGCGCCCCAAAAGCTAACTCTTAAGTTCACGATTGACCATCACCTCTGCGGATCATGCGGTGGACCAGCTGTATATTTCTGCACTTCTTCACCATTTTGTACCTCTAGTGACCTAAATTACTCAGAAGTTAATACCTTTCACATTAAAAATTAAGGCATAGAATATTAGTAACTGGAAATAGTTGTATTTTATATATTTTCATCTCTATCTCTGTGAAACTGTGAAAGTTGGGCAATTTTTCTCATACAACTTCTTGAGCGGAAAGCTACTTTACGGTGGGATCATTTAGTCACAGCACAGAAAAGATAATAAGGACTGTTTAAAAGATGTAGCGGATCTTAACTTTGGACATTTTGTAAGGTTATTTTTCTTGGAGTCATCAAATTTGAATTCTTCCATGCTCTTGAGTAGCTTTCTACAGTGTCAAATGGTTAGGAGTGGCGGCATTTGTCGGATGCCAATGTCCAGATTATTGGGCAGTTCACCTGCTGTGTGTCCCGCTCTGTGCTTGGGACTCAGGCGGTTAGCACCCACCTGGCCTCTGCCTTTGTGGGCTGCTGGGCTAGTGAGGAGGCCATCACTCACAGTAAAATGAGCTGACTGCTACGGTGGGGACAGCAGAGAGGGGTCAGGTGTTACAGGAACGCCTACATATCAGTGGCCCCTAACTAGGTCCTGATGAACTACAAAATGCTAGGGTGTGTTTGGTTCATTTCAACTCTGATTCCCTCCTTACAGATGGCACCTGTAGTTGGTGAATAAACTTGTTAGACTTTGTCTGTTTTCACCTTCCTTCCCTCCCCTCTACCGCCTACGTAAAATTTTTCAAATCCTTTTACCTTCTGATTCTTGCTGCTGAGGGAATTACCCTTTGGCACAGATGCAAATTGGACTGTTTTGAGGTAGAAAAACAGACTTTTTACATGACCTCTGAATATTGTGACTAGCATGTTGAAGTGAGTAAGTTAAAGGGAAGTGTAAGAGATAGTGTGTTGCAACGTATGAGGGTTTGATTGCCATGTGGCAAATGTTAAAGTATGCCAGTTTGCAAAGAGGAAACTGACATGAAATACTTTGGAAACATGGAATAATACAGAGTTTGGGGATGAATACTGAAACAAAATATGAAAGCATGAATATACATTTAATATGTATACATATGGATAATGTATACATAATACATATGGAATATGTATACATATGGGTAATACGCATACATGTAGTATATGTATTTTTAAATTTTTTAAATGTTTATCCTTGAGAGATAGCATGAGTGGGGGAGGGGCAGAGAGAGAGAGAGGGAGAGACAGAATCCAAAGCAGGCTGCAGGCCCTGAGCTGTCAGCACAGAGCCTGATGAGGGGCTCTAGCTGGGGAACTACGAGACCATGACCTGAGCCGAAGTTGGACGCTTAACCAACTGAGACACCCAGGCACGCCTATTATATGTATTTTTTAAACATGTAAGTAAGCACTTACATACTTAGGGAATTGAGGCATTCTCAGTTTTTTGTTTTTGTTTTTTTGTTTTGTTTTGTTTTTTTGATCTGGCTATCCATGCTTATACATGTGCATGTATATAGCTTCATACATGCACGTACATTTAAATGAGTGAGTAATGCAGCTTCCTGCCCCTGTTCTGGTAAAGAACCTCTCACTCTGAGAGGTAGCCACTCTTAGTAATTTCTTTGTCACTTTTTCATAAACGTTTATGCCAACATGGCAACATCACTGCATAAAATATGCTGGTCTGAACCGCTGATGCTTTTTAAATTTGGGATTCTTTGGCTTCAGGAAGTCATCACCCAAATCCCCACAGTTATAAACTGAAATTGAAAGCAAAAGCCATGCTGGTAGGGAAACATCTACTGGTGAGCTGATGACTGATAAAATTTGGCTCCCCGCAGATCTCCTGCAGGATTTTAGGTTCTCATCTATTCCCATTCGGTCAATGTCTTTGTCAGTTTATTGCTGATCTTTAAAGTTTTCTCACTCATAATAGTATTATTCACAGAAGATATATATTTGAAATAGTATGAGAGGAAAGTACTTTCAATTTTCTCTAGTGACTAAACATGCCGAAACACAGACCAGAATCTATTAAAAATAAACATAAAGTCTAGACTCCTAATTCCAAATCTGTATGTCCAGCCTCAACCAGTCTATAGTGTTCTATTTAGCCTCCTTTCAAGTATCTATCCTGGAATAAGCCCTTATCCCCTCGGACTCTTGTTCCAAACTCATATCATGCGTGCAAATGGACTGCTTCCCTCTCTCCAATAAGCCACATCTGGTTCTTTTTTCATTTGTTCACTTGGTAAATGACCGGTGGATGCCTCAATGTTAGTAGAATGCTTGCTATGTCATATGTGCGTGTTGCTAGGTGTGGATAGATGTGGGGGAGATTGGGTCATTTGCCTCTATGACGCGCGGATTGGCACCCCCAGTCACCCTGCCAGCAAACCTGAACCTTCCATGTCATTTGAGACGCTCTGATGACTTTCCTGATATGTTACCTTCTCACCACGTTCTCCTTTCACCCTGCATACTTACTTTCTGCCCCGCCACACTACCTGCTCGCTGAGCCCCACACGTGGCATATTCCTGCTTTCTACATGTTCTTGCCTCCCAGAAGCTTGTTCACTTCCCCAGAATTTACATGAACTCATGCTTTGCCAGTAGATGTTAACAGGATGAAATAATTTGTAATCTATTTAAAAAGCACTTAAAAAAGAGAGGATGCGCTCAGTTTCTCGAAAGATTGCCATAGCTGATAATGTACTTGTTATTTGTAATGTGTACTAGAAATTAGGTTGGGAGCAAACCATCTATTTCAGTTTTGTGTTTTTTAAAAAAATGAATCATTTCAGGGGCGCCCGACTGGCTCAGTCGGTTCAGCATCTGACTCTTGGTTTCAGCTCAGGTCATGATCTCGCGGTTTGTCAGTTTGAGTGCTGCATCGGGCTTAGTGCTGATGGTGTGGAGCCTGCTTGGGATTTACTCTCTCTCCTCTGCACACACTTTCGCTCGCTCTCTGAAAATAAATACACTTAAATTAAAATATAATAAATCATTTTGTATTTTAAGACTTACTTGAAATAATATGAAATAGCTTGAAGATACTAAGATCAGAATTGGATGAGTTCATTATTTAGGGGATGACCTTGGGCTTGGGGGCATTTTCAGATGAGTAAATATTTTTATCATATATTTTACTTCTGTTTATATTATAAACCCTTTAAGACACTGTTTCTATCTTTGCTTTAATGGTCAATTGTCCTTAACAAATTAAGGAGGGAAAACCATAACCCACCTTCTGTCTTATAAATCAGGAGTTTGCAAATTGTTTTGGAAAAGGACCAGATAGTAAATATTTTAGGCTTTGTGGCCTCACACAGTACCCATCACATATTCTCCTTCTCCTCCCCAATTTTTTTTTAACACTTAAAATAATGCACACGCCTTACAGAAACTGAATGTGGTCTAGATATGACTTATGAGCCACAGTTTGCCGGCCCCTCCTGTAGATAACATGTTATCTGTTACCATTTCCCTTCCGTCTAAATCACCACTTTTAGCATTGCTAATAATATTAGTAACAGATTTTCTCAACCTTTGTTTAACAGCTGAAAGTCTTCATTTGCTTTCCTGTTTGCAGGATAAGTTTGCTAAACATCGTATTCTAGTTTGACATTGTTTTCTCTTCTGCATTTTAAGATCTGTTGCCGCTTCTCTCCCCCCCCCCCCCCCCCCCCCCCATATTCTGCAGGTGCACTGGGACTTGCCTTGTATCTTTCTGTTTGTGTTCATCCTCCTTGGAGTTCACTGAGCTTCTTGGATCTGTAGGTTGATGTGTTCAGTCAAATTTGGGAACCGTTCAGCCTTTACTGCTTCAGCTGTTCTTTCTTCCCAGTGCTCTCTCCTCTCCTTCTGGGACTTGAGTTACATACACATTACATTATTTGGTACTGTTCCATGGGGTGTTGAAACTATGTTATTTTTCAGTTTTTCCCCTCTTTCTGCTTCAGTTTGGATAATTAAAATTTTTAAAAATTTAATGTTTGTTTATTTTTGAAGGAGGGGAAGGGCAGAGAGACAAAGGGAGACACAGAATCCAAAGCAGGCTCCAGGCTCTGAGCTGTCAGCACAGAGCCCAACACGGGGCTTGAACTCACAAACTGTGAGATCATGATCTGAGCTGAAGTTGGACCTTAACTGACTGAGCCACCCAGACACCCCTGGATAATTTCTTTTGACTTATCTTCAAGTTCACTAATTTTTTCTTCTGTAGCCTTTCATCTGCTCTTAATACCATCTGGTGAATTTTTCCCCCCAGATGCTGTATTTTTCTTGATATTATTTCTGCTGTTTATTAGAATTTTTATATATATTCTGAAATTCCTCTACTATTCATTCTTTACAAGATTCACCTTCTTTTTTTCGACCTGTAACTTTTTTGGCATATATTATAGTTCCTTTAAATTCCTTGTCTGCTAATTACAACATCTTTGTCACTTGTAGGTCTGATTCTTTTTTCTGCCTTCTCTAAGTGTAACAATTTCATGATTCACATGCCTCCTAATTTTTATTGTATAGAGAGCGATGTGTGGATGCATTCTAGAGGTGGGGATTCCCTTATCTTCATCTGAAGATTGTTGAGTTTTGTACTGGCAGACAGTTAAATTACTATCAGGTCTTCTGAAATTTGTGGAGGCTTTTCAGAGTAGGTATGTTTCTTTTTTTTTAATTTTTAAGTTTATTTATTTATTTTGAGAGCAAGAGAGAGTATACATGCGGGAAGGAAGAGAGAGAGCGGGCACCATCAGCACAGAGCCCTACATAGGCCTTGAACCCATGAACATGAGATCATGACCAGAGCCGAAATCTAGAGTCAGTCTCAACCGACAGAGTCCCCCAGGTACCCCTCAGAGTAGGTCTGTTTCATTTGCCTCGAGTCTAGGATGTGATGTTAATCGTAAGGCATGGCCTACTGGGATTTCATTGGAAGTGAGTTCCAAATTTGGTTTCCTCTGTGTTGATGCTGATAGTTACTGCTCTGTAACTTTGCTCAGCTCTTTTGGCCCACCCTTGGGTTGCTTTCTCTTAGGTTCCTCAAAGTCTTACCCTCCATGCAAGCAGCTTAGGAGTCAGCCAAGGATTTGAGGGGCTTGTTCACAGACTCTAGGCTCTTCTCTGGGTCTCCCTCTCTTCTGGGATTTCCCTCTGCCCTCAGTGTCCAGCTCTTTGCAGCAGTTCCAACCTTGACCTGTGTCTCCCCAGCCCAGTGTGATGGCTGCCTTGTGCTCGAGCCACACCCTTCAGGGACTGGTGATTGCCCCTGGGGAACCGCCATTGAAACCTGGATCTTCCCTTGTTTGGTGCTTCCCCTTCCAGGGTCAGATCCTATCCGGTTTCTGCCTGCTTTTGGTCACTCTCCAGTACCTTTCTTTTCATTGTTTACTTAATATCTTGTGCACACTTTTATTGTATTGAAAAGAGAGTTAGTCCCATATAAGCCACTTTGCCGTCACCAGAAACCCTAAAGAAGTAGGTAATAAATTCTTGCTGTTAATGGAGGAGTTTTATAATATGAGTAAGATGGTTACCTAACGACTTAAGAGACTCCGCGAAGCTTCCCCGGTTGGCATGGTGGAGGTTTAAGATCATCCTTGGATCCCTTTTGGTCCCTGAGTTTGGTGTCCTAGGTTGACGGGCAGCTGGTTGTAGGTGAGAGGGGGGAGGGTCTTGGCATACGGCACTCCCCAGTGCACACTGTTGTACGCAAACGTAGATGGATTATGGGCTGAACATGCACTAGGAGAGCTTTGCTTCCTGTTCTTTCCCTTTTGCTTGTGGGAGGTTGTCACTTTTCACCCTATATTGTAGGTACTAATACAGTAATATGTTTTCCTCGGTTCATATATTTTCATCTCCACTAGAGCCTGGGCTCCAAAGGGAAGATACTGTATCTAGATCAAAGCTTAGCATAGGGTAGGTTCTAAGGATGAAATCAAATGTACTATGCCAAGCACAATGCCTCATGTACGGAGAACAGTGATGTTTTTCTTTTCTGTCTACTCTCCTCTGCTCTGTAGAGAGTTGTTAAATATAATAGGACTGGTAAATTAAGAAAAAGAACAGGTTATTTATTACAAGTACCTACTCTTCCCCCCCTCCCTTTTTATTTTCATGTGGTTACATAAGAATAGTTTGTACTAGTACGAGCTATCTTGTTACATTATGTGGGGAGAAATTTAACAACTGAAAAAATGAAGACATGTTTAGTATCACTGTGAAAATATACCTTTGCATTCTCACTTAGAAACCAAAAGAATAGTAACGGTGTAGATCAGATCTGTGTCAGCAGTTCCTAACCTGGGTGTAGGGTCTGTGTAGGTTGCTGCGGTCCCTGAGATTATATGGAAGAGTGTCTGTGTGTGTGTGTGCACACGCGCACATGTGTGTGTCACTGTCTAGCAGAGGCTACACAGTGGTCATAGGATTTTTTTTAGTAGAGACATTTTGAAATTTTATTGTATTTAAGTAGCTTTTTTAAAAAAAATTGAAAAAGTGATGGATCATTATTGGAGTAGGATGAAGATAGTCCAATTAAAAAAAAGGTGTCTAGTTCTTCCGTCGTTTCATTTTAAAAGTGCGTGTGTGCGCACGTGCATGCACGCACGTGTGTTTGTGTGTGTGTGTGTACACACAGAAAATAACTTGGAATCTGATATGCTAGTATACTAACAGGGGTCAATTTATGTAGTTGAAATACTGTTTTATTCTTGTACCATATATTTCTGTTTAAATTTCAGAACTTAACTACATCTCAGAAAAGACATTTAAAAATACAATGAAATAGGTCTTTGTTACCTGGACCCCTTTCCTCAGGGCTGGCTGTAAATACTAGCAGAAGTGACTTCTGTATCCTTCCATAACACACACACACACACACACACACACACACTCATTTTTATGTTGTCACACAAATGGAAGAATACCACATTCATTAACTTTGTATCTTAGAAAACTTTCCAGTCCTCAAATTCTTACCTTCCCCAGCCTCACCCAAAGGAATTACAAACCCTGGATATCCTGTTTCTAGAAATCTTTTTCTTTTCTTTTTGATATCCCTTTTAGCTTTGGTGTGTACAAAACTGACTCCTAGTGGTAGTTCAGAAACTATTTAATTTCCTCTCGGTTCTGATTATTCCTGGGGGCAGTGATCTTGCCTGAATGCCCCTTGTGTGCTGGGCCTATAGATGCTTTGCTTCATGTACTTAACACTGTTGTGTATCATTTCTTGCTTATGATTATTATCTGAACTATAATGCTATAACAGTACATTAATAACACTTTGGTAATCTTTTAGTGGTTTTTGTTTTTTAAATTGAGCATCTTTTATAAACTTTTGAATACAAATGATTATAAAATAGAATAGTATAATAAACCTCTTTAAAAAAATTTTTTTTAATGTTTTTATTTTATTTTTGAGAGAGAGAGAGAGAAACACAGAGCATGAACAGGGGAGGGGCAGAGAGAGAGAGAGAGAGACACAGAATCTGAAGCAGGCTGTCGGCCCAGAGCCTGATGCGGGACTCAAACTCACAGACCATGAGATCATGACCTGAGATGAAGTCAGATGCTTAACTGACTGAGCCACCCAGGCGCCCCCAACCTCTTCTTACCTATCATCCACCTTTGACAGTTAACAGCTGATAGCATGTTAGGTTTCACTGACTCCCTGAGCACCCCCCTGCCCCCACCCCATAATGTTTTCAAGTGGACCTCAGATGTATCATTTCATTAATATGCTTTTTCATATAAGCTCCAAAAGTTAAGTACTATTTTTTTTTCACAAATCACAGTACCTTTATAACGAAACAACCACAAAGAGTAATTTCTTAATATAATCAAATGTCCTGTCCGTGTTTAAATTTCCAGTTCTCTACAGTGTCATAATTTTTAAAAACATTTTGTTAGAATCAGGGCATTAATAATAAGGTCCACGTAGTTTATAGTTTGATATGTCTTTTTTGTCCTTTTGATTTCTCAGTACCCTTTCTAATTCTTTTATTCTTTGCAGGTTTGTTAGAGAAATTAGTTTCTTGGTTCCGTTAGAGTTTTCCTACCACTGGTTCTGTTTGTAAATGGTCAAATACATAAATAGGTTTCTTTAAAAAATGTTTCAACTGGGGCTCCTGGGTGGCTCAGTCAGTTAAATGTGTGACTCTTGATTTCAGCTCAGGTCATGATCTCAGGGTTATGAGATTGAGCCCCACGTTGGGCTCCATGCTGGGTGTGGAACCTATTTAAGATTCTCTCTCCCTCTGCCCTGCTCGTGCACTTGCTCTTTCTCTCCCTCGGCAATTAAATAAATAAATAAAAAAAATAGATTGTTTTAACAGATTTTCTTTAGATACCAGAATATAATTTGAACGTGCATTTGTTGTCCAGTTATGGCATTTATGACATTATTTTGTTTGAGTTACTAGTTAAATGCATGTTCCTAGATTTGAAATATGGAATATTCTTTGAAATGAAAATTCACAAGAAAATAAAAGACAAAATCAGATAAAATTATTTTAAAAAATTTTTAATGTTTATTTTTGAGAGAGAGAAAGAGTGTGAGCGGGGGAGGGGCAGAAAGAGAGAGAGAAACAGAATCAGAAGCAGGCTCCTGCCTCTGAGCTGTCAGCACAGAGTCCGATGCGGGGGCTCAAACTCATGAACCCTGAGATCATGACCTGAGCCGAAGTTGGACGCTCGACTGACTGAGCCACCCAGGCGCCCCAGATAAAATCACTTTAAATACAATCCCGAGGGGAGGCCATACCCATGCATTACATGATAAGTGTATTGTGTTTGCTAAATTTGTGGTAGGGGTACAAGCAAAAAAATAAAATAAATTCTTCTTTCTGTTTTCATTAGCGTGCAGTTAACTGCTCAATATCATAGAGTGAGGCCTTTCCAGGGTCTCTTCCGTGCAGCATAGATGCCTTGGAGTTTGTCTTTCCATAGCATTGATCTTGCTGAAGGGATGCCTGCTATGAAACAGTAGGCCAGGGCTTGAACCACTGCAACATGACTAGACTCATGGGGGTGGGGGGTGGGGCGAGTACATCCACGGCAGAAGGAGCCAGCACAGAGGTGGTCAGTCCGGTGGCAGGTAGCTGGGAAGACCGCAAGTCCTAGCTCTTCCCCAGATGGATGTATTTGCCGGCACGAAACCCAAATATCAAAGTATTCCTTACCCCAGACCGACGTTTCATCCAATTAGGGTGCTAGAGGAAATGGACTTCCTTGTCCAGTCTTGTGAGTCTCTAAATACTCTTCTTCTACCCGAAGGGACTATGGGCGGTTATTTCCAGCGTTGCTTTCCTTCTTCCCTCACATTTCTGGTCTTCGTTACCCCCTCCCCTCCCCAATTTTTTGTCCCACTCCTTAGAGAATATAGATTTCTTTGTATCTGACGTAACTGGAGATCACAAGGTGGAACAGTGGAACCAGAGATCTGAAATCTCAAACTTCTTTACCCCAGCCCGCAGTGTAATTGCCACTGTCCGGGGCACACTGTGAGTGGTGACCGTTTCCTGGTGAGGAAGGAGTGGTGAGGGGCTTCCGGTGAGAGGTGACGAGGCTGCCCCAGATGGGTCCCCAGGCGCAGAGGTGTGTGGCTCGCTGTGCTTAGTTTCTATGCTTTTGCCCTGGATAATAGCAATTGTATTGTTATTTATGAATTGTATTTAAGTCCTTCATTTTGTATTTAAGTCCTTCCTTCCTTCCTTCCTTCCTTCCTTCCTTCCTTCCTTCCTTCCTTCCTTCCTTCCTTCCTCTCTCCCTCCCCCAACCCTCTTTCTTTCAATAGAGCCCTCTAAAAAATTACAGGGAAAAACAGATGTGTTACTTGCTGACTAGGGATGAGGCAGATAGCCAGCCTGAAAAGCAGAAGAGTTCTTTTCAGACTCTGAGATCCATACCTCTTGGGTGTCTCTCAGCCATCTCTACATTTACATGCTTACCCCTGAACTTGGGGTGTGTGTGTGTGTGTGTGTATGTGTGTGTGTGTTTGTGTGTGTATGTGCACACGTGTGTGTGATATGTGTGCATGCATGCATGGAGGCATACACATGTGTATGTGCACGTGTGTGAATCTCTTACCGGGTCAGTAACTCAAGTTCAGTGGAACCTGGCATTTAGCATCTGAGGATAAGAACGCTCTGTCTTCATATCCCTTTCTCGCCTCATCATAGTTACCATGACTACCTCCTCCCATTCACGACATCAGAAATCATCAAATGGGAAGAGGAAACCAGTGTTGCCATACTCAGTAATAATATGGGAACCAAAACAGGCCATGTGTTTTAATGTGATGATTAGAAAACTGTATCATTGCCTGTCAATTTTAGCATCTTTATGCAGTAGCTTATTCTGTTTAAATAGTTTTTGTATTTTCAAACATAGATTTTTTTTCAGGTGGAAATTTGGTTCCTAGTTTAGGGCTCGTTTTGGTGATAAATAGATCTATATGTGATATAGTGCTTATTAAGGATGTGTGCTTTGGCTTTGCACCTTAGCAGTATATTTTCATTACACCGCCTTTCACTGCACCCCCTTAGCCATGCAGCACCCACGGAGCTTTACTTTACTTATCTTCTCTGGTCTCCCTACCCTCCCCGCGGCCCCCCCCCCGCAACTGACATCAGCAGCTCCCTTGGTAAGGCAGACGATGTTGCTCTCCATCCCTGTGGCTTGATATAAAATTGCTTCAAGGAGCCAGTTGATAAGACCTTCCCCCCACCCCCCAACTACTTGCATTTTGTACAATTTTGAATCTTGACCTGATAATATCTGTAATTTACAGAAGATTGATTTTCAGGTTTGGCTGCATATTAGAATCACCTGGGAAACTTCTGATGCTGATTTGATTGATACAGGGTGCAGCCTTCATATGAAGATTCTTAAATGACTCCAATAATAGGGAAGCAAAGCTTGAGTTCTGCTGTTTTAGGTGATGCATGAAGGAGCAGAAGCCAGAAGCTGGAAGGGTGGCACTCAGGGACCCGACCTTGCTTTGGCAGCCGTCTGAGGAAGGAGCTTGGATCCGACTTCACCTCCTCGGTGGAACTTCTCGTGGGTTCTGAGCCTGCGCGAGGTTTCAGGAATGAGACTCTGGGAGTTTGCTTTGCTTTTTGACTTTTTAGGAAATATGTGCTCAGCTCTAAAAACCAGTGGTCTTCCCAGCCCCCTCTAGGGGTAAAAAGGTATAATTACCCCACTATTGTAAGTATTTAGCTTATAGTGGCCTAATACCCTTCTCAGCACAGCTGATCCAGGCCAAGGAACTGTCAGCAAAGTGAAAACAGGTATACGTTATTAAGAGACAAAAAATAAAAACTGGAGATGGTTTAGTGGTAACATATGCCCTGTGTGTCTGTGCACATTTTGTTATTCCGTGGTTAGTTTGGTATTAAGATGATTTTCTTTTTTTTTTTTTTTTTTTAATATATATATATATTTTTTAATATTTTTTATTTATTTCTAAGAGAGAGAGAGAGAGACAGCGTGAGCAGGGGAGGGTCAGAGAGAGAGGGAGATACAGACTCTGAAATTGGCTCCAGGCTCTGAGCTGGCAGTCAGCACAGAGCCCGACGCGGGGCTTGAACCCACGAACCGCGAGATCATGACCTAAGCGAAAGTCGGACGCTTAACCGACTAAGCCACCCAGGCGCCCCTAAGATGATTTTCTTGTAGAAGAAACATCACATTTGGCTGATCCATAATTTTATTGATTTATCTAAAATATATTTTAAATGTTTATTTATATTTGAGAGAGAGACAGAGTGTGTGAGAGAGGGGCAGAGAGAGACAGAGACAGAATCTGAAGCAAACTCCAGGCTCTGAGCTGTGAGCTGACAGCACAGAGCCTGATGCAGGGCTCAAACCCACAAACCGTGAGATCATGACCTGAGCCGAAGTCAGACGCTTAAACCACTGAGCCACCCAGGTGCCCCAATCCATAATTTTAAAAGCATGTTGGGGGCGCCTGGGTGGCTCAGTCAGTTAAGCATCCAACTTCGGCTCAGGTCATGATCTCACAGTTTGTGGGTTCGAGCCCCGCATCAGGCTCTGTGCTGATGGCTCAGCCTGTTTCAGATTCTGTGTCTCCCTCTCTCTCTGCCCTTTCTCCACTCATTCTCTGTCTCTCAAAACTGAATAAATGCTAAAAAAGAAAAAAAAAAAGAAAAAAAAAAAGCATGTTGGAGCTTTAACTTTTGTCTTTGAACTATTTTAGTGCTCTCTCAGTGTCACAATGGAAACATGCTTTCTGAAGTATAAACGAACAATTTTGCAAAATATAAGAGTATACTTTCACACATGCGTAGAAGCGTAGCGAAGCGAGGCACTTCGCAGTTGGGATTTTATTGCGGTATATTTTGGTCCTGGTCTTCTTTGCTATCCCACCACTCATTACCACACTAGCTTAAGAGATTGCTCCTGTCCAGTTACCCTTTGTCTCTACCCTACTTTACCTGCAGCCACTCTGGATCTCTTTCAAGCCCTGAATCATGACCTCCAGCCACGTTTGTTGGCCTCAGACGCTCCCCTCCTGTCCCCTGCCTTTGCGTCTTCTGTCTTCTCCTTCCTGTGTTCCTCCCGAGCCGCTGTCCACTACTCCGTCTTGTGCATTTGGCTGATTGTACGAACCATCCTTCTAGCACCTTCATCTTTGTCCTTCCCCCTGGAAGAATCCAAATTTGGCATATTCCTTCTCCAGTTTTTCATCCAGGCTGCCAAACTTTGTTAAAGGATAAATAGCGCCGCTGTGCACATTGAGGCCATCAAATACTTGCGGGTTTCCACTCCGCAGATCCCTAGTTGGCGCTCCTCGGTGCTTTTATTTATCCTTAAAATCGGTCCTCTTCCGTTCCCGTCAATAATCTGTCTCACCTTTGCTGGCCCAGAAGGCCTGTTAGAGAAACACTAAGCTCCTTTATCTTCATAAGCCAGCTATGCTGTGCCTCTTATCTCAATAAAATCCGAGGCCATTGGATGTGCACTCCGTCAAACTCCTCCTTCCCATCAGTAGATTTTTCATCTGGCGTACCTTCTCCTCTCCTTCCCTCTGTCCTCAGAGGATGGACCTGGCTCTCTTCCCGTTCAAAACCAGCCTTCCTTCTAGACTCTGGATGCTGTTTTCCCCACCTTGTATCTATAAACATCTTTGAAAAACATACCGAACAACTTTCTCTGAACCCTGTGTTTCTCAGTGGCTCCCCAGTGCACTCACTTCTTCTCCCGAGTGTTTTTAAATACAGTTCTGTCCCATTCTCTTCTCGGCACCCCCCCCCCGTCCCATCGCTGCCTCATCCCTCTGCCCCCTAGCCTCCCGTCTCACCTCCTGCTTTGCGAAGCATCACCAGGGCCTCCTAATTGCTCAGTCCAGTGGAAGCTTTTCAGTCTTTATGGATTGTGTCACCTACCGATTTGACAGTGAAACACTGCTCTCCTGACCTCTGTGACTAAAAATTATTTCTGGTTCTAATTTTTTAAGCCCTTCCTTTTGTTTCGTTTTGGCCTCTTTCTTGGGTTTCCCTTTCTTCTGCCTACTCCTTAACAGTTGGAGCTGCCTCTTGATATACCACAATTCTTAACTGGAGAGTAGGTGGCCCATTAAAATGCTTTGTCAAAGCTTTTAAAATTTATGTAGTCTGGGGCCACCATTGCGGTGGTTATTGGCCCAGTGGGTCCTCTTTCCAGAAGCCTAGAGTCTAATGGTTTTATAATACTCTGTCATATGGTGGAAGTACCGTATTTACTTGACCATTTCTCAACTATTCACTCAACAGATATTTCTTGAACACCTACAGGCTCTGTGGATGACTTAGTTCCTCCTAGTAGGAAAAGCTCGGTGATGAATGGCCTTTGCTCCACTCCTTTTATGGTCTCAGTCTAGATTTCCAGTAGTTTAATCACGATTTTAAGGATGAGTGGGTTTTCAAAGATCTTACTACCTATGGCCCAATCACTTCACAGAGTAGTTATGTTTTCACCTCCACCAACTCTGCGGTACAGTTTTAACGACTAGATACAGAAGACGGCAGTTTCCGGGGTGCCTGGGTGGCTTAGTCGGTTAAGCGTACGACTTTCGCTTAGGTCATGATCTCGCGGTTCGTGGGTTCGAGCCCCGTGTCGGGCTCTGTGCTGACTGCCAGCACAGAGCCTGGAGCCTGTTTCAGTCTGTGACTCCCTCTCTCTCTAAAACACCCCAAAACACACAATATCTCTCTCTCTCTCACCTAGAAATAAATAAAAATATTAAAAAAAAAAAAAAAGAAGAAGAAGAAGACGGCAGTTTCCAAAGCCTGTATCCCTAGACCGGCTCTCTCCAGGCTTTCTTCCAAACTGCTTTGAGCTCCTAACACACTGTCTTGTTTCTTTCTTGCCTTTGCACCCCCCATCACGCTCCCCTACCTGAATGCCCTCATCTCTCCGTGATGAGATCACTCATCTTCTGTTTATATTCAGCCTGTGTATTTCATCCATGGAGGTGTATCAGGAGTCTTCCCATTACCAAGACGGCCACATTTCCCTGTTCTGTGTCCCCTTAGCTCCCTGTGGATAGAGTCACACTGTTCTCCGTGAAGAGGGACTGCTTGTTTACTTCTGTAGGTTCCTGCACGTAGAATCGCTCGTCTTAGGCTGGCTCACAGGAGCTAATATATTCTGAATTGGATGAATCCGGTTGTAATGATGTTGTAGAAATCATCTCAGAAAATCTGGCAGTGATGAACGCTGCTCTGGGGGATGAGGGCACCGTGCTGTGGGTGCAGACCAGTTGTAGGAGACTGGGTCAGGGAAGGCTTCCTCAAGGAAGTGAGAACGTGATTAGTGGTCAGTGTCTTTGTTTTAGGGTGCTTATTAGAATAATACTTGGTTTATATGGTGAAGTCTATAATTTTCCGTTTATTGTTGGAGGGTTTTTTAGTTTGTAGGGGTTTTTTTTGTTTTGTTTTTTACACAATTGATAGATGTGATTTAGTCAAGTGCATTCTGGATATTATTTACCTTTTCCCAACTCCCTTGTCCTGTTGCTGTTAGAAGTTATAATGACATGCTTCCTAGTGCTGAAATACCTTTGGATACTTATGTACACCCCACTTGAACGTGGGTTTCTAAACTTTGAATATACTTCTTTTAAAAAAATTATTAATTAAAAAATTTTTAAGTGATCTCTGTGCCCCAGTGTGGGGTTAAAACTGACGAACCCAAGATCAAGAATCATACGCTCTACCTACTGAGTCAGCCAGGTGCCCTTGTACTTCTTGATTAGATTGGTTTTTAAATTATTACTTATTTTTATTTTTTAATGCACATCCAAGTTAGTTAGCATACAGTGCAGTAATGATTTCAGGAGTAGAATCCAGTGATTTATCCCATACATTTAATACCCAGTGCTCATCCCAACAAGTGTCTTTCTCAATACCCCTTGACCATTTAGCCCATCCCCCAACTCCCAACCCCTCCAGTAACCCTCAGTTTGTTTTCTGTATTTAAGAGTCTCTTATGTTTTGTCCTCCTCCCTGTTTTTGTATTATTTTTGCTTCCCTTCCTTTGTCTTCATCTGTTTTGTATCTTAAATTCCACGAGTGAAGTCATACGATCTATGTCTTTCTTTGACTAATTTCGCTTAGCATAGTAGCTTCTAGTTCCATCCACATTGTTGCAAATGGCAAGATTTCTTTCTTTTTGATTCCCAAGTAGTACTCCATTATATATATATACACCACATCTTCTTTATCCATTCATCCATCAGTGGACATTTGGGCTCTTTCTATACTTTGGCTCTTGTCTGTAGCGCTGCTGTAAACATTGGGATGCATATATCCATTCAAAACAGCACACCTATATCCTCTGCACTACCTAGTAGTGCAACTGCTGGGTCATAGAATAGTTCTATTTTTTACTTTTTGAGGAATCTCCATACTATTTTCCAGAGTGGCTGCACCAGTTTGCATTCCCACGAGCAGTGTAAAAGAGTTCCCCTTTCTCTGCATCCTCACCAACATCTGTCATTGCCTGAGTTGTTAAATTTAGCCATTTGGACTGGTGTGAGGTGGTACCTCAGTGTGGTTTCGATTTTTATTTCGCTGATGATGAGTGACGTTGAGCATCTTTTTTTGTGTCTGTTGGCCATCTGGATGTCTTCTTTGAAGAAGTGTCTGTTCATGTCTTTTGCCCATTTGTTCACTGGATTATTTGGGTTTTTTTGGGTGTTGAGTTTGACAAGTTCTTTGTAGATTTTGGCTACTAACCCTTTATCTGATATCTCATTTCCAAATATCTTCTCGCATTCTGTTGGTTGCCTTTTAGTTGTGATTGCTTCCTTCACTGTGCAGAAGCTTTTTATCCTGTTGAGGTCCCAATAGTTCATATTTGCTTTTTTTTTTTTTAACAGACTTTATTTTTTTTTTTAATGTTTTATTTTATTTTTGAGAGAGAGAGAGAGACAGCATGAGGAGGGGAGGGTCAGAGAGAGAGGGAGACACAGAATCCAAAGACAGGCTCCAGGCTCTGAGCTAGCCATCAGCACAGAGCCCGACGCGGGGCTCAAACCCACGAATCGTGAGATCATGACCTGAGCCGAAGTCGGACGCTTAACCAACTGAGCCACCCAGGTGCCCCAGTTCATATTTGCTTTTATTTCCCTTGCTTCTAGAGACATGTTGAATAAAAAGTTGCTGTGGCACGGGTCAGAGAGGTTTTTTGCTTGTATTTGCTTCTAGAATTTTGATGGCATCCTGTATTACATTTAGGCCTTTTATCCATTTTGAGTCTATTTTTGTGTGTGGTGTAAGGAAGTGGTCCAGGTTCATTCTTCTGCATTGTTGCTGTCCAGTTTTACCAAACACCATTGGCTGAAGAGACTGTCTTTATTCCAGTGGATATTCTTTCCTGCTTTGTCAAAGATGAGTTGGACATACATTTGTATGGCCCATTTCTCGGTTCTCTGTTCTGTTCCAAGGATTATTTTTTTAAATGTGTATTTATTATTTTGAGACAGAGACAGAGCATGGCTGGGGGAGGGACAGAAAGAGAGGGAGACAGAATATGAAGCAGGACGCGGGGCTCACACTCAGAGACTGCGAGATCATGACCTGAGCCAAAGTCGGATGCTAAACTGACTGAGCCACCCAGGCGCCCCTTGATATAGATTGTTAAATCCATACTCATATGTTAAACTTGTCTGTAGTGTTGATTTCTCTTCCCCTTTGGTGACATTGATGTCAGGGTCATACCACCTTTATAAAATGATTGAGAACAGCTTTTGTGTTATCCTGTGCTCTGAAACTGTTTAGGAAATGCTTTACAGAATTGGAAAGAATTTGGTAACAAAACCATCTGGGCCTGGAACCTTAAAACAAGGTAATTCTTTGTTATTCTCTGGTGACTTTCTTCGTTCCTTCCATAGTTATTCCGGGATCAAGTTGAGTAATTTCATGCTCTCTGGAACCTTTTTTTCTTTTTTTTTTCTTTTTTTACATTTATTTATTTTTGAGACACAGAGAGAGACAGAGCACAAGTGGGGGAAGGGCAGAGAGAGAGGGAGACACAGAATCCGAAGCGGGCTCCAGGCTCTGAGCTGTCAGCACAGAACCTGATGTGGGGCCCAAACTCAGAAACCTTGAGATCATGACCTGAGCTGAAATCGGACACTTAACTGACTGAGCCACCCACACGCCCCTCTGGAACCTTTTACTAATCAATCACAGTTTTCAAATTCATTAGCAGAGAGTTGAGTCTTGGATTTTTTCCCCTATTTCCTTCAGGTGGTATTTTCCAATTTGAAGTATTACTGGTGTAGATAATCATTTTCAGCATTACTGTACAGTGTCATTTTCCTGAAAGACACGGGTCCACAGGTACAGAGATGTGTAATTACAGGTTAAAATGTGTGACTTATCAATGTGGCGTTCCTTAGCTGATTTAGTAGTGAATGCCGGGGACAAGTGTCATTTAAAAGAGCATAATTTAGGGGGCACCTGGGTGGCTCAGTCAGACTCCTGATTTTAGCTCAGGTCACGAGATCAAGCCCTGTATCAGGCTTGGCATGGACAGCACGAAGCCTGCTTGGGATTCTCTCTCCGTGTCTCTCTGCCCTTCCCTGGCTCTTTCTCTCCCTCTCAAAATAAATAAATAACCATTAAGAAAATTAAAAGCTTGTATGGGTATTAGGTGCATTTTTAACATTACATCATTGTCTATATTTAGTCTTACTGAAATAGCTCTAGCAGTTAACAGTAAGAGTAAGGAGCTCGTGCTGACGGGTAATGAGGGGACGTAGGAGTTATGCTTATTTAGTAGTAAAAATAGTACAGCCGCATATGGTGATCCTTTTTCAATCAGATGGTTTCTCTTTCAGTAAATAGAGGTGCCTTTTACAGTTCATTAGGATCTACTTCATACAATTTTACTATTAGCCTTTCTGCTTTGTGCTTTTAGAGCCAAGGGAAGAGGGAGAGTCTGTGGAGTTAGAGCCGGGGTCATAGGTGCCGATCCAAAAAGAGGGAGAGAAGGACGAGCTAGTAAAATGAAGGTTGAAATCATCTGCCGTTGATCAAATAGAGAAAGAAAGAGTTGACTCAAGTGTTTTCACTGTACGCATGTGGCTTCCGAAATGTCGAAATCGTTTGTGACGTTAAAGAGGATACAATGCTGGGTTCTTCAGTGAAACCACCCAATGCCTGTTGTAACCCTGTGTGCTGGATCCCTGTTCCTCTTCCTCAGAACGCACCAGTGCCCCTGTAGCCTGGCAGCTACTGTCACATTCCTCCAATCAGTAATCACGCAGGTCCCTCTTACTGTCATTATTGCTGGTGATCATGAGACGGGTCGCCACAGAGGGCCCGGGTTCCACATGCAAGGTTTGGTGGTGGCACAGAGAAGGAGTGACAGGCTGCGAATGAGGGTGTTAAGAGAAGGTGACATTCTTGAAAGGGTGCCATGCAGGGAAGGGCTGGGGTGGCTCTGACGGGGCTGCCCGTGGGCGCGGCTGACACTGGAGGGAAAACCGCGCTGGGGCTGGGGGTGAGGCCGACGAGGACTTGTAAGTTACCAACACAGCGGAGCCCGGGCTTTACGTTTACCTTCAAACTGATGGTGAAGTGATTGTTTAAAGGGTGTGATCATCGATAAGCCCCCCCAGGAAAGCCTGTCAGTTTGGTTTGGTTTGTTTTCCTGTCTCCAGCCCTTCCTCTTGTACCTGACCCGGGGTGGACGTTCACCACGACGAAAACACAGCTTTCGTTGAATCAAACCCTAACGACTTTGTGTGTTGGTCCCCAAAGCTGGGATGTCCTGCCTCCTGAGGCTCTTGAGGGGTGCTGTTCAGGACCCCCCATCCCTGGCCTCCTGCGCTTCACCACAGGGTGGAAATGGTCAAGAGTAGGAACTTACCATGAAGATTGCTTTATTGATGTAAGTGATTTAGTTTAATTATTCAGTCTTCTCCCCAGAGCCCTAAAAGAAAGGTAATTTTTTTTAAAGTTTATTTATTTATTTTGAGAGAGAGAGAGTGAGCAGACGAGAGGAAGAGAGAGAGAAAGAGAGAGAGAGAGAGAATCCTAGGCAGGCTTACTACTGTGACACAGGGCCCAATCCCATGAACCCTGAGATCAGGACCTGAGCCAAAATCAAAAGTTGGATACTCAACCGACTGAGCCCCCCAGGCACCCCAAGAAAGGTTGTTTCTTTTTTTTTCTTATTTTTTTAAATATTTATTTATTTTTGGGAGAGACAGAGAGTGAGTGGTGGAGGGTCATAGAGAGAGGGAGACATAGAATCTGAAGCAGCCTTCAGGCTCTGAGCTGTCAGCACAGAGCCCGACATGGCACTCAAAACTGTGAGATCATGACCTGAGCCCAAGTCAGATGCTTAACTGACTGAGCCACCCAGGCACCCCAAGAAAGGTCGTTTCTTAAGGGCTCTGGGACTTGGTTTTTGGTTTTGGTTTTGGTTTTGTTTTGTTTTGTTTTTGGCTCTGTGGTTTCAGATTATCTTTCACAAATAAAGAGCTGTTTTTCCTTTCATTATTTATGGATGATGGAAATAAAATGTTTTTACATGGTCTGCTTGTACAAATGTTTTTAAATATGTAAGGCATCATACAGAATTGTTCATAATCTTTACCATGAACAATTTCTGTGCTCTGTTGGGGAAGAAACTCTGTAAAGAGTTGTAAATTTTCAATAGTTGCAGAACCAAAAAGTGACTTAGATCATTAGGAGCTCCTCCCGTGTCCTGGCCTGCTACTCATTCAGCCACGGGCCCCCCTGGATCTTAGAAAAGATTCTGGATCCATCCATGTTGCAGGGGTCTTTACCAAGTGACAGCTCCTCCAAATACATTTAGTACAAATTGAATTAATTAGAAATACATCTTAAATACACTAAAAACTCATTACGGTAAGAATGGACTACTCACATTAGATTGGCCAACACGGTGTGACTGTTCATTCTACGTACATTATCTATTTTGATTCTTTTTTTTTTTAATGTTTTATTTATTTTTGAGAGAGAGAGAGAGAGAGACAGCATGAGCAGGGGAGAGTCAGAGAGAGACAGGGAGGTACAGAATCTGAAGCAGGCTCCAGGCTCTGAGCTAGCTGTCAGCACAGCCCCGACACGGGGCTCGAACCCATGAACTATGAGATCATGACCTGAGCTGAAGTTGGACACTTAACCGACTGAGCCACCCAGGCGCCCCTCTATTTTTATTCTTAAACAACAGCAACAGAGAAACTACAGTTTGTTTCTCCATGTGTGTTTCTTTGTGAGGTTGTTACCTCAGGTAATAGTGACGTTGGGGAGGGCACGATGGAAGAGGTCTCTGAATCCTAGATCCCCTTCTAAAGATCACACCCCCAACCCACCCCGCCCCCCCCAATCAAGGCTTACAGTGAAGTTGTATATTATTGCTGGGCAGTGTTACCCTTGGTAAAAGGAAAAGGGTAAAAAATACAAAGTAAAAAAGATATGTAGGGAACTACTCTTTATATCAGGTTCCAAATCCAGCAGGGGCTGTAAGATCAATGTAGCTGGCTGGGCAAGGCATCATTTTTCATTTTTAATAGGAAAAGATGAAGATGGAGTGTGGGCAAGTCTGTTTCTGAATTATGTATACGCATAATCGTGCACATGTGTAATTGGTTGAAATGTAAAAACATTTATTGGTCTGAGTCATAGTGAAAAAATGATAAATACGGCTTTAAATATCAGTAAATTGCCTTGTATGAACCAGTTAAGAGCATGCAATGTGTGTGCCATTTCTCTGTGATTTTGGAGTATCTCTGAAATATATTTTATCAGAAGAATCATAAAGTGTAGGTTAAATATAAACAGGACTTTCTCTAAAAATTGAAGCAAAGGCTTTTAATACTGACTCTTACAAGCTCTCTAAATGAAAATTGTATTTACCTTTTGAACTAGAGCTTTAGGTAAAAGTGTTTAAGTAGATGCGTATACCTGACAAAGTAAATGTCCTAAATCTGCTGATTTATGCATGGTTATTATCAAGAGAAAAAGGCAACTTAATTGAAAATTTAACAACAAAAACCAGTGTTCTATGATCCCATGTAAATTGAGGTCATTTTTCTAAGAACTTGTTATGGGAAAGTGCAAACAGCAGTTGGCCAGACCTCGGTGTACCAAATAGCACTATTCTTAAATATGTGTTAAATCATGAGTTTTTGTTGCTTTGAGCCACAATCGATTCTGTTAATAAAATGTTGTTTTATTATATAATGCCAAATTATGTGTGCACAAACTCTTAAACACAGTCGTTACTGCCAGGATATATATAATATGTATGTACGTATTTGTGGTTCTTAAGTTTGGAGGAACTGCTGGCGTAGAAGTAACAGTGTATTTTCCTTTTTATGTTTCTCAGGAACCTTATATTTAAATTCTGTGATTTGTTTCTTTCCATCTTGAAGGCATACAGCGTACTTTGTGTATTTTATTTTTTTTATATAATTTTTTTTTATTTGTTTCTAGGAGAGAGAGAGAGAGAGAGAGACAGCGTGAGCAGGGGAGGGTCAGAGAGAGAGGGAGATACAGACTCTGAAATAGGCTCCAGGCTCTGAGCTGTCAGTCAGCACAGAGCCCGACGCGGGGCTCGAACCCACGAACCGTGAGATCATGACCTACGCGAAAGTCGGATGCTTAACCGACTAAGCCACCCAGGCGCCCCGTGTATCTTATTTTTTAAAAAGTGGCCTCTGTCCTTTTGCTACTTATAAAAACCTATGTAGATTTCATCCATGCATTTGGTATTTTTCTCTCTGAAATAAAATGACTGCTGATGCAAGGTCCATGGTTTTTTGTTTGTTTGTTTGTTTTTTTAGGACCATTTCCAATTCACTTGTTATTCCATGAGAAACAACTAAAACCTGTAAATAAGAGAAATTGTAATATTTCTGTAGGTTACCTCTCCTCGTAAATCTTATGCTGGATCCAGTAATTAGCAAATACTAGGATATTGCTGTGGGGATACATTTATCAGGATGAAAATTTATTCTTGACTAATGCTGATAGTCCGTGTCTAATAGTTCAGGGTAGCTCGACTCCATTTTCTCTGCCGCTCCCACTCTGCTTTTGTTTTGTAGGCTGCGTGGATCACTGTGCAGTTAGAAGAAGTTTGATCAATAAATTGAAGGTTCTCTGAATTTCTGGCTTTCTCCACAAGGTTAATGGGAGAAGAAGCAGGTGGTTCAAAGGGCCCCTGTGGTGGGCATCTGTGTCTTTTTTTGTTTGGAAGAGGAAACATTTTGGAAGTTCATCTTCCGTGGCAAGTTGTGGTAGGAGTAGCTTTGGAGATGATTTTGGGAACTGGTGGTGGATGCCAGAAGGCACAAATGGCTGAAGTACCAGTATTTTGAAAATATGTAAATGATACTTCTTCCATGGACTAACTAAAATATCATGTGATTATTGGTACTGTATTCACTTCAGTACAAAAAGGTACCCTGGGAATTTTGTAACTTCTACCATGGTAAGGAGTATTTACACCCCCGTATTAAAGCTGGAGTTATTGTCATAATCATCAAGTAAGTACATCGTTATAAAATTTAATTTTTTTCTTTAATGTTTATTTTTGAGAGAGAGGCAATGTGTGCGTGTGGAGGAGGGGCAGAGAGAGAGACAGAAAGAGGGAGAGAAAAATCCCAAGCAAGCTTGGGAACTGCCAGCACCAAACTGGACACAGGGCTCGACCTCATGAACTGTGAGACCATGATGTGAGCCCAAGTCTGACACTTAACTGAGCCACCCAAGCGCCCCTACATTAATTGTTAACCAACGGAGGACATATGCTTTTTTACCCACTTGCGCTCAGAGCCTTAGATCTCAGAACTACAGGCTCTGGGCCCACGCTCGCCTCCCTCTCCTGTCTGCTCCGGGGCAGCCCTCCCAAGCGACTCGTCAGTTACTGCTTGTGGGTTACACCTGATCTTTCGGAACTGGCTCCTGTGTAGCAGTTCTGGGGTCATTGCTTTGATAGAGTGGCTCTCTGATGCAGTCAGCTCCCCGCACACTTCATGAATAACAGTCCTGGTACCCAGGGTCCCGCATGCTTCGGGAAAGGTTGTCCTGGTACCAAGGCTTGGCGAGAGGGAAGGGTATTCCGCTACTCTCCTGCCCCTCCTTTCATTCATTACCCGGTTCTTCCTCTCGTTCTCCCATGTTTGGCATAGGTTTTAGGCCATCCGTGAACTTTGTTTAGACTTGTTTCTAAGCTAGCAGGCATTTGTTCTCTGTCTCTAATAAAATCGCTGTTGGGCATGTATGTGTCTTTATAAGGAAAGCTTTATTTTTAGGTATTTATTACGCACCTAAATGTTTATTAAGTATCATTCAGTATTTAAAATGCACCAATGAATTGCATTATGAAAACGTTAATTGATTGGAGCTGGTCCTTGTGACAAAGACGTGATTGAAATTATGTATTCCAGTTTTAAAATAAGGGAATATATCATTGTTTTAACAGTTTGCACATATTTATGAATTCATTCTGTAAATATTTATTACTATGTATGAGGCTCCTTGTGTAAGTAGTGTGTTTGTCTTACTACATTCTTATTTGTATATGATGAATTGATTTGTAAAATCTCTTTGTTTTTCTTAGATAAAATTGAAGAAGCACAAAAAGAACTTAATGGGGCAGAAGTGTCAAAAAAAGGTAAATTAAAATCAACCCAATGTATACTGGATTCTTCTCAGAGATTGCTATATAGATACCTAGAATTGCAGCCTCACTAAATCCATCAGTATAAATATATCACAAAATTAGAAATCACCTTAGATTGATGGATACCCAAAAGTATATGAACTTTGCTTCCTGAAATGCTTTAGCTACATAGCATATTCTGTAACTGTTTCCTAGAAATTAAGATATTGCTGGTAGGGTTATGAGAGATCGTTGTAGCTCTTTTTGAAGTCCTATTTATGAGACTGTCCCATAGCAATAAAAGTACCAATATAATGAATATCGATGGCTGTGTTTCAACATATCTGTGCCTATCTATGTGTGTTCTTGTGATGCAGTTTTTTTTTTTTTTTTGGTAATGACAGAAGCCTAAGCTAGATAAAATAATATGAATGCTAGTCAGGGGGAAGAATGGTTGAATCAATTGTAATACATTGATATTTGGGGGGATATTATGAACCTTTTCAAGAAATGTTAATTTTTTCAATTGATGGTGGTGCTTTATTGCTGAATGAGGAAAATGAAATTGCACTGTAGCCTGTAAAATATCTCAGTTTGTAAGTTCAATCAGATGACAAACACATACACGCATACAAATTTATACACATTTCTGTGCAGATGATTATACAGGATTGGACAAAGTTTGCAAGGACTATATACAAATATGTGTACAAAGGTAGAAGAAGGTGCTGAGGAAGCTTAGCTTTTCTTTCTGTAGCTTTATGGTTTTTATTAGCTATAATGGTTGTAATTTTATATAAAAAATTTAAAGGCATAAATTGGTTTTCATCGTAGAAAACCGACTGATCACTTTTCCAGATAATATGAAAAATACATTTAATATAAAACCGCCTGTGGAGAGGGGAAGACAATGAGGTGGATAGTCTTCCAACACTGTGTGCTGAGTAAAACTGATTAAAAGGATATAATTAACGTTCCCTTTAAAACATTTATATTTTGTGACTTATTATTTCTTTGTCCTTATTATATCTTCTAATTATACTGGGCTATTTTTTGTTTTGTTTTAATGTTTTTTAATTTCTGAGAGAGGGATAGAGACAGAACATGAGCAGGAGAGGGGCAGAGAGAGAGGGAGACACAGAATCTGAAGCAGGCTCCAGGCTCTGAGCTGTCAGCACAGAGCCCGACGTGGGGCTTGAACCCACGAACTGTGAGATCATGACCTGAGCCGAAGTCAGAACGCTCAACTGACTGAGCCACCCAGGCGCCCCTATAGTGGACTATTTTGACAGTAATTTAGCCATATATGATTCCAATGGAAAGTCTTTTTTTTTTTTTTTTATTTAGTCTATTTAGGTTCCTGGGTAAGTATCTTGAGTAGAAATAATTCTGGCTATCCAGGTTTTCCATCCCTTGGACCAACCTGTGAACCTCCAAGATGGTTTGGGGTTGGTCTGAATAGTTATGCTGTGATGTGCTGCAGCCATGAAGTGTCTCTCCATTTTCTTCTTCCCCCACCCCCTTCTTTCATGCAGTCTGGAAGGTGTATAACAAACAGGCTCCTTCAATGACATTCTTGCAGAGAAGCCTAGAAAGAACAGAGAAATCACTATAGCTGTGCAGTCCTTTCGATGGTAGACTAAAGATCCCTTCCCCCATTGCTGTAGACATAAAGCACCTAAGACATGCAGGCCGCGGGTGCTGTCTCCATCTAGTAATGGTGCAGAGCTGCTGCAAGGAGAAAAAGAAATGTGTGCTTGTTTTCCATTTCCTTCCTTCTTACTCCAGTGGCAAAGAATGTTAAGAACAGTGAACTAGATGCCTGTAGGAAGGAGGAAGCAGAACAAAGGTTCTAGAAAAAGAAATTGGATAACGAGGTTCAGAATAATCTTGTGGGCTACAGTTGGCAGGCTACACTTATTTAAGACCTGGGATGAATACCAAGCGAGCATTGTTCTGTGCAGTTCACCACCTAGAATTGCTACTTGGCTTTTAGTTTTACATACACATTCGGGGCAAATTAAAAATAAAATAGTTTTTCTCTCAAATATAATTAGGGAATAATATCAGTTTGTCTTTAACAATACGAGATAAAATCTTTGAGTAGCAAAAGGATTGAGATTTCTCAACTCTTTGCTTGCTGAGCTGCACTTCTTCCTTCGAATAATATGCTGTAAAAATGTGTTACTTTTATTAGGATGAGTCATCTAGGGCAGATCACCTTTTTGTTATTTTTTTCAGCAGACTTGGTTTCTCTCGGAAAGTTTGACTTGTTTCTTCTACATCTGGCTATTTTTCTACAATGCTTATAGTTCTAAGGCTTTTTCTCCATTGAAGATACTACAGTGCTTTATTGTTCTTTCTCCTCCTTTCCTTCGTCTTCTTCTTTTTTTTTAATCATTAGGACAAGTAACTAATTTGAATCTAGCATTCATGGCAAGCCCTTAAAAAACCCACAAGAAAAGCCCACCTTGCTCTTTGTTAGGTCTTTATTGTTTTCTAACATTTTAAGAAAAGATTAATTTGTTTAGTGTAATATGGTGGCAAAGAAAGTGACTTTGCCCATTATGCACCAATAAAATAAAGAAGGGCACTAACTTATGTTAATGTGTTTCTTTTATTCTTTGTAGAGAGAAAGAATAAAGGAATGAAACTTAGATGACTTTGATTTATTTTAATTATAATCAGTTTGGGGATAAATATAACATGTCACATTCACAAAATTCTCCATAATGTCATTATAGTCTTCCTTACAGTGCTCTTTATTTGTTCTTAACACCCATCATACTTGACACTATTCCTAAAATTATTGCATGGGATTTAAATAAAATAGTGAATGTCACAGATGTGGGAATAGAATATGTATAAAATAAACTAGGAAACTAGGAAGAAATAAATCAGTTTATCAGGAGAGCTTTCTTTCATAGTCTATCTTTTGTATAGGTTTTAATTTTAATACTTAGTTTTAAATTTTTACCATATAACATTTGACATATCTAAGTTAATGTATATAAGGTATCATAAATTTATATTTTTTAATGTTTATTTTTGAGAGAGAGTGAAAGCATGGGAGGGGGAGGGGCAGATGGAGAGGGAGACACAGAATCCACAGCAGGTTCCAGGCTCCGAGCTGTCCGCACAGAGCCCGACACGGGGCTCGAACCCATGAACCATGAGATCATGACCTGAGCCGAAGTCGGACACTTAACCAACTGAGCCACCCAGGCGCCCCTGTATGTAATGTGTTATAAAGCACAAAAATAACACAGTGAGCCTTCATTCCACTACCCAGTGGAAGAACTGGAGCATTATCAATACTATTGCATCAACCTGCGTGCCAGTCAGTATTTCACCCCTCTGCTCTGTAAGGTGTTTCCCGTCCTCCACTTTGTGTTCATCATGTTGTTAATGCTTCATAAAAATAATCAGGTATTCTCAAACAGTACATTTTTTAGTTTTGCCTGAGTTTAAGCTTTAAAAATAAAATTACGTTACCTAATTTTAATAGCTTTTTCACTCAACATTGTTTCTCCAATGTATGCACATTGTTGAAAGTAGCTATTTCTTTTCATTGCTGTAATAATATTTTATTACGTGAAACACTGGATACCTCTTTTCTCCTTGATGGATTTGAGTTCTTGCCCCCTTTTGCCGTCACAAACAGTGCAGCTCCAAATATTCTCATACCTGAGTGCACACGTGTGAGTTTTCCAGGCCATACATGGGGAGCGTAGATGTGCAGCTTCACAAGATGATGCTAAATGGTTTTCCAAAGTTTTTTGGAAATTTTACATTTCCTCCATCAGTGTCTAAGAATTCCTTTTGTGCTCTGCAGTACTTGATATTGTCACTGTTTTTATTGTTTCTAGTTGGATAGGTAAAGAATCCTATTTTGTTCTGCTCTGGATTTGTTTTTTTCTCCAATTAGTAATAAGGTGAAATAACGTCTTCATTTGTATTCCACTTTTTTGAAATGGTTACTAGTATCTTTTACGTATCGTAAAAATCTTTGTTTTTTCTTAATGTTTTTTGGATAAGAGCCCTTTGTTCCTGTTACATGCTTTAGTTCGGGGCTTAATTTTTTACTTTCTTTAAAGTACCTTTTGGTAAACTGAAGTTCTTGGTTTTAATATTATCAAACTACTAATACTAAGCTTTTTCTTTTATGGTTAGTATGTTTTTGTTGTGGGGATTTTTAAATGTATTTGCTTGCCTTAAATCCTTCCCTATCTTTTTCCTCTGTTCAAAAACAACAACAACAACAACAACAACAACAAAAACCCTTTCACATTAAGATAAAAAATACATCTGGAGTTTATTTTTTTAAAAAAATAAAGTGTGAGTTAGGATTCTACTTTTTGGGTTTTTTTTTTTTTTACCCCAAATGGATAACTGTTTGTCCCAGAGCATTTATTGAGGTGATTCTTTACTCTTTTACTTTACTCTCTGTTTCATGTTAATTTTCCTCACAGGTATGGGTTTGTTTCTTGGCTCTCTGCTCTGTTCTGTTCATCTGTGAGTTAATATTACAGTATGTTAATTACTATCACTTTATGTTCAATATACAGCAGGGAACATTCCTGAAGTGTTCTATTTGTAGTTATTTTGCTCATCCATTTAAATTTTAGAATCAGCTTTTAAAATATCTTGTTGGGACTTGGTTTGGGTTTGCATTGAATTTGGGGCAAACTGTTGTCACAATTTTCAGGCTTCCTATCTATAAAAATAGTATATTTTTGATATATGTGTTTTCTTTGATGTCTTATAATTTCTTTCATATGGACCTTATACTTGTTTTATTGAATTTATTTCTTGGAACTTAATTTTTTTTACTGATTACATTGATTGTGTGTGTATATATGTGAAATTGTTTTTTAGTTCTTGTTGGCAAATAGAAATGCAATCTATTTTTGTATATTCATCTTGTATCCAGCCAGTTGGCTGAATCATTCATTCTGAAAATTTGTTTGCAGATGCTGTAGATATTCTTGTAAACTGTCGTATCAGCTAGAAGTAATGAAAGTTTTGTTTCCTCCTTTTTACATTATTGTTTATTTAGTTTTTGTGTTCTATTAGGCTTTGGTAAAATCAAAAGAATGGTAGTATTGGCATCCTTGACTTGTTCTTGATTTTAAAGGGAATACTTCTAATATTTCACTGTGAATTTGTTTAAAGTCTTTTTGGGGAGGGTGGGGTCAGGTGTTATTTTGTTTGTTTGTTTGTTTGTTTGTTTTTAAAGTAGCTTGAGGAGGTTATCTTTTTGATCTACTGAGATTTTTAAGAGATATAAGTGGTTCTTTTTTTCATCAAATATTTTTTCTTCATATGTAAAACTAATGGTCTTCCTTCTCTCATTCTAGTGTTTAAACTTCTCTTGCATTTTCTTAATAAAATGAATTTAGACTTGGGGTGCCTGGGTGGCTCAGTTGATCTAGCTGAGTGTCCGACTCTTCATCTAGGCTCAGGTCATTATCTCACGGTTCATGATATTGAGCCTTGTGTCGGGCTCCGTGCTGATAGTGCAGAGCCTGCTTAAGATTGTCTCCAAAATAAATAAATAAACTTTAATGTATATATATTTGTTGAAGAATTCTATATCCATTTTCAAAAGATCTTGGTCTATAGTTTTATTTTTGTATAATTTTCCTTGCCTGATTTATTCCAAAATTATAGTAGCTCAGTAGGGGTGATCTGAGAACTACCCTGCTGTTCCCTATGGACATGTTGTTTAGTACTGGAATGATAGCTTTAAGGGAAGGTCTTAGAATATATTTTGACTTTCTTTTTAAAAAAATTCTTTTATGTTTATTTTTGAGAGAGAGAGAGAGAGCTCAAGCAGGGGAAGAGCAGAGAGAGAGGGAGACACAGAATCCAAAGCAGGTTCCAGGCTCTGAGTTGTCAGCAAAGAGCCCAACACAGGGCTCGAACTCACAAGCCCTGAGATCATGACCTGAGCCGAGGTCAGACCCTTAACCGACTAAGCCACCCAGGTGCCCTTATTTTGACTTTCAAGAGGGGCTATGGGTAGATTTTTAAGTATCAAATCCGTGTATTTAATAATATGGATCTGTTCACGCTTTTTTTTCTTCAGAGAGTAAGTTATATTTTTGTTATAATTTATACATTCTGATAAATATTCACATTTATTGGCAAGAAGTCATTTGCGGTATTCTCTTACTCTTTCATTGCTGCTGAATTTTTCATTGTTAGTTTTGTTCCTTTGTGCTTTTTCTCTCTTGATTAGTCTTGTTGGAGACTTGTCTGCTTCCTTGTTATTATACCAACTTCTGATTTTCTTCATAAACTCTTTTGTAGCATCATTTTAAGTTATCATTAAGTTTTGCTTTTTTATTTTGTTTTTCCTCTTTTTCTTTGGGTTCACTCTGTTACCAGACTTCTTAGGTTGCAGTCTGGGCTAGTTTATTTTAAGCATTCAATTTTTTTCTTTCGAATCCCTTCAAGGTATTAATTGCCTTCAAAGTATTGCTTTAGTTAAATTGTACACAATTTCATATTTACTGCTTTCATTAATTTCTATGCTGTTTGCTTCTTTGACCCTCTTGATAGAATTTTTTCCTCATGTTGTTGGGGATTTTATCTACTTTTTTTTTTCAGTGATTTCTCACTTCATTGCATCATTATATTAATTTTTTTTTAACCAAGGTGTATTTCTAAAATAATTTGCTCTCTGTATTTGAACCTTGCAAACTCAAGATTTTCAGAGAATGTTCTACAAAACTACTCCTGGATTTTCTGCTAGAAATTTAGAATTCAGCACTTTATAGACTTTAGCGTTACAAAGATTAAATAGCTGAAGTTGAAAGATGTCAAATAACATTACTGCGGGGAGAGTGCAACCAGAAGGTGGGTTGAGGAGGCTTCAAGTCTTTGTCTTGGACTGTCCTGTTCTGACATTATTTTGTATTGTAACTGGATGAGAGCTGACTCTATAATAGTCCTATTCTACATGATCCTTTGGGTGATGAGATTATGATACAGTCGCCTCCTTCAAACATGCTGTGATAATTCAGGAAAAACAGGACTCAGATGGCGGGTAGAGAAGAAGGTAGAGATTGTAGGTCAGCTTGCATTGGAGATTTTCACGTTAATTCTGTCGCAAGTAGCAAAATCTTGACATTCCCATCCTGACGCCAGTCATTTCCTTCCAGTACCTGTGGTATCACTCTTAAGTTTTATACTCCAGCCACCAGAAAGTTTTGTATGTAAAAAAATAACTTCTGTCAATCATGCCTGTTACCATGGATCTGCGAGTAAGGAGGTCCTGAGCATACATACGTGGTTCGTGTGGTTTCAGAAACACCGTTAGGAATCCGTCCTGCCTGCTCAAGTAGCTTCGTGACTTCAGACTTGCTCCAAGGAATCACTTGACAAGTAGGATTTTTGTTAACACAGGAATAATTTATGCCCTGGAATTGCCCTCCTGCTATCTGGGGAAGCTTGAGGGAAGTAAGGTTTCTGTGTAAAACGAGACTGAGTAATTCTGAAGTGAGACTGACAGGCTAATGAGCAGAAAACTAGGTTGTGGAATTCTAATTAGCTTGTAAATAAGAAACCTAGAGTTTGCTCACCTACTTTCCTCAATTTTTTTAAGCTTCTTATAAGATGGGTAAGTTTGTGAGAGGTACAAAAAATACTCTTTTTTTTTTTTTTAAGATACCACATATGCTATTTTTAAAAATGAAGGCTGATTTGGAATAGTATTTTATATTAACGAGGTTGTACTTTAATGCTAATGACATTCTCTTCCTTAAGAATTCTGCTAAGCATATTTAAGAAAATGTAAGGGCTTTTTCTTAGATTAGGGACAATGAAGTCGGTCCTAAGTGAGACTTAAACTGAGGTGCATTATGGAAAATTTGGACTGATTTGATTAAATTAAAATGAATAATGTCAATGCAGTAAAAGGTAAGATAAAAATGTTTTTAAATAGTTTGGGAGGAAGTTTGTGCAATTAAACAAAACCTTTGATGAACAAAAGCTTCATCAGAATGTAATAAATCTAGAAGGGCATTAACAATTTACTAAATGCAAGTTCCCAGCCAGAGGAAAGGCTAGTGTACTATTTCATTGAGATGTCTGACCTTCAGAGTATTTTAAAGGAATGCAGTTTTATTACTTTAGTATATAGTAATCCTAGCCAGTCAAGTATATATTCTTGACAAGTTGTGGTCCTTGAGTTTATAAATTAATTGCTAGGAAATAACGTGTTTAAATGAGCTTGTTAATGGATGTTTATTTTAAATAAAAATACGTATAAATTCGGCATCCTTAATAAATGCCCTAAAAACTCATTATGTTTTTCCTGTGAGGTTGTTAGTTCATTCTTTTTTCAATAAATTTGTGTTATGCATCAGACATTCTTTGTAGCCCTAGGGAGTAGATAGGAAAGAAAAAGTCTAACCCTTAAAAGAACCCATAAACCTTAACTCCGCTCTTGCCCAAATTATCATGAAACTTGAACTGAAAGAATCAAAATTCATGAGGCTTTATGTAGACTGGCGGCAGCACCTTACACATTTCCCTGGGGAAAACAGCAACAGATTTTCTGATTTTTAGGGAAAGGAAAAGAAGTCCTCTTCTTTTAATATTTCATTACTTGGAATTTTAGATTTAAACATTCGGGCTACACGAAGTTTTCTTCTAGCGTAACAAACAGTACTACTTTGAATTACAGAAGGATTAGTATTGTTTTAATTATATGTGCGGTGTGTGTGACGTAAAGGTGTCATATGTCAATCTTATCAATATTTTGAGATTTAAAAATACCAAATGCTAAATTATTGCCTTTCAGATAGACCTTGCCAGCCATATAGAAGACGATTTGCACGATGATAAATAAAAGCATTTTGTGGTACACCAGTGTGAAATAAATGTCTTTAAACATTCTGTACTCATGGCGTTTCAAGGCAAAAACACCAATGCTTTGTTGCCCATAAAACACAAGAGGCAAAAATCCTTCCTACTTTCTTATTAGAACGAAAATTCTGGGACTGTATTACGTATCTGTTGAGTAATCATTCATTAAATTAGAAACTTCAGTAGCCGACAAGATTTTTATTTTATAGGAGTCACAAGATATCATCGATTTGCATTCCCTTGCACGTTTATGCCATATTCCATTGACTTCAAGATGCTATTGATCGTGAAATGCACAATGATTTCATGCACCATTTAGAAAGGGAAAGTCACTGCTGGTTAGATCACAACACCGTGCTCTTATAATTGAGTAGAAGATGAATCCTGATTTCAGGGAGATGAAAATGTTCAAAACGTGTTTGCTTGAGAGTCCGTTAACTCTGTGAACTCTCAAATTTATGTCCATCGCTTCATTTTTTGGTAAGAGGTTCAGAGGACGATGTGTATGGATTTGAGCGGCTTTGAGGGCAGCGTCCCTGAGGACTGGGAAAAGCAAAGGAGTGGATCTTTTTCTGTCGGTTCACTTGGGGATTCATGGAAGAACGATAGGGAGAAAAGCAGGTTATGTTCAACTTACGGTCTTCGCTTCTGGGGTAACTGACGGTGTGCACGTGCCTCCGCATTTTCTATGTAAATAATGTTACAGGGTGACTTCACAGGATAATGCGTGTTACTGCTGATGTGTTTGGACATTTCTCCACTTGGCTGCTGTAATCTTCGTGTGGGGCTAAAGGGAAAAAAGGGAAGCAAGCTCAGATACTTACTGCCTACAGAGAGGCTTGTTCTTTTCTGTTAACACAGATAAGAGAAGGCACTAGCCAGTGTGGGCATGAAACAGAGGAATATAATTCCAGGAAAGGAAGGATAGAAAATAAAAGGGAGGGGAGGCAGAATAAATTGAAAACGGATTAAGGAACTGGGAGAAACTCTGGAAAATACTTAAAGAAATTAAAGCACCGTTTTGGAAATAGCCAAGTACCACTTCACCCAAACATGATACCCTGTTGTCAGTTTCACGAAGTGGAGAGTGTTTTATTCGACTGGGCCGCGTATGGGAGGAGTATACGGCTTTGAATGATGATTACTTAGAGTTCTGTCCTGAGCAACACGCACAAAATTAATGGTTTCCTTTACGAGAAGATTTGGAAGCAGCAAGTGAAATTCTGTGGATGAGGAGGGAAAGATACGGAGAGGACTGAAGCATGTTTAAGTGAGAACAGACGTAGGTAGTGGTAGGTACCCGTCGTCCGATGTTCAGTTAGTGGGGAAGTAGACTCGACTAGCCCGCAGAGCAGATTGTCCTGGGGGTGCAGCGCGCTCAGGGCACGGGAGCAGGGAAGGGGAGGGTGTTGCTGTGGTTGTGTTTACTTCCGGAGGCCTGCCACCGAGCACGGGGCTCGCCACTTAGAAACCGTTCAGTGAAACCCTTCAAAGGCTTTCTGTGGCTCTTAGCATGAAGATGGCCTCCAAAACATGGCGAACGAGCCCTCATCTCGCTAAGCCCCGCCCCTTACCCACTCACCCCTGCCTTCTGTGAGCGCCGTGATTCCTCCACTGCCCCACCGCCAGCACTTGCCCCACTTCCTAGTGCACGTAGTAGGCATTTGGCAGATACTCACTGAATAAGTGAGGGTGGGTATGTGGATGAGGGAGAGAGGAGAATGACTTCCTTTGCATTACAGGCAGGAGTTTTAAACAACATGTACTGTTACTTCTGTTTTTTAAGTGTGGTTATGTAGATATTTATTGATTTCTTCTGGTATAACCTAGATTGCATATCTGAAGTAAAATTTTTATTATATTAAATTATCTGTATTATTTAACTGTCTCTGCAGTGATCCACAGAACTCATTTACGTATATCGAACGAAAGCTGAAGCTAGTCTCTAACATTTAATGGATACTGTGGGCATCCACTGCAAATGAATCCTTTCTTACGATTTTATATAAACACTAAGATTAAAACATTCTTGGTATCCTTAGGTAATATAACAACGTCTTCGTTAACCTGGTGGGAGGGTGTGATGTTCTGAATAGAGATATGAGGATTTCAGATTTCTGAAGGTTTAACACTATAACCCCAAGAGCCTTTTTTTTTTTTTTAAACTTTTTAATTTACTTCTGAGAGAGAGAGAGAGAGAGACAGCGACAGCCTGATCAAGGGAGGGTTAGAGAAAGAGGGAGACACAGAATCTGAAGCAGGCTCCAGGCTCTGAGCTAGCCGTGAGCACAGAGCCCGACGTGGGGCTCAAACCCATGAACCATGAGATCATGACCTGAGCCAAAGTCGGACGCTTAACTGACTGAGCCACCCAGGCGCCCCCCCCAAAGAGCCTTTCTGATAGAAATGTTTATCAAATGGGTTTCATACTTTCTTGTCTTGGTAATAGCATTAGCCTCAATTTAAACTTTGTTTTTCTTTTCTCTTCAAGTTAGGGTCAGTCATGGGGGAAGGGAAGGGACAATTGGTAGCATTTGCCCCTGTGGTGAAAATACTCCCACCAAGGCCAACTTTACAGCTACCAAGGGTTGTGTGGCTTACAGAACTCCTAAATATTTCATAGAGCTGTCTTAAGCACAGACTGCTCAAAGAAATGATCAGAGGCCGTGTTTTTCTTGTAGTTTCAAGTACAGTCCTAAGTTTAGGACTTTCTCAGAAAAATTGCCAACGTTTTTGGAATCTTCGTTATGAAAGTGAAACAAAGGACACAAACCTGCATGACCTTTAAGACAAGGAAATGCGACTCTCTCATAAACCTCTTATTTGAATCAAAGACTCATTGAGTCCGTCTTCTACCAGGTGACCTTCTTACACCTGCAGAAGTACATCCGGGTATTTGATTTTATTCTCAGGGTCAGATCTCTTGTTAACAACAGTCAGAGAGTTATCTCCTGCTTCCCTAGCTCACTAGTTTTGCACGAGCCCTGTCATAAGACATTAGAACAACTCACAAAAATGGAAAATGTACTTATTCATAATGCCTCCTCTCAGTTGTTGTTAACTTTTCTACCTCCTTAGCTAACCTGGCTATAGCATAGCCACGGAAGACCGGTTTTTCTGAGCTGCTCTGTAGAAGTAGGAAAAAGTACTTATTGGAATGGTAAACAGGGTTAATAGAACAAATCTGGAAATACATACTTGGTTTCCTTTTTTAGTGGCATCTTTAAAGACATAAGCTATGTAAAGGAATAATGGCAACAGTGGTTGGGGGAGTGTGATATTTGTGAATGTGACATGTATAACCGTAATACGGCACAGGAGAACAGAGCTCTATGGGTGTGATGTTTCCATATTGTATTGGAATCTGAATTAGGTTCTGATAAATTCTAATGCAAGGTAAGTTCTAGAGCACTACAAAGAGAACAACTCAAACAAGTTGTGAGGAAAATTATTAAAGATATTAAAATGTTATATTAGAAAATATCCACTTAATCTAGAATAAAGCAGTAAAGGAGAAGTGGAAAACCAAGAAAGGCACAAGATCAATAGAAAACAAAAAGTGAAATGGCAGACAGGAACCCAGCAGTGTCAGCAATAGCATCACACCCGAACTGATTGGATAACCCCATTTGAGGCAGAGCTTGTCGGACCGGTGAAAAAAACAAGATCCAACTATGTGCTGCCTACATACACCAAGACACACTTTAGATCCTAAGACACAACTAGATGGAAAATAAATGGCTAGAAAAAGATTTATCATGTAAACGGCCAGCATGAAAAAGCTGAGCAGTTATGTTAATATTAGACAAAAGAGACTTAAAGTAGAAAGAGGGGTATTTTCTAATGATGAAAGAATGACTCCTTCAGGAAGACATAACAGTCATAAACATATATCTACCTCATAACACAGTCCCAAAAATTCATAAAGCAAGTGGACAGAAATGAAGGATCAAGTAGACAGTTCAGCAGTGTGGTCAGAGACTTCAGCACCCCACTTTGCAGAATGGATGGGACGTTTAGGCAAAAGGTCAGCCTCGAAGACTTGAACAGCACAGTAAACCCACTAGACCTAACAGATATCTATAGAGCATTCCACCCAACAGCAGAACACACATGTTCTCCAAGATAGGCCCTAACTTAGGCCATGAAACAGTTTATCAATGAGCTTGAGAGGACGGAGATAATACAAAGTTTGTTTTCAAAGCAACCGTAATGCTTTGAAATCAGTAACAAAAAACAAAAAAAGCATACTTACCTGAAAAGGTTCTTCTGGTCCTACGTCATCCACCAGAGGAGGAGAAATGGCAGACAGCAAAGACAAACTTTTATGTACAGATGATTTGGAGACTTGCAAAATAACGCTTCATAAACCCTTGAAATTGCTAATGAAATTGATAAAGGGAATTCTACATTAGATTATCTGTACATGAGGAAGCTAACAAAGATAAAGGACACCAGAAATGCTTTCTTTGAAACAAAAATCCAGCCTGCTATGAAAAAATTTAAAGGTAACAACTTTTCTAAAAGAACAAAAAGTTGTTCATAATCATCTAAGGAGAAAATAATTAAGGAAATAATTAAGAAAGGGATAATTTGAAGATACAGAGAAAAGTATTTGTAACAACGGTCTCATCTTCTTTCTTTTGAATAATAGTCTGAGCATTTTAGCAGCTGAAACCTTTAGCAGAAAAATACAGTTGTCACCCAGTATCATTACTTTGTCATTTCTTAAGGACATACTTATAAAAGATATTATTTTGTTCTTTATGTTAATTTAATATTCTTTATTCCAATAGTGGCCAGTCTATTTGAAATAAGAGTTCCTGGGCTGCCTGGGTAGGTCAGTCAGTTAAATATCCATGTCTTGATTTCAGTTCAGGTCATGATCTCATGGTTCATGAGTTTGAGCCCCACATCTGGCTCTGCACATGGAGCGTGCTTGGGATTCTCTCTCCCCCTCTTTCTCTACCTCTCCCCTGCTTTGCACAATTTCTCAAAATAAAAAACTTTTAGGAATTTTGTTTGACTTATATCTTTCTTTGCTTTAATTTGTTTTCCTCTCCTTTTTTAAAGTCTTATTATTTCTCTGAAATCGTATATTAACTGCTGAGCAAATTACGGTTCACTTATTTTTAAAAAGTCCTATAACATTCATTTGCCATTGAGTGATTAATTACACAAATATTTGGGTACGTATTTTGCTTTTCTCGCCTAGGTTTTGATCTATATTATTTTCAGTTATTGTTAATGAAGCAGTTACTTGTTGGGTTCTTAATTTCTTAATTGAAATAGTTGGGGGTTGAGTATTTTATTGCATATTTATGAGAATATATCTGTGTATGATGACTTTAAAAATATGGGACTTGGGGTGACAGGTAGTAAGGTCCTGTGCCATCTTTATACTCCCATAGTGTTTGCTTTTTTTTTTTCCCCCCAATTCAGTATGGTTAATTAACATGCAGTGTTATCTTCGTTTCAGGTGTACAATGTAGTGATTTGACAACTGTACAGTACTTAGTGTTCATGATAAGTATACTCTTAATCCCCTTCGCCCGTTTCACTCACCCATAAGGGTTTAAATGTTTTTTAATTTTTTAAAAAAAAATGTATGTATGAAGGTCTTCTTTCAACAAAGATCAACGAGTGATAAAATTTAGTATGTCTTTGTTCCACTACATTTTCTTTCTGTGTTAAACCTGTTAATGTGCTGATTGTTTTGCTACATCTGCCATAGCGGCTAATGAATTCAGACCCTCCCCCATAATTACTGTTCTATTTCTTTTGAAGAGGTTTTCAATGTACATCGTTGCCCATCTGTTAAATTATAGAGGTTTAGTAATGTTGTATCTTGCATTGTTTAAACCTCTAGCCAATTCCACTTACGTTTTTTTCCACTTTTCTTCTCAGAGCTGAGGCTGTGGGTCAGGAATGCTGCTGTCTTATGATTGCTTTTCAGTGTTTTCCTCCAGTAGGAATATTAACAAGTTAATATTAACAATATTAACTCTGAACCGACTTTGGTTGGTATAACTCAACTCACATGTCCCTGAATGCTCCAGGAACTGCTCTGATCTTCTGCTTGAGATGCCCTTAATGAGGCTTGCTGATGCTCTCAGAAGTCGCTGCTGTGTCTGTACTCACTCCAGGCTTCTGGAACTTTCTTATAGATCTTGAAGCTCTTTCCTCTTAGAAGTCTGTTCTTTCCCCTGCTTTTGACTCCCATGCTGTCAATATCATGTATTTGAATTCCGTAGGCTTCATCCTTTTTCATGCATTTGCTGCTCATTTTAACTTAGCCACATATTAATCACATTTTTTGCTCTTCACTTTGTCTTACATCTCTCATTTCCCATCTGGGATAATTTTATTTTACTTCAAGAAGAGTCTTTAGTTTTCCATTAGTGCAGGTCTGTTGTGACAAATTACTTCAAGTATCATTTATTAGAAAATGTCTGTTTCATTTTCATTCTTGAAAAATACCGTTGCTGAGTATAAGACTAGAGGCTTCCGGCGTGGCAGTTTATCTCTTTGAGCACATTGTTGCTGTCGAGATTGTCACTTGTGAGTCTAATTATTGCTCATTGGAAGGTAACCTGTCTTTTCACTTTAACATGTTTTCCTGAGACTATTAAGAGGTTTGGCCTCATCCCTGCCTTGCAGTTTCAGAGTGAGGCGAATAGGTGTGATTTCTCTGTATTTATCATACTTGCGCTGTTCCAGAGCTCTTGAATTCGTAGAGTCACATGTTTCAGTCGTGCCCAATCATTTATGTCCTCACCTTCCAAGATTCCACTTCCAGTCTTTTCGACTCATCCTTTGTTCAAAACCTCTCTGTTCTGCTGCCTTTTGTCTCTAGTACTTTATTCTCTGTTGATTCTTTTGACGCCTCTCCCAGTTCCCTGTCATAATCTGGACTTAAATCAATCCAGTGAGTTCTAAATTTGCATGTATCTTTCAGTTCTGTCATTTATATTTGGCTTTTCAAATATACTATCTCTTTTTAATTTTGTTAATGTTTAAGAGAGAGAGAGGGAGAGAGAGAGCACTTTAGCATGGGAGGGGCAGAGAGAGGGAGACACAGAATCTGAAGCAGACTCCAGGCTCTGAGCTGTCAGCACAGAGCTGGATGCAAGGCTCGAACTCAAGAGCCATGAGATCGTGACCTGAGCCAAAGTCGGACGCTTAACTGACTCAGTCACCCAAGCTCCCCTATACTATCTCTTTTTATACTTTCCAGTTTTCCTCTGGAATTTTCAATAAGTTTTCAATATAAATGAAGTAAGTACATTTATTTTAAAGTCTCTGTATATCAGTTCCAATATATTGGACTCTTGTTGATCTGTTTGAGATGTTGGTTCTTTTCTTAGGTGCCAGGTTGTCTTTGAGTAGTTAGACATTCTATTTATAAAAAAATTTTTTAACGTTTATTTATTTTTGAGAGACAGAGCATGAGCAGGGGAGGAGGGAAGAGAGAGGGAGATACAGAATCTGAAGCAGACTCCAGGCTCTGAGCTGTTTGTTAGCACAGAGCCCAACATGGAACTCATGTACCGTGAGACCATGACCTGTGTGATGTCGGATGCTCAACTGACTGAGCCACCCAGGTGCCCCTAGACATACTATTTTAAAAATTTAAAAATTATCAGGTCCCCTGGGTGGCTCAGTCGGTTAAGCATCCAGCTTCAGCTCAGGTGATGATCTCATGGTTCGTGGGTTCAAACCCCTCATCGGTCTCTGTGCTGACAGCTCAGAGCCTGGAGTCTGCTTTGGATTCTGTGTGAGTGGTGTGTGTGTGTGTGTGTGTGTGTGTGTGTGTGTGTGTGTGTGTCTTCTCTCTGTCTCTCTCTGCCCCTCCCTCTCTCGCACTCTGTCTCTCTATCTCTCAAAAATAAACACTAAAAAAAAAAAAAAAAAAGAGCATGTAAAAACTATTGAAATGGTTTGAAGCCCCAGTTGACATCTTCCACCAGAGGAGATTTGAATTCGCTTCTGTGAGGCTCCCACGAGAGCTGACAATCCAATATCACCTTAATCCAGTTTGGGGGTTTGTGACTTTTCTGGGCCACCGGAAGCAAGTTGCAGTTCCTATGATGCTTACTTGGTATCTCTCCAGTTCTCTCATGTTTCTAGAGTAAAGCCCTTCAGGCTCTCAACAGAGAACATGTAGATTGTCATAGGGACTCCGTGCCTCGCGTGCTGGATTCTGTCATGTATTTACTCAGCTCCTTTAGATTGTTGGGAGAGCGCCCCCAGTCATTTCACTGCTCCTTCGGGACAGATAAACCTTCCCTGAGCAAAAGGACCCCCAAATGCTAATTTTACCCTTTTGGACTTTTACCCACCCCTTGATCTTGGCTTTCCACTACTTTCTTTCTACTACCTTCCTACTGTTTCCCTGCCGTCAGGCTGATAATATTTATATTTTGTTTGGCTCTTCTGTTATCTTCCAAGGATTATCATTTGAATTGCTTAAATAACTTAATTCTCCATTACTGTAAAAGTTCTCTGTGTATTTACGTTGCGTTATATATGGCAATATTTCTTCTCTTTCTCATTTGCTGTTTTATATATCAAAGAGTTATTTTTTAAACATCCAGATGTCTTCCAGAGAGTTCACTTCTCTCTGTGGTTCTATTGCTTACATTGAACTAGTGGGCTTAGTGTGGAATGTGGTGTTTGCTCAAGACCTACTTACTTTCCTTTTGGTGTTCCATCTGTTTAAAAATTACGTCATCTTTTCCCCATGTCAGATTAAAAAAAGAACAGCTTTTGGGGCACCTTAGGTATCCAACTTTGGCTCAGGTCATGATCTTGCAGTTTGCAGATTCGAACCCCATGTCAGGCTTTGCGCTGATGGCTCGGAGCCTAGAGCCTGCCTCGGATTCTGTTTTCCTCTCTCTCTGCCCCTCCCTTGCTTGTGCTCTGTCTCTCTCTCAAAAATAAAGAAATATTTTAAAATATTAGATATATTTAAAAAATTATGAAGAACAGCTTTTTTGGGGCACCTGGATAGCTCAGTCAGTTAAGCATCTGACTTCAGCTCAGGTCATGATCTCACAGTTCGTGTGTTTGAGTCCTGCTTCGGGTGAGCCCAGCCTCCCTCCCTCCTTCTCTCTCTCTCTCTCTGCCCTTCTCTCAATTGAGCCTTCTCTCTCTCTCAAAAATATAAAAAAATAATAACCTTTTTTGTTTGAAATTGTATAAAGTCTAGAAATTTGAAAAGAACTGAATCAGTGTCTTCAAAATACTCTTCCCAGGACCATGGTGTGTTTCTTTGTTTTGTAAGTCTTTTTTTTTTTTTAATTATATCAGAAAACTGTCAAATTTTTTGTGTGTTTCAAATATTTTGTGCCAAGCTTATTTCTAGGCATTTTTCCGTTGTTGCTGTTAGAAATGGAATTTTTTTTCCTTTGTGTTTTCTAACTAGTTGTTTCTGGTGCAAGTTACAAGATTGATATTTTTATGTTTTGGGTAGACACCTACCTTCCTGATTAAAAATCATAGCGATTGTGGCAAAAATCCCTTTGTTGTCCCATGATGCAAAAGAGATTTCTCTAGCATTTGATTCCGAGTGTTGCGTATCATGGGCAAGGTAAAGATTCTTTATTGTGTTTTGCTCGTTCTCCAGAGTCCTGTTTCGATTTTTCTAATTTCCCTGTGACTTCCTCTCTGACCCCTCGGCTATTTAGAAATACTTTGTTTCATTTCCAAATATTTGGGGGTTTTCCACATACCATTCTACTCTTTGTTTCCCATTTGATTTCATTGCAGTCAGGGGACGTACTTTGTATGTCCTTGAACAGCAGACCTTGTTGTGAAATTTAAAGCCACCTGTGCCCCGCGGCTCCCTGTATTAGTTTGCTATGGCTGCAGAACAGATTACTGTGAACTTAGTTTAAAAAATACTTACTGCCTTATAGTTTTTAGCGCAGAGCCTGACGTGATCTCACTGGGCCGTTAGCCAAGCTGTCAGCAGGGCTCCCTTTCTTTCTTTCCGGAGGCACTGAGGGAGAATCTGTTTCCTTGCTCATTCAGCTTTTGGCAGAATTAAGCTCCTGTGTCTGTAGGCCTGAATTCGTCCTGTCCTGGCTGGCTGTCCCAGCTTCTAATGTCCGCCTGCATCCCTCGGATGCTGGCTCCTTCCTCCATCCCCAAAGGCAGCAACAGCTGGTTAGGTCTGTCACACTTCAGATCTCTCTGCCTGCCCCCCACCCCCACCCCACTTTCTCTCTCTCTTCTCTCTTCTGTCCATGTATTCAGTTTGAAAAGATCCCATGATAATCCAGGATAGTCTCCTGGATTTTTATTTTTTTTTTTATTTTTATTATTTTTTTAAATGTTTTATTTATTTCTAGGAGAAAGAGAGAGAGAGACAGTGTGAGCAGGGAAGGGTCAGAGAGAGAGGGAGTCACAGACTGAAACAGGCTCCAGGCTCTGAGCTGGCAGTCAGCACAGAGCCCGACGCGGGGCCCGAACCCACAAACAGCGAGATCATGACCTAAGCGAAAGTCGGACGCTTAACCGACTAAGCCACCCAGGCGCCCCTCCCCATTTTAATATCCATAACTTTATCCCATCTGCAAAGTCCCCTTTGCACGTGTTGGGGAACATAGTCACCAGTTCTGGGGTTTAGGGTGTGGACGTTTTGCGGACCCACTGTTATGTCTACCAAGCTACCATAGTGGACGGTGTAGCATCCTACTGCACTATATTTCATTGTTTTTAATGTTTATTTGCTTTTGAGAGAGATTGAGACAGAGAGATAGAATGTGAGTAGGGGAGGGACAGAAAGAGGGAAACACAGAATCCGAAGCAGGCTCCAGGCTCTGAGCTGTCAGCATAGAGCCCAATGCAGGGCTCGAACCCACAAACCACAAGATCATGACCTGAGCCGAAATCGGATGCTTAACTGACTGAGCCACCCAGGTGCCCCTCACTGCATTATATTTTAAAGTGATGCGATTTTAAAAATTCTTTTATGAGTTTCCTTTTATTGTTACCATTTTCAGAGCTCTTTATTTATATATGGAGATCCAAATTAAAGTTGTCATGTTTCAGCACAGGCTGGCCAGCAATAAATGCTCTCATTTTTGTTTTTCTGTAAAAGTCTTTGTTTGGACTGCATTTTTGAACACTGTTGTCTTTTGATAGAGTATTCTGAGCTGGCTATTTATTTTTTTCTTTCAGTAGTGAGAAAATATCACTGCACAGTTTCTGTTGAGAATTCTGCTTTAATTTTTCTCTATGATTTTCTGTAATACATTTTTCTAACTTCTAGGTACCTTCAGAATTCTGTCTTTTTTCTTTGTTTTCAACACATCGAATATAATTTAGCTATGTGTTTTTACCTCCTTTCTTCTTTTTCTTACCTTTATTTTTTGGTTTTTCTTATTATTTTTCCTTATTATTATTCATGCAGTTGAAGTTCTCTAAGTTTTTTGGATCTATGGTTTGTTTATTTTTAGAAAATACTTGCTATTATTTCTTCACTTATTTCTACTACCCTGTTTGTTCTTTGTTCTCCTTTGTGACTCCAATTCTAATTAGACCATTTGACATTGTCCTATGGGTATTGGGTTCACTGTTTTGTTTTATTAACATACTGCTTTTCTTTATTTTTCTTAAAAATAATTTGTTATTTAATGTTTATTTTTGAGAGACAGAGAGAGACAGAGCACAAGCAGGGGAGGGGCAGAGAGAGAGGGAGACACAGAATCTGAAGCAGGCTCCAGGCTCTGAGCTGTCAGCACAGGGCCCAACATGAGCATGAGCAGGTCAGGGGCAGAGGAAGAGGGAAAGAGAATATTTTTTTTTAATATTTTTATAATTTTTATTTATTTTTCTTTCATAGTTTATTGTCAAGTTGGTTTTCATATAACACCCGGTGCTCATCCCCACAAGTGCCCTCCTCCATGCCCATCACCCCCCATCCCTTCCCCCCCACCCCATCAGCCCTCAGTTTGTTCTCAGCATTCAAGAGTCTCTCATGGTTTGCCTCCCTCCCTCTCCCCAACTATTTCCCCCCTTCTTCTCCCCCATGGTCCTCCATTAAGTTCCTCCTAATCCTCCTATATGTGCAAACATATGGTATCTGTCCTTCTCTGCCTGACTTAATTTGCTCAGCATAACACCCTCAAGGTCCATCCATGTTGCTACACATGGCCAGATTTCATTGTTTCTCATTGCCATGTAGTATTCCATGGTATAGATAAACCACATCTTATTGATCCATTCATCCGATGATGGACACTTAGTCTCTTTCCATGTTTTAGCTATTGTGGAGAGTGCTGCTATGAACATTGGGGTACATGTGCCCCTATGCATCCGCACACTCGTATCCCTTGGGTAAATCCCTAGCAGTGCTATTGCTGGGTCATAGGGGAGTTCTAGTGTTAATTTTTTGAGGATTCACTACACTATTTTCCAGAGGGGCTGCACCAGTTTACATTCCCACCAGCAGTGTAGGAGGGTGCCCGTTTCTCCACATCCTTGCCAGCATCTAGAGTCTCCTGAGTTGTTCATTTTAGCCACTCTGACTGGCGTGAGGTGGTATCTCAGTGTGGTTTTGATTTGTATTTCCCTGATGAGGAGGGATGTTGAGCATCGTTTCATGTGTCTGTTGGCCGTCTGGATGTCCTCTTTGGAGAAGTGTTATGTTCATGTCTTCTGCTTATTTCTTCAGCAAGCTCCATGCTCAACACAGAGCCCAACTTAGACCTTGAGATCAGGGACCTCTCCATGCTGTTTTTTTCCTTGTATGATTTTTTTTGGGTTAATCTGTAAGTTCACTGATATCTTAGTTTTGTGAAATCTACTAATGAGTCTATAAAAAGCTTTCTTTGTCTCTGTTATTTTGTCTTTTATTTCTATTTTCATTTGACCATCTCACTGAGTTTAAATTCCCATGTCGTCAGCTTTTTCCTCTGGCCCTTTTGACATGTTGATTATAGTTATTTTCAATCCCCTGTCTTGAGAGTTCTCACATCTAGATCATCCCTGAATCTAGTTCTTGATTATTTTGTCTCTTGACAGTGGGTCAGTAGTGCCCGTATCTTAACGTTTTATTGAAGTTTGGATATTATGTGCCTAATAATAGTTACCTGAGGTCATTAGTTTTTAATGGCTGGAAATGGGCACTTTCGTGAGGCCATCAGGAAGGGAACTGAGGCTACTTGTTCAAGAGCTGGGCTGGGCTTGGATTGTGGTATTATTGTGTTTCTCCTCCGTGGACCACACTGACCTCCAATTACTCTAGCGATGACCTCTCATTTCCTTGTGCTTCCTGAGGAGCCGGGGGTCCGGATCGCTCTTCTCACTTTGGTGCCCCCTGCTGAGCTATGCTTCCTGCATCACTGGGAGGTCTCCACCCAAGCCTCTCCTAGGGGTAGACCGCCCTTGCTTCTCCCTTGTTGCCGGGCTGGTAGTGGGGGCTTGGTGAGGACTGCTCTCCAGTCCTGTTCCAGCCACAGCCTCAGACACGACCCTCTCCCATGGTACCAGACATCTCATCTTATCGGTATGGCATTTTGGTCCCAGGACAAGTTTCCTCCTCCCCCTGGGATAAAAGGTTTCTTCTTCTACCCTTTCCCAAGCCATGGCAGGGCTCCCCTGTGCCCTGTGGGTGGTGTCTGCTGTCCTTTCCCCAGCAGCTTTGTGCGTTTTCCACAGCTGCACTCCCTCTTCCATGCCTCCCACGGAGGGTGCTGTCTTTGGTCTCTCGCCCCGGCCCCTGTGTCAGCACCCATGAGAAAGAGCCTGGGTGTGAGTGTAGACTCCTTGGGTCCGAGGCCAGGCGAATCCAGCACACGCGCAGCCCTCAATAGCTTGCTGTAGTTTTAGAGGATATTTTGCTTGTGTGCTTGACTTTCATGTCCCCCACATCTTCCCTGCTCGGCCCGAGGCGAGCCATTTCCTGCACCCCCCTACACAAAGCTCAGGCTTTGACTGCTCTGTGACCCCAACTGTGTGATGGGCTCAGGAGAAGTTAGGATTTTTGTGGGGTCTCTGGCTTTTTCATGTCATTATGGTGAAGCAGCATTCTTTTCAGGTATCTGCATCCTAACACAGACTCATCTAGCTTAATTTTTTAAAATAAGGAATGGGCATTGAATTTTATTAAGTATCATTCACCCTTATTCAAAATGGCCATGTGAATTTCCAAGTTATTCTTCCTGATGTGATGAATCATATGAGTAGGCCGCCTGATATTAAATCCATCCCTTACCTTCTCTCACTTGAAGAATTTTTTCATTGGCAAATTTTCCTTTGATATCTATTAAGGGCTGGACTTAGAGGGATGGACAGTACAGACGGAGTCTTATAGATTTGTATTCTAATCAGAAAGTAGACCAGAACAGCCTGTAAATAGATAAATAGGGCATTTAAAAAGGTTTTTTTTTTTTTAAAGTTTATTCATTTTTGGGACACAGAGAGAGCCAGAGCATGAGCAGGGGAGGGGCAGAGAGAGAGAGAGAGAGAGAGAGAAAGCAGGGTCGATCGAGGCTCTGAGCTGTCAGTGCAGAGCCCGAGGTGGGGCTCGGACTCACGAACCACGAGATCATGACCTGATCTAGAGTCAGACGCTCCACCGGTTGAGCCCCACCCCCAACCCCTGGCGCCCCGGTAAATAGGGCATTACAGGTCGTGTTCACAGTTGGGAAGGAAATGAACAGGGTGGGCAGGCACTAGGGGCAATGCCTTAGATGAGTGGACAGGGGCAGTCGGTGTAGGTAACACTGCTGTTAGGATCTAAAGGTCAGAAATGATCCAGTCGCTTAAAAAAGAGTTGAGAGTAGGGAGGGCTTTTCGGGTCCTGGTGATTACAAATTCCCAGAGGTACGATGGGGATGGGCTGCTGGAAGATCAGAGATTCACCGACACGGCTGAAACATAGTGAGGATGGGGGAAATGGTGCAAAGGGAGGCCGCGGACGTAGTCGGAGCCCGATGGCCATGCTGTCTTTTAGCCATGTTACATGTTTGAATAACATGAGGAGGAGAAAGAACCTGGCAGTGAACGTGGCCTCCTGATTCTTGTAGTTGTTCCCGTATCGATGCAGTAGCTTCCAGATGACAGACACACTCCAGAAGCATGGCGGTTTCCAGGCGCTGCAACAAAGCGAGTATCTCAGTAAAGCGAGTCAGATGCATTTCTTGGTTTCCCAGTGTGAATAAAAGTTATGTTTAGACTATGCTGTAGTCTGTCAAGTTTGCAATAGCATTATTCCTAAAAAAAAAAAAAAAAAAGTTAAAGATACAATTTTGAACATGTATTATTATTTTTTAATGTTTATTTAGTTTTGAGAGAAAGAGAGAGAGGAAGGGGCAGAGAGAAGGGGAGACAGAGGACCCGAAGTGGGCTCTGTACTGGCAGCAGTGAGCCCAAAGCGGGGCTCAGACTCACAAACCATGGCTCAAACTCTCAAACCGTGAGATCATGACCTGAGCCGAAGTTGGACGCTTGACCTACTGAGCCATCCAGGAGCCCCTTCAATATACAATTTTTAAAAAGACTTTGTTGCTAAGAAATGTGAGCCACCTTCTGAGCTTCCAGTGAGTGATGATCTCTGACCACAGCTATCATGACAAATATAATAGTAACAAAATGTTTGAAATATTCCGAGAAGTATGGAAATGTGACACAGAAACATGAAGTGAGCAGATGCTGCTGGATACATGGTACTGATCGACTTCCTTGATGCAGGGTTGCCACAAGCCTTCAATTTGTGGGGGGAAACAAAAACAAAAGTACTATCTGTGCAGCGCAGTGCAGTGAAGCACAATAAAGCCAGGTGTGCCTATCGGCCTCCAGTGTACTTGTTTATCTCACATTAATTTATTCGTTATCTGGCTTGCGTTGTCAGTCTTTGTATGCTGACTTTTCCTTCCTGTTTGTAAGCACACTCAGCCTCCCTTCGTCTTTCTCTTCCCTGGATGCCTGCACCCCTCCTTTCTCCTTGCCTTCACAGCTGCTTCTCAGAAAGTGTTCTGTGCTTGCTGGCCCGTACTTCACCATGCCCACGCTCCCGCCTTCCCATTCTGGAAGCTGGTTTTTGCCACCACAGAGTCCTAATCCCAGTGGCCACCAAACCCAACACCCTCTTGTTTATGCTTATGGATCCGAATGGAATTACAAATGCACTATTGGCCACATCTTCCTTAAAAGTCTCTAATCCCTAGGGTGCCTGGGTGGCTCAGTGTATCTGACTCTTGATTTTGGCTAAGGTCATGATCTTATGGCTTAAGGTTCAGGCCCTGAGTCAGGCTCTGTGCTGACAGTGCAGAGCCTGCTTGAGATTCTCTCTCTCTATCTGCCCCTCTCCTACTCATGTTCTATCTGCCCCCACACTCTCACCCCCCTCAAAAATAAGTAAACAGTTTTTAAAAAGTCTCTAACCCGGCTTCCTGGGCACCTCACTGTCACATGTTTTATCTTTCGTATTACCTGCCGTTTTTTTTCATTTCTAGTTCACCCTAAATAGAGGATTACCCAAGAAGTCAGGAAGTTTCTCCTTCCCGTGCATATTCTGTCTGCCTTATCATAGATGTACTCTCCTAAAAAACAGCTCTCACCAGATCTATGCCAGTAGCCCAGACTTCTCTCCAGGGAAAGAAAAGAATATGCATCTATATTTAATAGATCGTAATTTTCGTATTGCTATGTAATCTTTGTAATTATTTTAAATGGATGTGTAATGTTCTGTTAAGTGCCTGTGCTGTAATTAGCCTAAGCATTTCTCTGTTGAAAATTCCTAGTCCTGGTTTTGCAGCTATACTTTATAATTCTCCACATGTATATTGAGTTTGAGCTTTGGTGGGATGGAAAGTGAATTGATTTTTTTTCTTTTTTTTTTTTTTAACCCCTCCCAAACTGGCTCAGGCCTCATGGATAAAGACTGGAACTGAGCAGAATCTTTGGCAAACCTTTCTTAGGTTTTCTTGCTTTGAATCAGCTGAGAGGCCCCACTGTCAACTACCTGGGTTCAAGGTAGCATTTTAACTCTCATGTGAACTCCAAAAGGCCTTCTCTGTGTTGTCCGTGACTCTCATCTCTTTACTTATTTTTTTTAAGAGAGAGACCGAGCATGAGCAGGGGAGGGGCGGAGGGAGAGGGAAATCTAGAATCTGAAGCAGGTTCAAGGCTCTGAGCTATCAGCACAGAGCCCGGCACAACCCACGATCGGTGAGATCATGACCTGAGCTGAAGTCGGACGCTTAACCCACTGAGCCACCCAGGCGCCCCTGGTCTCTTTATTTCCTGATTCAGCATGCTCTGCATCGTTAGAGGACAAGTAGTTCTTGTGTCCCCAAGACCCAGAAGACCCTAAATTTTTCACACCGGTGCATCTCTGAGTAAATCTGAAAAAGAGATTCACCTTCCAACAAGGCAGGCTTTTAAAAGACACTGTTTAGAGGTGCCTGGAGGCCTCAGTCAGTTAAGCATCCGACTTCAGTTCAGGTCAAGATCTGAAGGTTTGTGGGTTTGAGACCTGCGTCGGGCTCGGTGCTGACAGCTCAGAGCCCGGAGCCTGTTTCCGATTCTGTGTGTGTGTCTCTCTCTCTGCCCCTCCCCCGCTCATGCTCTGTCTCTAAGATAAACAAACATTTTTAAAAAGTTGTTTTTAACACACTGTTGGGTTGTAGTTCTCAATACCTGCTTCCAGCCTCGGGGGTATTTTTTGCCATATTTAACTGGTAGCCCAGATGCTCTCTCAGGAAGCGTGTTTGTTTGCATTCTGTTATCCTCCAGAAGCAATCCTGGAAACCAGGGGTGGTGCCGTTCTACGCCCCTTGGTGCTCTTCCCCAAAGACTAGAGGAGGCCTTGTGGTTACCAGGCTTGTCCTTGGGACGTGAAGTGCCAGTGCCTTCCACACAGAGAACTTGGGAGCTTCAGCCCCTGTTTCTCTAACCGCTCACCTCTCTCCTACCAAGTGGCCTTTCCGGGCTGTTCCCGCCGCCTCCCTGGTGGAGAACCGGCTTCCTGACGAAACCCTGCGGATCAAAGCTTCCAACAGGGCCACATTGCCTGCCGTGGCCCGTCCCCTCAGCGTGACTTGTATTTGTTCAACGAACTCCTTTTGGAGTTCTGACCCGTCGAGGCCGCAGAGCCTCCACCTGGAGCACGCCCACCGGGGTATAGGGTTCAGCTGCTGGTTGACCCCTGTTTTGGGGCCCGTCCCCATGCTTTCCCACTCTGACAGCACGGTAGCGCTGCGTAAGGAAAGAGGGTGGTGTTTCGTCGTCCACACAGACAGGGTCACGTGCCCCGAGCATTCCCAAGCCCAGCGCCAGTAAGACACCAGCAGCCCCAGAACCCTGTGGGAGAAATACAAAGTGGTGTCCCTCTGGGGGCAGAAGGCGGGCCCGCGCGCTGCCCGGTGGGGAGCGGGCATATCGACAAGGCACCGTCCTCCACGCTGCCTTCAGCCACTTATCCTGTGGCCTCTCAGACCCTCTAATTATAATTTGCAGGGCAGTATACCATGCTACCGAACTGCCTTTAAAATGGGCACAAGCGCTGATGCTAACAGCGGCCCCTATCAGCCGTCATCCCCACTGTATTTCTGCCTTGAGGCATTCTGGCCTGGCATCCTCTGAACTCTGTGGCCCCTGACTATACCCTGCATGGTAGATGCAACCACAACGTTTGATGACTGCACCCTTTCCTGTAGATGGGAGGTCAGGTAAAAATAACTTTCGTCACTCTCCGGTGGATGTATTTGAGATTGATCATGATGAAAAACTACACTGGGTGCTTCATTCTTGAAGACCCGAGGGTCTGCCACCTCCTACTGCTCCAGCCATTGGTTCCCGGGAGGAGGCTTCTGTCTGTAATCCGTAGCCCGGTGGCTTAGCCATCCACTCTGTGCACTCCTGCCCCAATCTTGAGAGCCAAGGGAGCAGCCCGTAGGGAGACACACAACTTGATCCAGTTCCAGCTCTACAATGATAGTGTGATGTGCACCTCAGATGTGCCGGTTCCCTCCCTGTGTTTACATTGTCTCTGATCCCCTCCACCGCCCTCTCCCTTCACAGCCACAGTGACAACAAAGGCCTCGGATTTAGAGCCTGATCCAACAAGCAGAGTCATCCCAGCCACCCATGGTGGAATGGACTTTATCCCCCGAGCAAGGAGTGGGCACTCTGTTAGAGGAGATGCGACAAAATCTGAGAGGCATGACTGCAGCTCAGAAAAAAAAACTGTTAAGGCAAACCATGAGAGACTCTTGAATGCTGACAAAAACTGAGGACTGATGGATGTGGGGGGGAGGGGGGGATGGGCATGAAGGAGGGCACTTTGGGGATGAGCACTGAGTGTTATGTAGAAACTAATTTGACAATAAACTATTTGTAAAAAAAAAAAAAAAAGAAAAAAAAAAACTGTTAATAACGTACTCTCCAGTGAACACCACCCTCTTCCCCTCCCCCAATGTCTTAGGCAGTAGAAAAGCACACAGAACATGAAAAGACAAACTAAGCAATTCAGCCTTAAAATACTACCTCAGAGGATGTGGAGAAACGGGCACCCTCCTACACTGTTGGTGGGAATGTAAACTGGTGAAGCCTCTCTGGAAAACAGTGTGGAGGTTCCTCAAAAAATTAACACTAGAACTCCCCTACCCAAGGGATCCAGGAGTGCTGATGCACAGGGGCACATGTACCCCAATGTTCATAGCAGAGCTCTCAACAATAGTCAAAACATGGAAAGAGCCTAAGTGTCCATCAACTGACAAATGGATCAAGAAGATATGGTTTATCTATACAATGGAATACTCCATGGCAATGAGAAAGAAGGAAATCTGGCCATGTGTAGCAACGTGGATGGAACTCGAGGGTGTTATGCTGAGTGAAATAAGTCAGGCAGAGAAGGACAGATACCATATGTTTTCACTCAGGTGGAACAGGAGAAGCTTAGCATAGGACCATGGGGGAGGGGAAGAGGAAAAATAGTTAAGGAGAGGGAGGGAGGCAAACCATAAGAGACTCTTAAATACTGAGAACAAACTGAGGACTGATGGGGGTGGGGGAGAGGGAAGGGGGGTGATGCGCATGGAGGAGGACACTTGTTGGGATGAGCACTGGGTGTTCTATGGAAACCAACTTGACAATAAACTATAATAAAAAAAAGAAAGACAAAAAATATATATTACCTCAGAAAAAAGTTTTTAAGCATTGAACTTAATAAGGTTATAATTTTTTTTAATGTTTGTTTATTTTGAGAGGAGAGAGAGTGAGTGGGGGAGGGGAAGAGAGAGGGAGAGAGAATCCCAAGCAGGCTTCGTGCTGTTAGCGCACAGCCTGATGCGGGGCTCCAACCCACGAACCGTGAGATAGTGACCTGAGCCAAAATCAAGAGTCAGACACTTAACCAACTGAGCCACCTGGGTGCCCCAAGATCATAAACTTAGGGAACAGCTCAAACCTAATATGGGACAATAAAATGAAACGAAATGGGAAATATGGAGCTAAGGGAGCAGATGAGGACAAAACAATCTTCATCCAAAACAAATAAATAAATTTGAAACAGTAATGAATTTAATGGCCTGAAAATTTAGTGACTGACACCGGGAAAAGCTTGAGATAGTTCTAGAGAAAGCAAAAGAAAAGAAAAACCCAAAAAGATGGGAGGAATTTAAATCCTTGTAAGGATGGCCCAGCGTAAAGATAATTGGTGTCCATAAAGGAGCCCACCCCAAAGAAAACATTGGCCAGAAGATAGATCTATTTGAAGATACAAACAAAGAAAAGTTGTCTGGAAGAAACAAAATGCATCTCCTTATAGAGAAGGTCACTGTGTTCTAAGCGGGGGGGGGGGGGGGGACGACCTAAAATTCGTCTAGTAACAAACTCCTGAGCTGACTCCTAGTTAACTGTCAGACTTCAGAAAAAAAGAATTTTGCAGACAGACAGACAGGAAAAAAGCAAGTCACGCCAGGGAGGGGAGGCCATCAGCCAGGCTGGTCCGGGCTCCTCTACTTTAGCGTCATTGCCAGAAAGCCAAGAGGGGGCAGCGTTTCGAAAGAAAGAATCGATGCATCAGCACCAATTGTTAAAATTTAATCAGAGAGACCAAGAGTAAACAACTATGCAAATAGAATGCAAATGTTAGACACTTCGACAAAAGGGGGACAAGGAATCTTCTTCATCTAAAATTGAAGCCTGTAGTTCAGAGAATCTGTTTAAAATATGGTTTTTCAAATTCTTAACCTCAGAAGAATTTTTAGGAAAGTGGTGTCTCTATAAAGAAACACAGATTTAAGTGCCGTTTTTCCTTTATTTTCACTTCAGCTTCATTTTAAGTACAAAGTTAAATTTTGCTCTTTCCGTTTAAAACATACATTGGATGGCATATAGAATCCCTTTCAAGCTTAATGTGGTATTTCTGGGTGTTTCTGCCTGTGGGTTGAATTTTTGCCTTTTTTTCCCCAAGTGTGAGACATTATTTAATTTTTTTTTTTTTTTACAAAGAACTATCTAAACGTAAACGCTTATTCCAAAAACTACATAATACATAACAAAATAAACCTATCTACCAAGCCATTGGTTCTGTAGGTCTTAGAAGGGGCTTGGCATGGGCATATATATATATGTGTGTGTGTATATATATATATATTTTTAAATGTCTATTTTTGAAAGAGAAGGAGAGCAGAAGAGGGGCATTAAGAAATCCAACCACGTGGGGATCCATCCCACAAATTGTGAGATCATGACCTGAGCTGAAGTCGGACACTCAACTGACCGAGCCACCCAAGCCCCCCGCTCTGTGTCTTTATATGTATTTTTACAGCCTGGTAGCTTTCACCTTTCCTGCAACCCACCTCCAAGCTTTTTGGAAGTGGGGAAACTACTCATCCTAGATGATGATTAGAATTTTTCATTGTGCCCATTTGCCTGGTAGGTTCACAACAGCACAAAGTATGACATTCAGTTTATTGCATTTATCTTGAAAAGAGAAAAGCAGTGGTAAACCTTCTATAAATGAGGAGATAGAACCATAAGAAAGACTTACTCGACATCATTTTGCATCAACAAACCTGATGCTTTTTTTTTCTGTTTTTCTTACCTCAAGTGTTTTAGTCATGAGGCACCCACCCCCACCCCCTTTTTTTTTTTTTTTTTTTTTGCTCTTCTGATTATGGTGGGTAAATGTATCGTTAGCATGTTCTGCTAACAATTTTTTCATGAACTTAATCTATGACAGCAGATAAACTGATAATCCCGAGAGGACTAGGATATTTTTATTTTATGTAATTTTTTATCTTCAGTTAATATAAAGTGGTTATTATGGCATACACAGTTGGGTTTAATATGAATTTCAAGTATGTACATTGCCGCAGCTATTTGAAAGTAATCAGGAATTGGAGTATTTGACTTTTCTACAAATAAATAAGAGGAGCTTGAATAATTTTTTTGTCTGTGTACACAGGAATCCAACAAATGGAAACAAATGAGATTATGGCAGGTAATTACTGCTCAAAAATGTCATAGTTGACAGAGGTTGTGGGTGGTCGAGGCCAGTTAAACACCCGATTTCCTTCTGACAGCCAGAAACAGAGGTGGCTTCATCTCTTCTCTCCCACAGTTAGCTTGCTCTACCTGTCCACCTGCCTTCCTCCCTGCCTACGTACCTGTCATTAATGACAAACATAGCCATTGGATATTTTCAGTTAAAATGGTGATCTTTTTAAAAACTAAGGGCCATTACAACATTATGACTTTCTACATTGTGTTGGTGAAGACCCACAAATGGTAGATGTTTTAACTTTCATAGTTTTTGTTCATCGATAAAATTACTGTAATAGCAGTTCTCTATGCTTCTACTGAGTAATATCTCATGATCATCTGAGATATGTTTGCTTTAAACATTATCATATACTAGGGTTTTTTTCTCACAAAAATAGCAATGTTGGATATTTTAGAATATGCTTACTTTAAAAGTGGCCGAGAAGTTTGCCTTAAAAGATACTAAATGTGGGGTGTCTGGATGGCTCAGTCTGTTGAGCATCCAACTCTTGATTTCAGCTCAGGTCATGATCCCTAGGATTGTGGGATCGACCCCTGCATTGGGCTCCGCACTGAGCATGGAGCCTGCTTGGGGTTCTCTCCCTCTCCCTCTGCCCCTCCCTTGCTCACACTCCTTTCTCTCTTTCGCTCTCCTACCCCCTCTCTATTTCTCTCTCTCTCTCTCTCTGTCTCCCTCTCCCTCTCTCTCCCTAAAAAAAAAAATAAATAAATAAAAACGAAAGATACTAAACTGTGATAAGGTAGTCAAATACCCAGCATTAAAAGTTTGAATTTTCTTTTTGGAGCAGGTATCTCAGACTGCTATATAGACAGAGCCCTCAACTGTCACCGTGAAGCAGGTGAATAATTTAGTTGTGAAAGACCAGGTTCTAGAGCCGGGGGTGGAGGTCAAGGGAGGAACACAGAATTTCAGAAATGTACACTAAGGTCTCCTCCACACAGTCCTTTCAACTGATTTTGGTCATCAACATTGTTAAAAATGCCAGAACATTAAAATGCAGTTTTCTCCACAATAGGCTTTCCTTAAACTATTTTCTTTAGTTGTCATAACACTCTCATGATTGTCATCTTCATTTAAAACATACATGTGCATAGTTGGCTTCTTACCATTTTACCAATTGACGTCTTCAATTTTTTTTTTTAACAGAAATCCTAGAGGCTGGCATTAAAGCAGCTTCAGAATCACTTAAAGGTGTGAAACGGAAAAAGATCGTAGCTGAGAATCACCTGAAAAAAATACCAAAATCCCCACTGAGGAACCCTCTCCAGGCAAAACACAAACAAAATACAGATGCATCCTCATTGGCTATTCTTCAGAGTGCCTCCGAGTCTCACAAGAAACAGAACCCCAGTCCCGTCAAAAATGGGAAGCAGTTTACCAAACACAATGGAGAAACACTGGGGGTAGTTGCCGAGGACCCCAAATCCCAAGAGTCTGTGTCCCCAAAGAAGCCCTTATTTTTGCAGCACCCATCCGAACTGCGCCGATGGGGGTCAGAAGGCTCTGACCCCACCAAGGCAGGCTTCCCAGATGCAAAATGTGACTCTGGTTCTTCATCGAGTAAAACCAGGACTGACCATAGTGAATGTATCTCCTCCACTCGTACTCCCACTTCCTCGTACACAAACACCGCATTTGATGTCTTACTGAAGGCAATGGAGCCAGAGCTGAGCACCTTGTCACAAAAGGGCTCGTCTTGCGCGGTGAAGATAGAAAAACTGAGACCAAATAAAACTGTACGACCCCCTTCTCAGTTAAACAGCAGCTCACTGGATGCCCCAAGTCAGACTCCCCAGGAATCCGTCTCTGAGCCGCAGCCTTCTCCTTGCCCCTCTTACGCAGTGCACGTGTCTGTCCCTCAGAAGAACGAGCCAGCCATGGTTCAGCCAGCTTCTCATCCGTATCGCCAACACGAACACTTCGTTTCTAAACCGAACCAACAAAATCCGCAGCTCCCAGCATGTTCGGGTTTCACAAGGTCCCTGGTGAATCTGCAAACTCAAGAGAAGGCCAAACTTGAGCAGGTTTATCACATAGCAGTGACATCAGCCGTGGGTCTGACTTCACCTTCCAGTAGAACTCAGGTTCCTCCTCCAAACCAGCCAGTGGACTCTGCCTCACCGATGTCCGTGAGTCCAGCCCATTCTACGCCGTCAGCCCCCACGCCAATTTACAATTCAACTCCCGTCGCCTCTGTCGTTAACCACAGCGTGGAGCAAATGTGCAATCTTCTTCTGAAAGATCAGAAGCCAAAAAAACAAGGAAAATACATTTGTGAGTATTGCAATAGAGCCTGTGCAAAGCCTAGTGTGCTTTTGAAGCACATCCGCTCCCACACTGGAGAGCGACCCTATCCCTGTGTGACCTGTGGATTTTCATTTAAGACTAAAAGCAATCTGTACAAGCACAAAAAATCCCATGCACATACTATCAAACTGGGTCTTGTCTTGCAACCAGACGCTGGTGGTCTGTTCTTGTCACAAGAGTCCCCCAAAGCACTTAGTATCCAGTCAGACATAGAAGACAGCGGGGAGAGCGACGAGGAGGGGGCTGCTGAGGAGAGACAGAGCGACCCGGTCTCCATGGACCTGCAGCCTGTGCAGATGATGAAAATGATGTCACATCCTGAAGCTTTACCAACATCAGGTTCCATTCCAAGCAACCCAGCCCACGTGGTAGGTGACTTTCCGCTGCTGGACAAATCTTCAGAATCCCAGGCTGTGACAGAGTTACCGAAAGTCGTGGTCCACCCTGTCAGTGTGTCCCCGTTACGAGTCGATAGCCCAAAGCTTCCGGAATGCAAGCCTGAACTGTCTAGTGCACAGAAACCGAAGGACCTTCAGGGAACCAATGTCCTGTCCCACCCAGCCTGGGCATCCTCCCTTGAGACTGACGAGAAGTTGCGTCAGAAAGGGGAAGGGAGTCAGGCAGAAGGGAAACAAGAGCCTCACGTGGGAACAGCACACGCGCAACTACAAAGGCAGCAGGCCACCGATTGCTCGCAAGAGCAGCAAGGAAAGCTTCTGAGTCCTCGAAGTTTAGGAAGTACAGATTCTGGTTACTTTTCGCGTTCTGAAAGTGCCGACCAGACAGCGAGTCCACCGACTCCCTTTGCCAGAACGTTACCCGCCACGGAACAAGACTTAACTAAGAGTAGTGGGCCCTCTGCACCTCGGATCAGTACACCAGCACCTTCTGCTCTGTCAACAAGCGAAAAAGCATTGCTTTTACCGGGTCAGATGCGCCCACCCTTGGCCACAAAAACCCTTGAAGAACGGATATCAAAGCTGATCTCAGACAACGAAGCCTTGGTAGATGATAAGCAACTGGACAGCGTAAAGCCACGGAGAACCTCTCTCTCGAGGAGAGGGAGTATTGATTCTCCCAAGTCATACATATTTAAAGATTCCTTTCAGTTCGATTTGAAACCAATGGGACGGAGAACGAGCTCAAGCTCAGATATACCAAAGTCCCCTTTCACCCCTACCGAGAAATCAAAGCAAGTCTTTCTTCTGTCTGTACCTTCCCTTGACTGCTTGCCCATTACAAGAAGTAACTCTATGCCTACCACAGGCTATTCCGCAGTACCTGCGAGCGTAATACCACCCCCTCACCCGCTGAGAGGAAGCCAGTCATTTGACGACAAAATCGGCGCTTTCTACGATGATGTCTTCGTGTCAGGACCTAACACATCCGTGCCTCAGAGTGCCCACCCGCGTACCCTTGTCAGACAGTCAGCAGTGGAAGACTCTTCGGCAAGTGAAAACCACCTTCTCGGCACTGGGCAGTCCTTGGATGAGGGCTCTCCAGGATGTGGTACCACCAGTGACATGGGGCCGCAGAGGGCCAAGTCGTTGGCCTCAGGCTCACATATGGAAAAAAAGAAGTCCCATCAAGGGCGAGGGACGATGTTTGAGTGTGAAACCTGCAGAAACAGGTATAGAAAGCTGGAGAACTTTGAAAACCATAAGAAGTTTTACTGTTCAGAGTTACACGGACCAAAAACAAAGGTGGCCGTCAGGGAACCTGAACACAGCCCCGCGCCCGCCGGTACGCAGCCTCAGATCCTACACTACCGAGTTGCAGGCCCAGCAGGAGTGTGGGAGCAGACACCTCAGATCAGGAAACGGAGGAAAATGAAAAGTGTTGGAGATGACGATGAACTTCAGCAAAACGAAAGGGGGGCTTCCCCAAAAAGCTCTGAAGGCCTGCAGTTCCAGAATTCCCTGGGCCCTGCCTCCACTTTGTCGAAGCATAACATGGCAATAACGAGTGACCAGCAGCATAGAAAGGTACAGCTGCAAAACTCCCAAATCCAGCTTGTGGCCAGAGGCCCCAACCAGACCATCGATCCCAAGCTGTCTACCATCATGGAGCAACATGTAAGTTCAGCTGCCCAGGACAACACAGAGCCGAAGAGGCACGGAACCGGAATCTCGGTCATTCAGCATACAAACTCACTGAGCAGACCCAGCTCATTCGACAAGCTGGAGTCTTTTGAAAGAGGTTCCCCGGTCTCCTTCCAAGAGCTGAATAGGACTGCAAAGCCCGCGTCTCTGAAAGTAATAGGGATCTCCCCAGAGGAAGGCCGCCCGCCTCAGAATATGTCCCATCTTCACCAGCCTGCGGCGTCATCAGACGCTCTGAGAGGAGAACTTCAGGACGGTCCCAGGAAGAGCTCAAGTGAACGGCACATGTTGGGACAGCCCTCCCGGCTCGTTCGGCAGCACAACATCCAAGTCCCAGAAATTCTGGTCACAGAAGAGCCAGATCGGGACCTCGAAGTCCAAGGCTACGACCAGGAAAAGTCAGAGAAGTTCAGTTGGCCTCAGCGCAGCGAAACCTTGTCAAAGTTGCCAACCGAGAAACTGCCACCCAAAAAGAAGAGGCTCCGCCTTGCCGAGATGGAGCATTCCTCCACAGAATCGAGTTTTGACTCCACTCTGTCCAGGAGCCTGAGCAGGGAGAGTAGTTTATCTCACACTTCGAGTTTCTCAGCTTCGTTAGATGTTGAGGATGTTTCTAAAACGGAGGCTTCCCCCAAAATGGATTTTCTAAACCGAGCGGAGTTTCTCGTGATTCCAGCTGGCTCGAACACACTCAGCGTTCCTGGAACTCACCGAGAAATGAGGCGCGCTGCTTCAGAACACATTAGCTGTGTGCAAACGTCGATGGAGGTCTCCGATTTCAGAAGCAAATCATTTGACTGTGGAAGCATAACTCCACCCCAGACAGCACCACCTGTTGAATTGCAGCCCCTGACATCCCCTTCTGGCGTGGGGGTCACTGGGCACGTGCCTCTCATAGAAAGAAGGAGGGGCCCGCTGATGCGGCAGATATCTTTAAACTTAGCCCCAGATAGTCGTGTGTCTCCTGGGAACCCACCATCTTTCCAAACGGTTGCTCTTGCGAGTGTGAACACAGCACCATTTCAGGGCCCTCAGCTCACGAATGCACCGTTATCTGAGTTTCCTGCAAACCCTTTGCACTCCCACACTCAAGTTAAGGATCAGCGAACAGAAACCTCCAGTGCCACCCCTACTAACATCTTCCCTGTTCAACAGCTTTTCAGTATCAACGTGTTAAATCCGATCCACACCCCCCTTAGCCAACAAAACACACAGCCATCTCTGCACGTGTCTACACAGAGTGCTCAGCCAGATGCAAATCCCAGTTTATGTGTGTCTTCTAAAAGTAAAGGTTGCTTTGCTCCTAAGTACCAACTTCAGTGTCAGGTTTTCACTTCAAGTCAGTCTTGTGCTTCCAGTCCTGTTCTTTCTTTGCCAAAGCAAGTTCTCTCGGATCCGGTTGGGGCCGACCACCGTGGGACTTCGTTAGCATTACCAACCAAACTACTGGATGCCATGTCGAGTTCGTGTGCTCCCCCACCCCTGAAGCTCGGCGGGCCGGCGCAGAAGGTGCCCACGTCATTTGCGTTGCCCGTGCATCTGCAGAGTAACGTTCCAGCGTACTGTTTTGCCCCAGTCACGCCTCTGCCACAAATCCTGGTAACCCAAGACCTATCCAACCAGCCAATCTGCCAGGCTAATTGTAGCATGGTGCCAGTCAGCGAAGAACAAAACTCCGTGCCAAAATTGCAAAAGGATCACCAGAATGCTCTGTCAAACCCAGAAGCAGAACCTGTTTGTGAGAATGTTTTCTCGGAGGTGGGCCACAGTTTTCCTCCGTCGGACTCTTTGCCCATGACCCAGAAAATGTCTGTCGGTAGGCTCTCCCCCCAGCAGGAATCTTCAGTGTCAAGTAAAAGGATGCTTTCCCCAGCAAATAGTTTAGACATTGCCATGGAAAAGCACCAGAAGCGTGCTAAAGATGAGAACGGGGCTGTTTGTATGACAGAGATCAGACCATTTGAACCAGCAAGTTCAAGACCTAGTGAAGTTAGTAAACAGAAGAAACCTGTCTTAGTGAGGCAGGTTTGTACTACAGAGCCTCTCGACGGTGCACTATCAGAACAGGATATTTTTTCTCAACCTGAAATTAGTAGCAAGGCTGTTAGTTTGACAGATGTTCTACCTGCTGATCATTTGTCATCCGAACACTCTAAGCCTGTAGTTAAAGAACCTGTCGTTGAACTACAGGAATTTGAAAACACCAAGTCCTCCTCATCACTAACCCTTACAGTGAGAAATTCACCTGTCCCTGCAGAAGATACTTACATTTCTCCTTTGGAATGTGTAGACAGTAACCAAGAAAGGAAGTCCCCAGAGGTTAAAACTTGCCGCGACAAAGAGAGCATCCAAGACCAAAGTCAAGTGACATTTTTAGAGTCTGATGCAGGAGGCACACAGCAGCTGCCTTTCCCCAGCCTGAAGACCTCAACCAACTTTACGTGGTGTTACCTATTAAGGCAGAAGGCATTGCATTTGCCTCAGAATGACCAGAAAACTTCAGCCTATACTGATTGGACAGTTAGTGCCAGTAATCCAAACCCACTTGGTTTGCCTACAAAAGTTGCTCTTTCACTCCTTAATTCGAAACAGAAGACTGGAAAATCACTATATTGTCAAGCAATAACTACGCATTCCAAATCAGATTTATTGGTCTATTCAAGCAAGTGGAAAAGCAACTCAAGCAAGGTACTTGACCTATCATTTATCTTCACAAATAGTCTGTGCACTGTCTTGATGCCTTTAAATGTTTTCATTGGAAATTGTATCTTAATTTTGAGTGACAAATTGTGCTGTGTAAGTATAAAGTTAAACAAATGAAAGGATGATAAGTTTACCCCAGGAGTTAGACTGATAAGTGTCAGGTGGGATCCTCCAGTGATTCTATCTTGAAAGATTTTGAAACTAACTTGCCATAAGCAGAAAGTTTAAGTCCTTATGTAATGGGGCAGATAATCATGGTTCTATTTTCACCTTACTCTTCTATGAAGTGGAAGGAGATTATGTTTGTGTTTTGTCCGTGCTGGTGCAGGGGAACGGAGGTGTGAGTAATCAAAGACTGTTGCATTTCATTCTGAAACGTAGGCAGAGAGCCACTCGTACTTGTCTTCTGCGCACCTGACTACCCTCCCCTGGCCATGCTCGTCCCAACTCCCGCCCAGTGTTAGAATCATCTTAGTACTAGAGAGAAGAGTCACAGAATAGCTGACTCATACGCTTGATATTTAAGTTGATTTGGTCAAGATGTATAGAATAGGGTCATAAAACTGTAAATTTGGGTTATTTGTGGAATCGGTGTTATTAGAGTCATCAGCTTTATAAAATGGGAAAAATCATTTAAGTGAGAATAAATAAATAGGTAAGGGGATCATGGTGTACTCTGGACATTAAGAATTATAGATTAAGTCCATGACCTCTGCAGGTTCACGAGCATACAGTGCAGGTTCATAGCCACACACACACACACACACACACACACACGTATATACATATGTACATATGTGTATACATATGTATACATACATACATATATACATACGTGTGTATACATATGTATACACACACACATATACATATGCTTGTCAGTAAGAAAATGTTGCAGTATTACAATTATAATATAGGGTATGCAGTTTTAAGAAGGAAGTCTCTAAATTTGCCAGTAGGTTAAAGAGGTATGGATACAAGGAAGAAATTCCAAAAGCGGTGATATTTCAGTCTAATCTTAAAAAAAGAAGTAGAGATTTTTGTTTCAGGTAAACAAGAATGAGAAATTTTAATAGTCTGCTGACATGACATGGACCTGATAAAGAACTCAGTTCATTTTAACGAATCATGAGGAGCCTGCCCCTGCTAGAAGGTGTAAGTCTGAAGCACTGACATGCTTCCCAGTTGGAATATAGATAAAAACCAAAGACTATGCATGGCAGTGGGGAGCCATTGATACTTTTTCAATGAAGGCGGGTGCAGGCAAACCTTTCAAAATTTAATTTTTAAATGCCCAGACTTTACTCTAGACCTACTAAAATCAAAATTCTGGAAGTTGGGAGCTGATCATGAGAATTTAAAGAGAGCTTCTGGAATATTCCCAAAGCACCTCTGGAAATGTGTACTTAGATTCGGAGTTCCCCAGAGGGTTGAATGGATGAAGAAAGTCCTCACGGGAAACTGAGAGAGGTTGTTCATAGAGGAAAGATGAGGACTGGGAGAGACAGTGGTATCTATCACATAGATCAAGGAGGAATTTCCTGGAAAGATACTCAGACGGGGATGTCAAATACAGGTCACATTAAGATGAAGACTGACATTTTTTTCTGGACTGAGTGGTTCTAATATGGCTGGTGACTTGGGGGTCTGGGCAGGTGGCTGTGGAGGACCAGACACTGGGTTGACTCACAACCCAGATGTTATTGTACTTATAATCAAGGACGGAAAAGAAAGACAGGTGCTGAAACGGAAGGGTCGCAAGGTGTCAACAACATAAACCGCACCGGTGACCAAGCATGTAAAGACCAAGGAAGGGATACAGTTTTGGGTGGTTAGCTCATTGGTAACTGGTGAACCGAAGCCAGATTCGATGGCAACAGAGTGAGCAACAGAGAAATGGGAATTTGGTGTTGAAAAGAAGGTAAAGGGTAGAATTAGTGTTAACAGCATAAAGTCCAGGGAAGTTGTGCGTATGCATTCCAGATTGTGGGGAAACCTGGTGTGTTTGCCAGGACGAGAGGAGCCCGAAGCCTTCCTGCCTGCCAGGGTCAGTGTCATTACTCCTTGTACTGCCTTCCCCAGCTCCCCAGCGAGCGCCTTCTGAGGCTGCGCGACACCCCTGCCCCTGGCGCACACTCTCTCATTTGCTAGTATCCAGTCATCTCGGTGCAGAGCCGTCTGCTTGGGGATGTGGCTTTTAAAGGTTTGTAACAAAGAGGTCACTTGATCGGAAAAGCTGTGCCCCACGTTGGATTTGGCCAGAGGACTAGAGTTTGAGCCTTTGCTGTTAAGCTTGACCTTGGACGAGAGACTTCACCCTGAGGGTGTCCTTCCACGCTAGATCCTGTGCTGCTGGCCTCACAGGGTACGTGAGAATGGCAGGGGCTGAGGAAGTGGACGCTTGTGAAACCCTAAGGTGCCATCACTCTAATGTTCCAAAGGCAGAGCACACACTGTTTGTCATGCCGATGTGTGCTCCCATTTTCTAGACATTTAATTATTACCAGTCCACAGTCTAACCTCCAACCTGCCTGTATGTCACCGTTATGAGCATTCAGGAACTTTTGAGAAGATACAGAGACAAAACATAATTACGGTTTAAGATGGTAGGAGAAGGGGAGAATATTGGCAAATGGGCTTTTGATTGAACAGAAGTGTCCATTTACAGTCCACTGACATTGGCAGGGAATGCAGTCAGTTTCTCAGGTGTATGAGACATTATTACACCAAAAGGGGTAACTGGTTCTTTCCCATCTCTGAAGAATAAAGCTCGTTTAAGAAATAAAGTGTAGCGTGAATGATCCGGCAGGGGACTGTGGTGGGATCTTAAAACAGTGTACGATTTTTCAGTTCGCAGTGGTGCAGACAGATAGGTTAAAGATAAGGGAGGGGAGAGAGCAAATGACCTTTAAACACGTTATTTCCTTGAAATGCATTCCATTAAGTTAACTACGCGTACGGTACTCTGCCATGTTTTAATTTCCAAGTGAAACGTTAGCATGTTTGTGTTTTCAGTTTTATTAAATTAGTTTCTCTTTTTTTTTTTTCCCTTTCAGAGAGCATTAGGTAATCAAAAGTCCACAGTAGTTGAATTCAGCAATAAAGATGCCTCTGAAATTAACAGTGAGCAAGATAAAGAAAATTCCTTAATCAAAAGTGAACCAAGAAGAATTAAAATATTTGATGGAGGGCAAGTACAAATTTTACTTTCTAAATGTACATTTAAACTTACTTTTTAAATGTACATTTGCTTTCATGTGAATGAAAACTTAACCACTGCCAATTTTATATAAATGTTACAAGGTTTCTCCGCTTATTAACAGAATCTTCATGGCAAAATACTTGCTAGATGTCATGTTAAATCCATTTTGATGGAGAAAATATTTAGGAAACATCGTAGGTCCTAGGAGGCAGCTAAGAACTGTTTTCAGAGTAAACTCTGGGTTTCATGTTGATTTACAATAAGGAGCACCTTGGGAAGTCCGCTCAAGAGAGACAAATTCACTGCCTGTTTGATGTCTCTAAGAGAGACAAATTCACTGCCTATTTGATGTCTCTGTGTTTTCGGTTATGAGAAAAACACATTGTAAAAAGCTGATTATGGTTCTAGTGAAGCCAAAAAAACTTACGGTACTTGGAGTTGCTGTAATTGAATTTAATAATGAGGAAAACTTTGGAACCAGTGGCTGAGAAAGGGAGTACCTTCTGTTCTAAATTTAACCTGGTATCGAGTAAAGTGGTGTGGTCAGAATTAGCTGTTTGCATATTAAATATTGTTGCAAAAAGCTGAATATTGATACTTACGTGTGCATAAAACTTATATTGATTGAGAATAAGAATTGTGACTTCTTGTATTTTGTAAGCTGAATTCTAATCATCGGTATTTTCTCGAAGACCTAGTATCCAATCTCCCTATTCATTTTTTTTTCTTTAAATTAGATATAAATCAAATGAAGAGTATGTATATGTCCGAGGCAGGGGAAGAGGAAAGTACATTTGTGAAGAATGTGGAATACGTTGTAAGAAACCTAGTATGTTAAAGAAACACATTCGGACCCATACAGATGTCCGCCCTTACCACTGCACTTACTGTAACTTCTCCTTTAAGACGAAAGGTATGAAATGGCATTGCTAGGTGGTCCTTTTCATATGCATTTAGTAGAGCTAAGACCCAACTTTACCTAGTCTTTGACCAAGGATGCAGTAGCTTAAATAGACTAATATAAATTACATCTTGTCAACACAGTAGCCTTAGGTCTTTTTATATGCCCCAAGACCTCTCAGGAAAGAAAAAAAAAAGCTGGTTTTTTTTTTTTTAATTATATACTTTTACAACATATATAATGAATATAACATTTTAAAAGGAGCAACTGCCCTTTTTTATTTCACTCCCCAAATTAGAGTTGCATAACATGATGACTAATACATTTCAAAAATACTTCGGAGCTGAAGAAGAAAAAAATTTTCATGATGGCAAGGGAACTCCTTTCTGTGCTAAGATTGAAGAGAAAGTTTAAATAATAACTAATAATAAACTGATAATGATTGTGTTCATGTTTTATTATCGAATCTTAGGCATGAGAGGCCATTTTGTTTCCATGATGCTTTTTGTTTTTTTACCCAAATTCTATTGAATTTCAGCTTCAAAAACTGTCTGTTGTACTCTTTAGTGTGCACAGAACTCAGAACTAGTCATTAAAATTATATTTAGTGCTCTTTCTGTATGCTTTATATGTTTTTTATTTAAATTGCAAGTATTATAGTTAAGGTAATTTTACCCTTTCCAGATTTCCTACATATAACAAGGACACTACTTAAAAAATAAGGCTCACTCTCTCCATTAGACTCCTTGCTCATGAATCATTACATAAAAATTTGTTGCTTGAGACTTGAGTTTCCTACCACCCTTTGAAAAAAATCTCTCTAAAAGAAAACAGTGTCATCCTACAGTTCTCTGTCTGAAAGTGTAATACCTGTAAAAAGTACTTAATTGATGATTTTTTTTACAGAAACTTTATTCCCTTGGAGTGAACGTTCACTTTTTTTCTGTTTATATTGGCTGCCTTCAGGGGTTTTGTTTTAAAGACTGAGCAAGTCGTCAGCAAAATTTACTGCATTATTTGGCTAGCATTTATTGGCATTTAAGGAGAGTTATGATACGTAGCAAGTAAACATTCAGATGAGCCCTCCTTAGAAAGCCAGTAGCTCTGAGTAGCTTCGGGACATCATGAGTAGTTGGGAGGTTCACGGTCTGGAGTCCTCTGGTTGTGGTGTGGATTCTCCTTCTGGAAGTGGAGGGTGAGTTTCAGGATGCCTTTCCTGGTCTTGTGTACAGGCTTTGATAGGAGAAGGTACTGTGATCTCTTAACCCCATTTATTGCCGTTTCACTGGCTTTGATCCCGAGATGAGGCAATATCTGGTAATTTCCAGTATGCGACCAGGAGACCAGAAATAGGCCATTATTACTCAGAAAAGATTACCAAGTACAGAATAATGTTGCTCAATAAACAATCAAGGTGTACATGTGTAATGGGTGTTTCTCAGTAAACAGAAGAAAAGGAATGAGGATACTTAAAAAATTATATTCATAAAATGAGGGCAAGAAAGGAAGGAACCCTTAGGTGTAGAAAAACCAAACAAAACTGCAGAGATTTCTTGACCCAGGAAAATACTCTGAATCACCAAATAGTAATCTGACTGAAACAACTCCAAACAGCATCACATGAAGTTTAGATAAATGTTACCTAAGACGCGGACAGAGCATAATGACCCCCGAAGAGTGAGCATTACATCTTTGCAGTTTTCGTGTCTTCCGCTTCTCGGATATGCTGCCCATCTGAATGTACGTTAGATGCTTTGTTTGTCAGATAATCCATTGCAGCTACGTGAGAAATACGTATTTGAGGGAAGTGACCCTAGCTCAGGAGACTGGTGAAGAAACTACTAGAAATTCAGGATTTCCCCCTTCTCAGCATGACAGTTCTGGATTTTATGGGTCGGCTTCCTTGTAGAAGTCTTCCTTTTGTGAATGTCTGTAAAACACATTCCACAGCATCTTTTAAACATCAGCCACGTGACAGTAGACTTGCTTCTAGGTTAGGCTGCAGATTTTGTCGTCCTTGATGTACTCTGTTGTCCAGCCAGTGCAGCTCGACTCCTCATTGGATGTGTCTGGATGGTAACGGAAAGACAGTGACGTAATGGGATGCTACCTGAATACGGGCACGCAGACGCAGCACGCTGCTGCTAGGTAACCAGTCTGCAGTGCTAGAAATTGATGCTTCTGACGGCTAACGCCCATAAATCTCTACCTTGTCATTTGTCCTCTTAATCTGTTTCACGAGGACACTTTCAAAAGAATGTTAATTGATTTGTTTTCACTATTCTGCTTTAAAGGTCAGTCTGCAGAAAAGATACAGTGAGCTTGCCTGCCTGCAGGATTTACTACCGTTTATGTCACAGAAAGCTGGACTCTCTGTGTAGCCCTAGGAGCCCAGAAGCAAAACCTCACGAGCTTTCCAGAGGGTTTAGACTAATGTTTATTAAATCCGTGAAAATAACTTACTCATGAAGTTGATGCACAGGGTTTGTGGCATTGCTGGGGCATAGTTGCATCTGTTTTGCATGTTAAAATGCGAATCGTTTTGTTTATTTTAACTTATTTAAGAAGTCACTTAATAATAAACAATAGCTTCATTATGAGAAAACACGCTTATTAAAAGCTTATAGTCCCAAATCTGTCTGGTTATAATTATCCATGAACATCCCTAAGAGGCAAATAACCTTCTGTGGCTGTCCATGTAGGGAACAAAAGCACTTTGAGTAAAGTAATTTGGTTTGTAATATTGTTATTGTATTAGGAAGTACTTTGACTTGTAAGTGGAAACTTAAGCCATGTTAACATGGCCAAACCATTTTTTTTTTTACAACTTTTTCACATGAAAATTTTGAACTTTACAGATAAGTAGAGATATGTATAATGAACACCAATATAACAATCCAGCATTTACTGATTGTTAACGTTTTGCCATATTTACTTCATGGTTTTTATTGTTGTTGTTGTTTTTTAAGTGTATTTGAAGTAAATATCAGACATGGCCAAGCCACCCAAGCCAGGTGTCATCTCTGGAATGACAGAAGTCAGGGTTTGCTGGGGCTTAGATATTGTCTAGTCCAGGCAGCCTCTCACACTTGAGCCCCTTAAGCTTTATGATGCTGTGCGCACTATCTAGGGCAAGAATCGGCTGCAACAGCGTGACCAGTTCTCCGTACTTAGGGAATTTTTAGTGGTACTGAGGCTCTATAGATACAGCAGTTTCACAGGCCCTTCAGCTACTGCAAGCCCAAAGTTAAGACCAAGGATTCAGACATTTTTAACTCTTCTAAATGCTTCTCAAATATGAATTTGCCCCTGGTCGCCAAGCTAAGTATTTAGATTTTGTTTGTTTTCTCAAAAGAGACGTTTTCTCTTGTTGGCAGTTTTTATGTGTGCGTGGCATCATGCACTGAAACTGCCTGGTGTGCTTCAAATCTGAGCTCTTCCCTTGCATTCATGATCACTTCAGGATAAATGTCCCCAGTGGGTCCCAGTGAACCTGATAATACTTAGCTACATTAGCAGCCAAAGCGAACACATCTTTAGAGAGATTATTGTGAGACTTCTGGTCATTATAGTGAAATGAAATTCATGCAAGAAATTCTCCCACGTTCCAAATAACAGAAATACTGTTTATACAAATGTAGTTTTTAATAGATAGTCAAGCTTGAAATTTAAAAAGTAAATTCTCAGGTAACAAATAAAAAAGAAACTCCATACTAGTATGGTGAGTAGACAGTAGTAGTAGTAGTAGTAGTAGTAGTAGTAGTAGTAGTAGTAATAGTAGTAAATAGGATGTTAAGTTAAAATAAAAGCATTCATGGGGACAGCAAAGCCAGATATATGCCCACAACCCAAGGATTTTAATGTTAATCCTGGAATAGAGTCCAAGGCCTCTGAAATAAGCCTGGCCCTCCAGTCCAGGGACTCTGGACCAGGTGGGAGAAAACGTATCTGCTAAAAAGCAAAACCCCATACCTATGTCATGCAAAACAAATAAATAAATAACTGGTCTAGAATCAGAGGTCTGAAACCTTAAGTCCCAGGTAGAAGCAACTGGAAAACTGGCCCGTAGAGATATTTCTGCAACCCAGCGTACTTAAGACTCCATGGAAAACAGTCTTGCTGAAGATGAGCTCACAATAAAACCTAAAAAGCATGCAAGGAAACAGAGTAGCATGAGTGAGATCCAGGCGGCACAGCAGGGGAGAATTTGGAGTCCAGGAACGACAGATCTTAGTGCTATCCAAAAGGGACTTTAAATTGAATATGTGTCCAACATTTTAAAAAACTACATAAGGGCAGCAGAAGAGACACCAAAGGCTCAAGTAGACATTATCCAAGTAGATTTGAAAAGGGAAGTGGTTAGTAATAAATAACAAGGTCATTCCAACATACAGATTCCAATATTTTGCCTAAAGTTTAGTCCTGGAATTGTATAACCACAGTCTGTGCTTTCACTTGAAGTAGGAATGAATTTGCCAGTGTTGACAAATGCCACTGCAAAATAATACTACATAAGCTTAGTAAACATTCTTTTCCCTTAAGGAAATCTGACAAAACACATGAAGTCCAAGACACATAGCAAGAAATGTGTGGATTTAGGCGTCTCAGTAGGTTTAATAGATGAACAAGATACAGAAGAATCAGGTAAGGCTTTATTCCATATTTTTCATAAATGCTATTTACGATGTACTATTTTTTTTTGCATCCATATTCTTCTTTCTATCCCCACTGATCCTGCTTAGTTCTGATTTTCATTACCGCTTATTCACACTATACAGTCGACTTCTACTCAGTTTTCCCATCGTTGATTCGTCTTCCTTCCCATCCATCCATGCCCACAGATGTTAAATTAATCTTCCTGAAGCATGTGTCTGGTCATACCACTCTGCTGCAAATCTTCTGTTGGTTTCCATTTGCCGACCGAATAAATGATGAGCTCATATCCTCATGGCCCTTCAGGGTCTGGTGTCCACCCACTTCACCACCCTTCTTTCTCATCTCCTTCTTTCACCTGCCCTACTGCGTACCTTTCCTGCTTACATGACATTGATCCGGCTCTCTACCTATACAGCCCTCCCTTAAAACCCCGCCCTCAACCCCCATGCAAAACGTGGCTCCCGATGCGCATTGGACAGAATCATACTTGGGTGTAAGGTCTAGCTCAGATCCACTGCTGCCATGAAGGCTTCTCTGATTTTCCCCTCCCCTGCTGTGGGAAACAAGTTTTCTCTTCTCTCAGCTCCTGTCGTATTTTCGAGTTCGCTCTCTGAAAGCATGGACTCCCTTTCTGCCTCGTTTTTGGATTATTTACATGCTGACCTCACCCCCTCCTGGAGATTTTTAAGCAGACCGTGAGCAGAAGTAATGACGGAGCGATCCTAGCTGCACTCACAGCCCTTAGAGCAGGGCCTTGCGCATAGCAGCCACTCTGGGAATGTTTGTGGATTACAACATTTGTTTGCTTCCCCAAAATGTTGGTCATCTTGAAAAAGTTGGCTGGTGGTTTTCATAACAGAGTTAACAAATCTAAGTGTTTATCTCTAACCAATTTTGAGGGAAAATAAACCCGTTTTTCTGTTCTAACTAGGAAGTAGAACTCTTCTTTTGTAAGACTTTTTTTTTTTTTTACATAAACCCAAGAACTTATCCAAGAGATACATTTTCTTTAAAAAAAAAAAAAAAAAAAAAAGTCCTCCTGTTTTTGAAAAGTGCCCTAACTTAGACATTTACCTGCTTGCTGTGTCTCAGTTAATATGCATTAATTTGGTATGGAGAAAATTCCCAAAGAGTAAGTGGTGAGCACATCATTGTAAATATAGGTAAAAAGTCAAACGCTTTTAATTCCAGCTAACAGTAGCGCACTAAATGAATCAGCCTGAACTTAATTCTAAATATGCAGAGGAAGTGACTCACGTTTTAAGCGGTACAGCTGATATGTTTCAGTATTTTAAGCACATGGAAAGGATTGCCTTTAACTCCTTTTTGGGAATAAACTGATACATCCTTGATAGAGAAAAAGGTAATCGTAACAAATTTAGGACAATAAGGTGCTTGTTAAGTGTTTTAGACACCTACGATGCTTTGATAGATGTTTGGGGTAACTTCCTGGCAAGCAGGGTTGAAAAGTGCATATCACATTACTGTATAGGTAACTTTTCTGTCCTAGGACCTTATTTACTAAAAGCTGATTTCTGAATTGCCAGAAATTGAATTCTATGTATTGTCTTTGTTTAAACACACTGGCACATTGACACATTTAATAGAATTAATTATAACTCACCTCTGATACAGACTGTTGGTTTATTTTCTGCTCTTAGTCATCATGCAGTAAGTGAACTACCATAATGAAGGGAATAGATTGTTTCCTTTGCTTTATTATTTATTTGCTTTGTTATTCTTTGCTGTATTGCTATTTTGCTGAGTCATTCAGAAGCAAAAAACTAGGAGGAATGAGTAAGTTTGAGCAAGTTTATCACCCATAGACTAGAAAAGGTACAAAGCAGAAATGTGAAATACTAATGTCTGAAAAACATGTAAGTGTACAAAGTATTATTACCATATATGCTCATTTATAGGTTTTACTTTTTTTATTTTTTACTTTTTTTAGTGTTTATTTTTGAGACACACAAGACGGAGCATGAGCAGGAGAGGGGCAGAGAGAGAGGGAGACACACAATCTGAAGCAGGCTCCAGAATCTGAGCTGTCAGCATAGAGCCTGACATGGGGCTCAAACCCACAAACTGCAAAATCATGACCTGGGCTGAAGTCGGACACTTAACTGACTGAGCCACCAGGCGCCTCCAGGTTTTACTTCTTGAAGAAGATCTCTCTGTCTTATAAAAATTCAGCAAAAGAGCCTCTAAAGTTACAGGAAGGTAGTGTTTATATTCTAAATTTGCATAGGAAAATCAAGTGTGGTTTTCATGAGTTATCATGTATTGTTTACATTGGCTGACAGATGGACTTACTCATCTACTCTTGATTTTTCTGTTCCTCAGCTTGTCCCAAAAGCACTTGAAGCAGGGTTCGGCTTATAACTCAAACTTGATATTCTAATTCCGTATTCAGGAGAGGTCTTCTGATAAAACTTGGTATTTTACTTGTTTTCCTCTTGGTTAAATTTTTTAAATTCCTGTGATTATGAGTAGTGTACTCTGGTTTTTTCACAGTTTTTACTGAATAGTCAATCGTAGCATACAGGTGGATTTTGCCAAGTGCCATGCCATTCTGGAAACCTCACAATTCCTAATGAATAGGCCAACACATCTATTCTTCCTTTGCTTTATTATGGGCTTGGAATATAGGTATACAGGTAGTAAAGAATTGTTGTTTTAAACCAGTGGTCTTATTTTCCATTCATTCTAGTGTGCTTGTATAAAAATATTTTGATTCTTTTTTCAAAATACAAAAAGACTACAAAGAGTTGTATTACATGCATCCATGAGTTCACACCAGAGCTGATTATTATGTATTCTCATATTTGCTTCAAGTCTTTCTCATTAATTCAGTGTATTTTTTAGAAAAAAAAAAAAAATAGCTAAGCAAGTCATTACACATCAGGCCACTATTTCCAGTCCTCTCCCTCACAGAGCCAGACGCTAACTGAACATCGGGGTTCTCTCTTCAGTTCGTGCATTTCTACATCCATGGATAGCATGCGGCTGATTGGTTGCTTGGTGTTTTACACTTGCACGAACAGCATCACCTCGTGTGGAGATGCCAAGAAAACTAATTTTGCTTTCTAATTTTAAATTGTTTTCTAGAACAGTTTCTTTTTCTACACCAGCCTTACCCATAAGTCCCTTATATTGTAGGAGCGTAACTTTGGGCAGATTGGATGAACGATTGCCTGCAATCTTTGTGTTTTTGTTCATTGCTGTCCTATGGTCATGTCTTATTATTCTTTGAAAAGAAGTTCCACTCTATTAAATCAATGATAGTTAGCCGGGGAATCTGGCTTCACAGTTCCTCAGCTGCCTCGGCGTTGAGGGTAGCGAGCCCAGAAGCTGCAGTGGGTGCCGCATGTCTACAGGGTGGCCTAATTTCCCTTTTTTTTGTTTTTTTGTTTTTTGTTTTTTTTACAGATAGTTTATTGTCCAGTTGGTTTCCATATAACACCCGGTGCTCATCCCCACAAGTGCCCCTCCTCCATGCCCATCTCCCCCCTCCCCCCCCACACCCATGAGTCCTCAGTTTGTTCTCAGCATTCAAGAGTCTCTCATGGTTTGCCTCTCTCCCTTTCCCCCACCATTTCTCCCCTTCTTCTCCCCCATGGTCCTCCGTTAAGTTCCTCCTAATCCTCCTATACATGCAAACATATGGTATCTGTCCTTCTCTGCCTGACTTATTTCGCTCAGCACAACACCCTCAAGGTCCATCCACGTTGCTACACATGGCCAGATTTCATTCTTTCTCATTGCCATATAGTATTCCATGGTATAGATAAACCACATCTTCTTGATCCATTCATCCGTTGATGGACACTTAGGCTCTTTCCATGTTTTGGCTATTGTTGAGAGTGCTGCTATGAACATTGGGGTCCATGTGCCCCTATGCATCAGCACCCCTGTATCCCTTGGGTAAATTCCTAGCAGTGCTATTGCTGGGTCATAGGGGAGTTCTAGTGTTAATTTTTTGAGGAACCTCCACACTGTTTTCCAGAGGGGCTGCACCAGTTTACATTCCCACCAACTGTGTGGGAGGGTTCCCGTTTCTCCACATCCTCGCCAGCATCTAGAGTCTCCTGATTTGCTCATTTTAGCCCCAGACTTCCGAGTCACCCCCTCACCTCTCAGAAGCACACCTCCCCTCTCTTCTGGTCCATCCCCCCAGCTACTAACTCGGACCTCCCGAAGTCATCCTCGATACCCTCTGTCTCCGGTTTACCCCTGAACCCTTTGGCTCTTCTTTCAAAATGAGTTTGGGAGCCCAGCACCTCTACTGCCCACCCCTGGCCAGAGCTGTCACTGCCCCTGCGAAATCGCCTGGACGAGACCCTGACTGGTCTCTGGGTCCAACTCCATCCAGCTTCTTCACAGACTCTGTCAGCACAGCCGCCGCAGTGCTTTGTTTTAATTACGTCATTACTTTGCCTAAAACCCTCTAGAGGTTTCCTGTCCCTTTCAGAGCACCGCTCTGCCCTCTGCTGGGGAGCTCTCCAGCCCACTCACCTTGCTCAGGAGGTCTCTCCCTAGCCGGCCCCACCCCTGCCGGACCTAGCTCATCGCGCCCTTCAGTGTCGCCGCATCAGGGAGGGCTTCCTGACCCCTTCCAGACAGCGCCTCTCTCACTGCTGGCAATTCCTGCCCCTCTCTCTTCTGCCTTTTTAGTCCCTTATTGCACTCACCACTGCCAGGAGTGTGTGTGAGTGTGTGTGTGTGTGTGTGTGTGTGTGTTACCATCTGTTTCTTTCAATTAGAAAATACAGCATGAGGACACACAGTTTATTGTGTCCACTGCTGTAATCCCCCAGCTTCATAGGATGGTGGCTGGCAAGTGACAGCTAGTACATAGTTGCTGATTTAATGAAGGACTGGGGGAAACGATGACCTATAATCCGTCAGAAAATGGTTCCGTATTAGTATTATTTTTAGAATTTGACCTGTTCTTTTCCGGTGAAATCCCTTCACTCAGCTGTGGTGGTGTCCCTAGTAACAACGTTTAACGCCTTCGCCTGTAAGCAGTGTTTACGTGACATGGCCAAGGTGGACCTAGGTCAGGGTGAGGCGATGATGGCATTTGTTAATTTGTTATTTATCGGCCATTGGATCAGAAGACTAGAAGGTAATTCAGGTTTTCCGACGATTCCGTTCTTTTCATCGTCAGTAATGGTCACTCCAGGTTGGTGAAGATCTGTTCTCTCTTTCAATAGTTCCAGAGAAGAAAGGTTTATTTTCTCATGGACACATCCATTTATGCATTTAGCCCGTGACCAGCTGCACAGGCACCGCCCCCGGGAGGCACAGACTCAGCAGGGCTCACTCTGCAAGGCTGGGGTCAGGGAAGGAGCTGAGATGCCTCGCTGGTTGCAGAAGGACCGCCGAGGGTGTCCCATAAGAAGGGGTGGGGGGCTCATCCACCCGTACATTGCTTCTTCATGAGCGAAGTACGGGCGCTAACAGAGGGTGCATTCTGCTCCGAAGGAGTTGTTTGGGCAGAACCTCTGAGGCTGGCAGAGCAGAGTGGGGGGCTGATAAGCATGTGACTGGGACAAGATGTGAGAGTCGGATGGGGCGCACACCTGACCAGCACCAAGGGGCGGTCAACTATGCTCATTTTTCCTTAGATGGACTCAGAGCCTCTGCTGTGGCAGTTTATACCAATTTCTTGAAGTTGTGACACTTAAAAATTCTAGTACTTTTATTTTATTGTTTATTTTTATTTTTGAGAGCGAGAGAGACGGAGTGCGAATGGGGGAGGGACAGACAGAGAGAGAAACACAGAATCTGAAACAGGCTCCAGGCTCTGAGCTGTCAGCACAGAGGCCGACGCGTGGCTCGAACTCACGAACTACAAGATCATGACCTGCACTGAAGTCAGATGCTTAACCAACTGAGCCACCCAGGCGCCCCAGTATTTTTATCCTCTCAAACATTCCATGATGTGGAAAGTGTTCCAAAGACTTAAAAAGTTTAAATTTTGTTTTATATCATCGAAAGTCATTTAAAGCCATTGCCTCCTTAGACCCACATACACTTGTCTTTCAATCCAGATTATTTTTTCAAATGTTTTTGAAACAAGGAAAGAAAAGATAATGGGGCTTTTGATCTGTAACTCTGGAATTTTCATTGCTGAGTTTTTGTGTTTCGTTTTGGTTTTGGTTCCCCCCTCCCCCTCCCATGATGGGATTTTATTTCATAGTGAGAAATTAGACCATGGTGACTAAAAGAAGTATGATTTCATTAAGTGGATGGTCCTGTTCAGCAGCAACAATAATAACAGAGCAAGAGCCTCTTTCTGGAAGGCTGTTTTTGTAAAGAGAGTGCCTCAGCCCCTCAGTGTCCCTCTTTCCCCTGAAGATGGAGTTTACAAGTTTGGGTGGAAAGTCTGGTGTGGCTTCTTCCTTGTGACATCCGATTGCAGGTATGCGTATAAATGTGTAACAACTAATATAGACATCTCATTCTTCATTTATTAAATTAGGGAGCACTGTTTCCCCTGGAATTAATTTCTACTCTGACCCAGCATCACTTTTGGTATAGAAGTGTCCCCATAGAATAGATTGTCCTAAAAGGTAAGGGCTTGATTTGTTCCCGCTTTAAGGTTTCTGTATGTTTGAAAACATTGCCCTTTTCAAATCCATAAGGATATGATAACGTGTCACAGCTTGTTACCAAGTGTTTCACTTTTACTGTCAATTTCCCTTCCGAAGGAAACATACAAATTACTAGGCATACGTTTGTAGGAGATGCTGTGGCTGAGATGTAGAAACTTAGGAAGGAGAATTGGTGTTTTCATGTACTGCAGTTTTAAATTTTGAAGCATACACCTGCTGATAGACTGGAGCTCGGGGGTCTGAGGCTGGTCAGTGTCGAGTGATTTCCATTCTAGGATCGCTTCTCTGCGTCCTCCACTCCCGCTGGGGTTCCCCATCGCGCTGGCCACACAGGGCGGTCTACCCCTCGCAGGGTTCAGACGCATGGCCGTGGTTCCTTCTGCGACTTTAGATGCCACCTAGGACCCCCTACCCCTCTCAATATTCCTCCCTGATCACGTATTCTCTGTCTTCATGGCCCAGCAGATGAAAACAAGAGATAAAATTGTACTCTGGAGAGTCTTTTCACACAGAACTTGCTGTCTTTGTTCTTCGGTGGGGAGCAGCTTTATCAAATGCTACTGTGGCATCCGGGGGTCTTGGTATCACTTCTCGTACTTGTAATCGAACAGAAATCCCATAGGAAGCCTGTGCACGCGCACTGTCAGAAGCCACACTGGAATTCCAGTTGCTGCATGTCCACAGTGACCATTCAACAAAATGCGGAGGGCTGGGCCGGCAGTAAGGTGTCACGGCACTTAGCACGGTTAGCTTTCCTGCCTGTATTCAAAAAGGTAGTGATTATAGTGGCTTCGCAGATGCCTTTCCTGCCAACCCAGCCTCAGTCGTCAGGAGACAGGTAGTCTAGCCAGGTGAAGAGTGGAAGTCAGAAATAACTAAGTAAACCCAACCAGCTCACAGTCCTTTGGCACCTAGATTTTCCAGTCGACATTTGTCACTAATTATGCTGACAGGTCATAGATGCCTACTAAAGAATATAGTGATTAAAGAAAACTGAGTAGCGAGATTCAGGAGCCCCATGCCTTTTGGGAACCCATTCATCTAAAATGTCAACGCTTGATCAAATGAAAATTTGCATCGTTGCCTTCTCTGGATACTGATTTAAGTTCCCGCGCAGTTTTGATAGCCACGTGTCAGGTTTCCTGGTTTAACAGTGTAGGAGCCACGCGGGCAGTGGGTCCTATGGTGCCTCCAGGAGGGGATCTGACCTTCACAAACATCACAGACAGAGCCCGATCACAGGATGGGTGATAACGTGCAGCGTATCTTTAAATCTCAAACACCTCAGACATCTGAGAAATGGGGTCCATTGTTTTAAAGGAAAATGGAACCCACAATGGTGGTGTTTAGGGAGACTGGATTCTAAATGCCAGGCTTTGCCAGAATAACACCCAAAAACCTATCCTGAGAGTAGTGTGTTTAGGTTTACAGGGGAAATTTAGGGGTTTGGTCATTTAATGGATCTTTTCTGTTGCACACATGTGGTTGTTACCAAAAAACACCCTGTCTGAGATTCCGTTCATTCACCAAAATGTAGTGAAGGCTCAGAAAGGCCAGAATTACTACAGAGTATGTCACCAGAATATTTCTTTTCTTTCTGTTTGGTTTTTGTGGGGTTTTGTTTTTGTTTGTTTTTGTTTTTGTTTTGAGAGAGAGAAGGGAGAGGAGGGGTAGACAGACAGGGGGACAGAAGATCCAAAGCAGGCTCCACACTGACAGCAGTGAGCCCAATGTGGGGCTCAAATCACAAACCGTGAGACTGCGACCTGAGCCAGAGTGGACACTCAATGGACTGAGCCACCCTAGCTCTCCCGGAGTATTTATTTCTTAAACATTGTTACCATTTGGTAATGTCTTGGCCAGCTTGTGACCTTCTGGAAAAAGTCCAAGGCTTCCTATGCTATATGTTTAGCTATTCCTTTATGTCTTTGTCATTTTGTCTGTTTTCACCAAAGGTTTACTCAAGGTTTATTTCTCCTTAACTTTAGTATTTCTTTTCCTGGCATTATTGTCAATTTTTTTTTTTTTTTTTAATTATCCTAAACTCATTCTCCTCTCTTCTGTGCCAACCAACACGATACTCGGAATGTCCTTCACCACGGTCACACCCATGCTCCCTGGGTGATAAAGAGCAAGTACTGAAGATCAGTGTGAAAACGACGGTGTGATGAAGGCCTGAAGACCCTTGATATTTTAGATCCTTCCTACCCTTAGCAATAGCAGGCTACATGGCTGCCCGCTTTATCCTCTGATTCTTGTGCTAATGTCCAAGGTGATTAAATGGACAGATGCTAGGAAACATTTACTTTGAATGAAGCAGGAGGAATTACAAATTTTTCTAAGCCAATCATCAAAACATAAACATTTGGCACGGGGCACCTGGCTGGCTCAGCCCATTAAGCGTCTGACTTCAGCTCAGGTCATGATCTCATGGTTTGTGAGTTGTAGCCCCATGTCGGGCTCTGTGCTGACAGCTCAGAGCCTGGAACCTGCTTCGGATTCTGTGTCTCCCTCCTTCTCACTCTTAATCTCTCTCTCAAAAATAAATAAATAAACTTTAAAAAAATTTATTAAAGATTAAAAAAATAAGATACGGACATTTGGCATTTCTAAAGAAGTTTCCGTTTCACTCAAAACTAGCAACCCGAGCTGTAATTACAGTATGTGCTCATGAAAAGTCTATTCCCCCCCACCAGCTGCATGTAGACCTCATATTCTTCTCGTTGTGCAAAGTGACGCCGCCTCAGGAATGCAGTGCCCGTGTTCTGGGGGTATTAGTGAGTACTTTTTCCTTTTCACCTTTTGTGTCAAAAACCGTGCTGCTGGCTATTTGCTTTCATGCCTTGATCCAAAGAATGTTTTTGTCAACAGAGTGCCGGACCTCAGTGCTAGGAATGTTAATATGTGCCCTCAGCTGCCAAACTGGGAGAGCCATTCAGTGAGGCAAAGTGCAGCTGCAAAAGCGATTCTCGCTGGGGCAGAAGTATATGAGAATGTGTGTACGAAAATGATGTTAAGCGGCAGAGTTTAAACCCGGCAGCACATCTACCCTTAAAATAAATTGAAGTGGGTTTCGCTAAATGAAATTCTGTCCACATGAAACCCGTCGGTATGTTTTTGTCCCTGGGATTTTGCTGGAAGACATTATTGCTCCTAAGAAAAATGTCCATGTGCAACGTGAAACTCTAATAGCTCTTAAGATTTATATGTAAGGTAAAGAAGTGTTCATGTCACTAACGAACGGCCCAGATAGGAGTCTTTGATTACTTCCTAAAGGAAAACGTTAAACTCTGGCCTATTACATTCTTCGTGATGTTCTCATCTTTTTAAAAACACCCAAAATAACACCGAAGTTTATTACTGCAGTAGTTGCGGGCTTTAAGAGAACTTTCCCCCAATTGTTGCTGTTGTTTGTCTGGGTCTCCAAGAAGTATTTCTAGCCACATGAGAAGAAAGGAAACAGATTACTGCAGGAGAGTGCGATCGGGAGGGGGTGGTGCTGACCTCTCCAGAGTCTGCGCACCTGCCAGCAGGTGTCACTGTCTGGCAGTTATGGGCCGGCAGGGTACCCTTCATCCAGCCCACAGGGGACTTTGAAATACCTCTTTAGGGAAAGTGTTCCATGTGAGTTTACCAAAACACATACTTTTGAAGAACAAGATTGCTGCGCTGAATACCTCTCCTTTCCCTCATGAATGTAAAGTCACAGAAAATAAAGTTAATTTTACACGCACATAAAATTTTATGGAGTATCAGAAAAAACAGGAAGTAATAGGGCTTTTAAGGGCCATGCATTTAGGATTTTGGGAACAGGTACCGGTTTTTTTATATCCATCCCGGAGTCCCTGGCCGATGCAGAGGGGTGAGCACCAGGCTTCACCCACTGCAGCATTCCAGTCTATATCGTACACACCAAGAAAAGAACAGTTGTAAGAAAAGTACGAAATCAGTACATCTTACTGGCATAACAATAGGATCCCTAAATACATGGAAACCCGGTTTCTGATTTTGGCTCTGATGCACCCTAGCCGTGTGGAAGTCTCTGAACCTCCCTGTGTAAGGGGAATTTGATACTTACCACTGCCACGGGGTGCTCGTGAGATTTCAATATGACAGCAGAATATAGACGTGGGCAAATTTTTTCTGGAAAGGGCCTGATAGTATTTTAGGTTTTGTGGGTCATACAGTCTCTGTCATGACTACTAGCACTTTTGGCCGTGGCCACAAGCTGCCTTAGATGATCCGTAAACCAGTGAGCCTCCCGTGTGCCAGTGAAACTTTATCGATGACAACAGGCAGCATGTCACATGCAGCCCGCCCAGCAGCCGTAGTTCGCCAACATCTAATATAACAGGTGCTCAGCGTGGTCTGCAGTAGTAGCTATCACCCCGTGCAGCAGGCGACAGCAAAATGAGCGACACCACAGAGTCATAAATGTAAGTTGTCGGAGTGCTTAACGAGTCTGTGTTCTCGTCCTCACTGGCTCGTGATCACAGACAAGTCACTTTTCCCGTCTTTGTCTTCTGTCACCACAACTTCTGATGCCATAGTCATAGTCTTTGGGGGTAGACGCAGGGCTAAGGGGACCGCGAAGTCACATAAAATGACTTTTGTTAGCACGAATCCAAACGAGAACAGAGTTGGTGGGCTCAGCTTTGGTGCTATGGATATTTAAAAAGGATGCCATTGTCTTCCATTCATTTAAGCTCTCTGTTTTATCTTTCCTCTATCACCCTAGGGTATCAACCCTGTTTAACAAGTAGGTAATGATCCAGAATTCATTTTCAGGTTTCCAAACTTGGACAGTGGTCTCCCCCTTCGGGAGTTTGAAGACACAGTGCATGCGGGAAGGTACACATCACTCTCTCCTTGTCTTGGGGAAGGAAATCCACAGAAAGGAAGCCTAGCCCTTGTTGAGTCCTCCCAAGCTGTAGGCCTGTGGCTCTGTCCAGGGAGAAATGAAGTTTCCGAAAAACTACCCTGTGTGGCTTCCTACCCATCATATCTCCAACTTTGGTCTGAAACTTGGCATGATCGGGACAAAATCTAATTGAAATGGAGCCAAGTAGTCTTCCCCCCTACTCCATTAAGCAGTGTATGGTGTTCTTTTTAAATCCTTCACGTAAATTGCATACACTGAAAATATAAACTGCAGTGTATTTGTTGTGAAATATGAAAGGTTAAGTTATTAGTTTACATTCTTCTTGTGGATGGCATTTTATATGTTCTACTAGTCATAATCAAAATAATTATATAAGGTTTTTAATGTGTGTGCCTATAAATATTCAGCTCCTACATATTTATAAGCTAGCTTCATTTCTGTAATTTATTGTTGACCTTTCACATCACTCTGTAGTTAGATTTTTCAATATGACATTTGAATGTGTAATGTTTAAGGCAGACATAACCTGGGAGCCAGACATAACCTGAGTTTGAATCTCAGCCCTGACCCTTGTGAGCTGTAGGCTTGATGCTTTAAAATAATTAACTGCATTTTACATTTTTAAAATTATTATCTGAGGAAATGTCACATCCTTAATTAGTCCTTGTTTTAGTTATGGTCAAATAAGATTGGGTTACATGACGTGCTAAGCCAGATTCTCCTAATGTCTAGGTGGCCAGAACCAGAGTAGAGCCATTTAGTTGCCTTATGCCCAATTAACCAAGAAATGGAAAAATAGGTATAAGATACAAAATGAGAACAGTTTTCGGGTGCTAAAAATTTAACATGTGTATGTAGGTCCTGGTATATTTTAAAGAAATTTCCTGTGCTTTTAAATTGACCAACAGAGGGGCACCTGGGTGGCTCAGTCAGTCAAGTATCTGACTTCGACTCAGGTCACAACCTCAAGGTTTGTGAGTTCGAGCCCCGCATTGGGCTCTGTGCTGAAAGCTCGGAGCCTGGAGCCTGCTTCAGATTCTGTGTCTCCTCTCTCCCTGTCCCTCCCCTGCTTGCGTTCTGTCTCTCAAAAATAAACATTAAAATTAAAAATAATAAATTGAGGTGCGCCTGGGTGGCTTAGTCGGTTAAGCGCCCGACTTTCGCTTAGGTCATGATCTCGCGGTTCGTGGGTTCGAGCCCCGCGTCGGGCTCTGTGCTGGCTGCCAGCTCGGAGCCTGGAGGCTGTTTCAGTCTGTGACTCCCTCTCTCTCTGACCCTCCCCTGCTCAAGCTGTCTCTCTCTCTCTCCTAGAAATAAATAAAACATAAAAAAAAAAAATAATAATAATAATAATAATAAATTGACCAAGAGAAGTGTTGGATTTGGTCTCAAGAATTAATAGTTTCTTATTAAACAGTAAGAAAGAAAAAAATGCCCAGCAGAAAGAAAAAAGTCTTTATGACTGTAAGAACAGCAGGGAGATGGATTTCATGCCCACTCATCTGAATGAGACAGAATATTAGTGTTGACAGAGTAAAGACTCTGGAGTATTGGCAGACTGTTTATTTTATATAGTTTTCCACAAGATTACTTTAGTCCCACAGAAAGGCTGCAGCAAATGAGCACAGAGACTTCCTGCGCACTCTTCACCCAGCCTCCCCTTGTGTCGGCGTCTGCCTAACCGCAGGACATTTGCCAACCCTAAGAGACTCACTTCAGCTCCACATTACTGACTAAAGGGCAGAACTGACTTGAATTTCACCAGTTTTTCCACCGTTGTCCTTTCCTGTCCCAGGATCGCCTTCAGAAGGCGCTTCGTGGTCATGCCTCCTTACACTCTGCTAACGTGTTCCTCTGTCTGTTGTCTTCTGTGACCTAGACATTGGTGGGGAATGCTGATCAGTTTTTTTCGTGGAATGTTCTCACTTCAGGGGCTTCCGATGTACGCTCATGGTGGGATTGAGGTTGGCGGTATTAGGAAGGTGCCATAGGGCGGTTGTACTTTTCTTGGTGTTTGATATCGGGAGGTACATTATGTCACTAGGTGTTATTGGTCATGTTAACCTTTCTTACTTGGCTAAGGTGACATCTTCCAGGACTCTCTACTGTAAACTTACTGTTGGTCCTGATTTAAGCATTAAATGTTTATGGGCGATGCTTTGAGAGTATGCACATGTTCTATTTCTACACTGGTAGATCTTGCCTCGGGTGTTACTAGGGTGTTCTAACTTATTAATTGGAATGTTTCTGCAGAGAGAAGTGACCATTCCTCCATTTGTCCTTTCATCCTTTTATTCAGTTACATCACTGTGGACTCAAGGATATGTATTTCATTCTTTGGGTTATCATCAGTGTTACCGTGTTTTTATTGTGCATAGCTCAAGTTCTCCCTGGCCACCAAGAGCCCTTTGAGGGCTGTTCCTGTGCCCTTTCAAAATGCCCCATCTTTATTTTTCTTTAAGAATTTCCTTATTCTATATATTCTATTCTATTATTATATAGGATATTATTCTATATATATTTTCTAGTGCCACAGGTGTTTCAACCCTGAAATCGACCCATTTTTTCAAGGGCCTTTGGTTCTCTTTACTAGTGAATGGTATTTAGAAACCAAGATACTGCTGGGTGGTGTGTTCACCGCTACTGACTTGTCACTGCTTCTGAGCCCTCTCAATGGATAGCGCTAGGAAGTATATGTGCATGTGCTAACTCCTACTTACACACACACACACACACACACACACACAAACACACATACACACACACGTATGCCATATATGTGAGTGAGACATGAGTCCATACATATTTCCAGTTCCAGGCCTGCACCACAGTTGACTCTAGCATTTCCTATTTCCTCCTTTTTCTTTCTCCCAGAGTGAGGAAACTGGTCCTCATCTACAGTGTGTTTACATATTTGTTCAGCTCTCGTATTCATCAGTGAGCCAGTTCTCGAAATCCTAACCCACCAAGAAGGACAGATGTAAGTTACAGCGCAGTATTTGTGTGCAATTCTTGTTGTCTTTAGCCTTCACCTCACCTGGTCAGCACCCTCTTTGCTAAGGTCACCAAGGGTGGGACCTTCTTCCCATCCCTACATAGTGGGTATGTGGCTCACTTGTGCTTCCGTTAGGTCATCTATCTCAGCTTGCATTTATCTTGGGCTCTCCCCATGTCCTGGCTGACTATGCTTCTGTTTACATACCATGAAGTTCACTTCATGGCTTACAGCTCACTGTATGGCAGTCCTTGACATATGCATAGAATGGTGTGTCCACCCCCACAGATCTGTCAACCCCAAAATTGCCCTAGTGCCATTCCTTTACAGACAACTGCTTCTCCTACCCAACAACCCCTCACAACCACTGGTCTCGTTTCCAGAACGCCATGTAAAAGGAATAATAGAATAAATAGCTTTTTGGGGCTGGGCTCCTTTCATTTAGCATAAGGTGATTAAGAGTTATCCATAGCTCATTCCTTTTTATTGTTAGGTAGTAGTCCATTGTATTGATGAGCCATGGTTTGTATCCAGAGACCAGTCAAAAGGCCTGGATTGCTGCTGGTATTTGGCAAATATGATTAAAGGTGCTGTAAGACATTCATGGGGCACCTGGGTGGCTCAGTCGGTTAAGTGTATGACTTCGGCTCAGGTCATGATCTCATAGTTCATGAGTTCAAGCCCCACGTCGGACTCTGTGCTGACAGCTCAGAGCCTGGAGCCTGCTTTGGATTCTGTGTGTGTCTCTCGCCCCCTCCCTGCTTGCGCTCTGTCTCTCAGAAATGAATAAATGCTAAATTTTTTTAAAAGACATTCACGTATAGGTTTTTATATAAATTTAAATTTCCATTTTTGCCTGGTTTCATACAAGGCGTGGAATCTCTGGTATATATGGGTGGTATAGGTTTAGCATTATAAGACTGTCAAACTGCCTTTCAAAGTGCCTGCACCATTTTCCAATCCCACCAGTAGTGTATGGAGTCCAGATATTCTGCAATCTTACCAGCACAGTTTTAAAAAATATTCTAACAGGTGTCCAATGGTTTTTCACTGCAGTATTAATTTCTTCAATTGATGATATTGAGCCTATTTTCATATGCTATTTGCTTTCCAGATATCTGGAAAAGTATTGGTGAAGTATTTAATCAGAAATTTTGACCATTTTAAGTGGGATATGTATGTATTTATTGTTGAATTTTGATACTTTTAAAAACATATCCTAGATATAATTTCTTTGTCAAAAATGTAATTTGCAGATGTTTTCTCACCCTCTATGTTTGTCTTTTTATTATTTTTTGCAGTCTCTTTCTCAGAGGAAAAAATTAATGTCTAGATAGCCTAGTTTATCCATTTTTTTTTAAATTGTGCTTTTGGTGTCCTATGTAAGAAATCTTTGTCTACTCTAAGGCTACAGATTTTCTACAGTTTTTAAAAAATGTTTGGGTTTTTTTAGAGAGTGTGAGCAGAGGAAGGGCAGAGAGAAAGGGAGACACAGAATCAGAAGCAGGCTCTAGGCTCTGAGCTGTCAGCACAGAGCCCAATGCATGGCTCAAACTCACAAACTGAGATCATGACCTGAGCCGAAGTCGGACGCTTAACGGACTGAGCCGCCCAGGTGCCCCTCTACAGTTTTCTTTGAGAACTTGTACAGTTTTGCAGTTTACACTTAGATATATAATCAATTTTGAGTTCTTGTGCAAGATACAAAGTATGTGTCATTTTTTTTCATATGTGAATGTCCATTCATTTCAGCAGTATTTATTGAGAAGACTGTCCTTTCTCCATGAAGCTACCTTTTTTTTTTTTTTAAAGTTTATTCACTTTTGAGATAGAGAGTGCGAGCTGGGAGGGGCAGAGAGAGAGACAGAGAGAGAGAATGAATCCCAAGCAGGCTCCATGCTGTCAGCACACAGCCTGATGCGAGGCTTCAACTCACAAACTGAAATCATGACTTGTGCCAAAATCAAGAGTCGGATGCTTAACTGAGCTTATTTTGTGAGATTTTTAATTAAAGTGTATTGCATCTATAGATTGAATTCTTGAGAAATGCTATCTTAACACTATTGAAACTTCCAGTCTATCTATGAATATAGGAGATCTCTTCATTTATTTCCGGTCTTTGGTTTCTTTAACTAGTATTTTGTAGTTTTCAACATACAAATCCTGCACATTTTAAAGTTTATACCTAAGTATTTTATTCTTTTGGTGCTATTTTAAATAGTATTGTATTTTTTAATGTTTATTTATTTTTGAGAAAGGGAGACTGCACGTGCACACACCCACACATGTGCATGCCTGTGTACACACAGGGGAGGGGGAGGGAGAGAAGGAGACACAGAATCCGAGGCATGCTTCAGGCCCTGAGCTGTCAGCACAGATCCCAATGTGGGGCTCGAACCTACAAACCATGAGATCATGACCTGAGCTGAAGTCGGACGCTTAACCAACTGAGCCACCCAGGCTTGGTTGAAGCCTTCGGGGCCCAAAGAGCCCCAGCTAGAATTTAAAATTAAAAGTAAACAATTTAAAAAAATGTATATTCATCTACCTCAAAGTATTTCTTTTTTTTTTTAACGTTTTTATTTATTATTGAGAGACAGAGAGAGACAGATCACAAGCATGGGAGGGACGGAGAGAGGGGGAGACACAGTTTCCTAAGGAGGCTCCAGGCTCTGAGCTGTCAGCACAGAGCCCGATGCGGGGCTCAAACTCACAAACCATGAGATCATGACCTGAGCAGAAGTCAGACACTTAACTGACTGAGCCACCCAGGTGCCCCTACCTCAAAGTATTTCTAACCTTTCTTTAAGACTTACTCTTTGACCCATGGATTATATAGGACTATGTTAGGTAAGTCTGGAATCTTGGAAGATTTTCAGGTATCTTCCAGTTATTGATTTCTAGTTTAATTCTGTTTTCATCTGAAAACATACTCAGTGACTTTTTTTTTAACTGAAATATGTTGAGGTTTGCTTTGTAGCTTTGAATATGGCAACATATTAAAACATTCCATGTATACTTATAAGGAAAGCATAGTGTGTTGTTGGTTGGAATGTTCTAGAACTGTCAGCAGGGACTGGTTAATTGATAGTGTTTTTCAGGTCTCCTCTGTTGTGACTGATTTTCTTGTCCCATCTATTACTGAGAGTGGGGTGTTAAAGTCTTCACCTATAATTGTGGATTGGTTTATTACATTTTTCAGTTTCAGCCTCACTTATTTTGAGGCTCTGGTTTAGTTGAGGGGAACACATTTAGGATTGTATGTCACTTATCATAATGTCATGTCCCTGTTCATTCTTGATAATATTCTTTGTTCTGAAATCTACTTTGTCTGATATTGGTGTACTTTTTCCAGCTGTAATTTAGTTAATGTTGTAAGGTATATCTTTCTCCAAACTTTACTTTCAATCTCTTTATGCCTTCCTGGTTGTTGTTTTTTTTTTTTAATGTTTATTTATTTTTGAGAGACAGAGCATGAACAGGGGAGGGGCAGCAAGAGAGGGAAACAGAATCCAAAGCAGGCTCCAGGCTCTGAGCTCTCAGCGCAGAGCCCCATGCAGGGCTCGAACCCATGAATCGTGAGATCATGACCTGAGCCAAAGTTGGATGCTTAACTGATTGAGCCACCCAGGCACCCCTATGCCTTTCTAGTTTAAAACGTTTTTTTGTATAGAGTATGTATACTTGACACTTGCTTTTTTAATCCAGTCTAGCAATTTCTCTCTTTTAACTCAGGTGTTAGACCTGAATTCCTTGTAATGTTATTTTTCGTGTAGTAGAATAAAATCTACCATCTTGCCACTGGGATATTTTTAATTTAGTTTTTTTTCTTTTTATGACTCAGTTGAGCATTTATGATTCTGTTTTATCTCCTCCTTGACTGGTTATTTATACATTGTTATATTTTGTTATTTGTACTACTTATATTTTATCTCCTCCTTGACTTTGTTATTTATGCCTTTTTTAAAAATTTAGCTGTCCTCCTTCAGATAATGCTACATTAGTTCATATGTGGCTTAGAGACTTTGTAATAGTATATTCACAATACCTCCTTTCCATTATTTGTGCTGTTGTTTTCATACCAGGTACATTTACCAATGCTGTAAACACACGGTACATTGTCACTTTGCAGATGTTGAATTGTCTTCAGAATGAGCTATTAAAACTTTATAGAAAGCACCTTTATTCTACTTCTGATACTCTTCAATTTTGTTGTGTGTAGATCCATATTCCTTTCTGATGCAATATCCTCTCTGCCTAAAGAGTTTCCTTGAACATTTATTGTCAAGTAGGTCTGCCTGCAGTGAATCCCCTCAGTTTATATTTTTCTAACAAACTCTGCATTTCTCCTTCATCTTTGAAAATTATTTCCAGTGAGCAGAGAATTCTGGTGTTGACCATTTTGTCACTGTTACTTTGTTGTTCATTTGTAGCATTTCATTTTATTCTTCTTTCTCGTTTCCATCTCTCAGCTGAAATTCCCAGTGGACCCTGTGGGTTGTCCACAAGCCTTTAACCCACCAATTATTTTGAATTCTCTGATGTCTCTAATATCTGTGTCCTATCCAACTGGTTCTGATTGCTTTTTCTCCTCTGCATATGTGTTTTTCCTGCCTCTTCATGTGTCTCGTAATTTTTGTTACGAAAGCTAGACATTTTGTGTAAGACAGTGGAGACTGTAAATAGGCTTCCTGCCTCTTAACAGGTGTGCCTCTCCTGATGGGCCTTTAGTGTGGCCGTTAAGAGTTTTTTTAGTTAGGAGTGGGGCTGGGTGTGAGAGAGATGTAGCTACGGCAAGCCTCCATGCACCAGAGGCTTCAGATTCCTCTAGAGATAACTTGTGTTTAGGGGAAGAGGGATTGACTAGAAAAGCAATGCCCATATCAGTCCCAGTTTTAGGTGTCTCAGTGAGGGTCACTCTGCACATTCCTGTTCATCTCTTATCTCTCTCCCAGTAGTTTTTGGCTCTTACCTGTCACTTAAAGGTCTTAGCTTGGCATTAAGGGGTGAGGAGGAGGACAGGATGCTGTTGTATTCTGATTCAGCCTCAGACTTCCACGTGCGACATGTTCTTAGGTTTCTGGACCGTGGCACTTGTGTTCTCCAACCACTCCGTTAGCTGTTATGGGGGACTCAGCTGCTAATCTTGTCCCTCCTCAAGGAGTAGAGCTGTATTTTGTCTCCTGTTCAACCCGTTCCCCACTGCAGTGAGTTTTCACAGGGTTCCTGAGGGCTGCAGTGCTTGTGCCCTTCCCTTCACAGTGCTTTTCCCTAATGGGGAAAGAGAGGAAGTGGATCCAGGTGGAATGTCTTGTCCCTTCCCTGTGGCTACCACTCCTATCCCCCAGATCTGGACAACAGTGGGTCCCAAACACTCTTTCCTATGAGGACATGAATGGGGTTCATGGCATAGAGCCTGCAGGAGAGTGTCGCTTCAGAGGACTCACACAATGCTGCCAGTCCGTACTTGGCCTTGACTAGCCTGTCAGCTGTTTAGCTGAACCCTCCCGGCCAGTGTCCCATCGCACACACCCTAGATGATGCTGGCTTCTGTCTCCTCTCTTCCCGCAGACACCGTCTCTGCTTCCAGTTTGGAATGTTTGATTGGGACCTCAGCTTTACCAGGAACATTGAAAAAGTCCTAAATATGAAATTGGGCCCATATTTTTTTTAAATAGAGCAATAATTTTTAGGGTAAAGCACATCTTACCCTTGTCAGACTATGGAGCCAGGCTGACCTCTGGGAAAGTCAGCCCCCCCGTCCGGTAACTTGTTCCCCCAGGTTGTCTCATGATTTTGGCCTTCTTCCCACTTTCCCCTCAGTCTCTAAAAAGATCTCTGATTTGGCACCATTGTAGCGAATTGATAATGACTCTCCAATTTTAGAATTTCAAACATCTAGGGTGTAGGAGAGCTACCTATGAGGCAGGAGTCAGGGCATTTACCCAGAAATCACCCATTCTGTCTCTAGCACGGGCATCTGGTGGGATTCTGTATATTCATGCCATTTTATCGCAAAAGCAGCAGAACCCTCCTAGCCAAAAGCATATGAAATCATGTATTAAAGTAACCTAAATGTTTTGTCCTTGAATGTTTTAACTGTAAAAGTAACATGCTTGAGACAAACAAGATAAAAGTTCTAATCCATTCCACCCTCTTGAAATAATCACCCTCCAGTGGTTTGATGTCGATCCTTTGAGACTTTTCTCTAAGAACATACCTTTGTAATGTAGAAGGAGTAGTAAAAGAAATTAATATGCAGGCCATTTGGACTATGCAGGAAACAAACTGATTGCTTACTTCTCTATATTTTTTTCTGCTCGGAAAGTATACAAAAATACAGAATGTTAAAAGTTAACATAAAATGTTTAACATAAAACATAAAAAGTTAACATAAAACATAAAAGTTAACATAAAACATAAAAGTTAGACATAAAATGTCTAAATGACAGAACGTTTCCCAGCTAAGCCGAACACATTCTGATACCTTCTTTATTATAGCTCAGTGCCAAAGATTTAGGGGAGAGCTTTTGCATTCATCCATTTAACTTTTTAAAGTTTATTAGCTTTCTAAGGGAAAGAACCTCTCATTTTGTAAGATTTTGAACAGATAAAATTTTAAATCCAGTTCTACATAAACTTATGAGAATTATGAAACTATTCCCTGGACATCCTTGAATCTTCTTTGTTAAACACAGTCCCATGAGACATTATAAGGTGGATCCTAATGATTTTTATTGGCTAATGTTTCCTCTTCCTGTGAGGAGTGAGTTGGATTATCATAGGAAAAAAAAAAATGACAGGACAATTTAGCACCTCTCGTAGTAAAAAAAAAATGGTAGAAGTCTTAAGTCTTAGAGAATATTAGTACCCAGGGGACAATGGAAACCTGTCTAAAATACTATCCAAGTATTAATTCACATATTTGAGATAATTATCAAATAAAATTATTTGGCTTACAAATCCAAATGCCATCAGTTTGTTTTGCTTTTGTTTTATTTGTTCAAAAGAGATCCAGAGAAGTAGCTAGAGTTCAAGAAGAGTTGTATTGAACTCTATCAAAATTTTTTTAGATCTTTCCATCTTCTTGAATAGTGAGGCCTTTATTTCTGATTTCCTTGATATGTTACCCTTGCCTGTCTAACCTTCCGAGGCCCATTTCACATTCTGCATCCCTAACAAGTGTCCTGGCCATGCCACTCTCTGTCAGCGCCTCGCTTCTCTGATTCCTGGCCTGACCGACTTAATCTTCCCCGAACCACCCTCCTCGGCTAAACTGTAGGCTTTCTGGGGGTAGAGCCCTTGTCTGTTATAGTCCTCACAGCATTGCTAAGCTTATAAAAAAATAAATAAAAGGATGCATGTGTCCACATGCGCAATATAGCTATAACATAGCCTCTTGGTTGTTTTTGTTAGATGAAAAGCAAAGATTCGGTTTCGAGCGGTCTGGCTATGACCTTGAAGAATCGGATGGCCCGGATGAGGACGACAACGACAACGAAGATGATGATGAAGATAGTCAGGCTGAATCTGTCTTGTCAGCAGCTCCGTCCGTTACGGCCAGCCCACAGCATCTTCCATCCAGAGGCGGCCTCCAGGACCCTGGGGGTGCGGAGGAGGACATCCGGATCACCGACTGCTTTTCTGGGGTGCACGCGGACCCGATGGACGTTCTGCCCAGAGCCTTGCCCACCAAGATGACCGTACTTAGCGCGGTGCAGTCAGACCACAGCAGGCAAACAGAGTCTCCGGTGAAGACCAGGCAGCACGCTGCCAAAGACGGAGAAGACATGGCTCCTCCCACAGACTCTTCCAGGTCACCTGAAGCTGTGCCCAGGTCCCCGTGTCACCAGATGTCTGTAGACTACCCTGAAGCGGAAGAGACTCTGGGAAGTTCTGTGGCAGGAAAGAACACTACTTTAACCCAGGTAAATGTTTTGTTGTATGGTTTCCCCACAGGGGGATCCTAATGGCATAAGAAAACAATGTACTGAAAATTTTTTATTTATGGCTCAGTTGGTTTAAACATAATTTTTGGTTCTATTTAAAGGCAAATGACATTTATGCTCATCGGATTCTTGCTAGGTATTTTAATCAGAGGACACATACTGTATCCTAAATCCGTGAAAGAACCAAATGGTTCTTTAGAAATACACTCACTTTGTAGACATATGTATGTTCCTATTGGGAACTTGAATCTTGGGACCTATTTACCCCCTTGCTTGCCCTGAGCTGTTTTTCCACTGGCACTGAGATGATAGATTTGCACGAAATTATCCAGACACGTTGCACTTTGCCCCTGTCGACCCGACAGCCACCAGTTTCTGTGGCAAAGTCAATGTGACCCAAAAATATGTATCAAGAAGTTCACTTTGCTTGAAGAAATTGCTGTGACGGCTTAGGAAAGCTTCCTGCCAGAGAACCAGCTCCGGGCCAGACCCGGGCCTGTAGAAAGCCACCCTTCATGTGCTTTCACCCCTGGTGGCTCATGAGGAAGGTTCAGTTCTGTGACGGACATATTCATGCCACTGACCTCTTGCGTCTCTTACCTTCTCTTACGTCTAGTACGCATTGACAATGGCCATAGGGTTTACTTCCCAATGTGGCAGCTCTTGGTTTGCTAGATAACACTGGAGAAAAATAAAGTCTGTGAAAGCTCAGGTTTCTATAGACTAGTCTAAATTAATATAGTTTAACATAATTGCATTGACATTTAAATTAGATTTGATGTTTAAGTTAAATTAGTCTATAAATTAATGTAGCTCTGTAATGTAGCTGTCACCAAGAAGAAATCGAACATTTAGATGATAATCTTGGGGAGAGGGAGATTGGCAAGACTTACCCTTCTCATTACTTCCAGACTTATCTCCTGTGCTCTAAGCTTCTCTATCCCCAGATCACTTACATACCTTCCAGTGCTGGAAATCTGGTTTTCAGTAGACCTTTCACAAACTTGGGAAGGAACGGAGGCGGGGAAGGGAGAGAGGGGAGGGCAGGGGAAGGGGAGGGAGGAAGGAAGGAATTGGTCACTGTGCTCTCCGCTTTTCTGTCCCAAAATGACTTACATACCTGCCCGTGTCTGGAAATCTGGTTTTCAGTAGACATTTCCTAAACTTGGGAAGGGGAGGGAGGAGGGAAGGAAGGGGAAGGGAGGGAGGAAAGGAGGGAGGAAATTTGCAAAAATGCAAAGTATCCTATGCACCGCATTGCTGTTACTTGCACTGGACATTACAGGCATAATAGATTTTTACTTGGGAATTTATTTTTTACATTGAAGACCTCATTTTTTAGCAAGCCTGTAATTTTTATGCACACATACATGCTTTCACCTCATGAGGAAGAATAGATTTTATGCTAGCAGTTTGGCTCAGCGACCGAGACATCCGTGCTGGAAAGGGGGTTTGTCTGCTGTCTTTCAGAGCGCGGCATCTGCGAGAGCGCCCCCTCCTACAGCCGAGCGCGGCCGTCACCCGGCAGCGGAGGCGCCGTCGGGGGCCTCGCCTCAGCGCGACGCCCAGGAGCAGAAGCAGCCCACGACCCTACAGCCGCCTCCGGGCCTGCCCTCCCCCCAGACTCACCTGTTCAGCCACCTCCCTCTGCATTCCCAGCAGCAGTCCAGGACACCGTACAACATGGTTCCGGTCGGGGGGATCCACGTGGTCCCCGCCGGCCTCACCTACTCCACGTTTGTGCCCCTCCAGGCGGGGCCCATGCAGCTCACGATCCCTGCGGTCAATGTGATTCACAGAACCGTGGGCCTCGCCGGGGACCCCGTCGCAGAGGTGTCCGGCACCCCCAGCCCCGCGGGAGTGGCCGAGTTGAGCAGCGTGGTGCCCTGTATTCCCATCGGCCAGATCCGCGTGCCCGGCCTGCAGAGCCTCGGCACCCCGGGCTTGCGGCCGCTGCCGTCGCTGGGCGTGGAGACCGTCAACATCCTGGGCCTCGCCAACACCCACGTGGCCCCGCAGGTGCGCCCGCCGGGGCTGGCGCTGGGCGCCGTGGGCCTGCAGGTGCTCGCGGCCGGCCCCTCCCCGCAGAGCAGCCCCGCCCCGCAGGCGCACGTCCCAGGCCTCCAGATCCTGAACATCGCCTTGCCTACTTTAATCCCCCCCGTCGGCCAGGTGCCCGCCGACGCGGCCCCGGGGGCCCCCGAGAGGCCGCCTGCCCAGCACAGGGCGCGGGACGCGGCCCCCAGGCCGACCTCGGGGGCCAGCGCGGATCCGGGCGGCGGGTCCGCGTCTCCTCAGGGGTCCCCGCCGGGCCGGCGGGAAGACGCAAACCACGGCCCCGAGCCGCCTGCCCCCGCGAGGGACCACGGCCGGCCCGACGGCCCTAGGAAAGCGGACGCGGGCAAGGGCGGCCGCGTGAATCACGCGAAGCCCAGGCAGGAGCCCGCACCCCTGCAGGGCAGCCCTGCCGCCCCGGCCGAGCCTCTGCCGAAGGTGCGGCCCGAAGCGGCCCGGGAGCCGCGCGGCCCGCGGACTCGCTCTCCCGACCCGCAGGCGCCCAGGCCCGCGGCGCCGCCCCGACGGCAGGCCGCGGCGCAGTTCAGTGACGTCAGCAGCGACGACGACGAGGACAGGCTCGTGATAGCCACCTAGGGGGCCTGGGCCTGGGGGGTTGGTCAGGTTTGGGTTTCGGTGCGGTTTTTTGGTTTCTGTTCTTTGTTGTTCTGTTCTGTTTTGGGGTTTTTTTTTTATATAACACTTAAAGGTTTCTTTGAAAAGCCTCCTTTTCCTTAAAGCACATTTTTCTGACATAAACTCATGACTAATCTTTGTGCAATCATGAACTTTTGACCAATAATTGTTGTTTTTGTGTCCGCTCCAGCCATTTTTGTACATGTTGTATAGACACTTGTGCCTTTTAGGAGTTTATGTTTAGAATCTGTACAGATTGTTGAATATCTATATACATAAAATATATATTATATATGTATATGAAAACCAGGTAGTTATTTGTGTTTAGGAAAAAAAAACTGTCAAATAAATCAAATGATTAAATTATATGTTGCACTGTTAAATATAAATTTTTATGGCTGTGGGGCAGAGTTTCTGTGTATAAATTAGTATGTAAACCCCATATTTATTGTATTCATATTAGTCTTTGAAAATGGGTCTGTCCTTCCTGTGTAAGACAGTAACTTTACACTTCAGACAGATTTTGTGTCATGAAATGTTTCAGTAAAATATTGTTTACTGACTTTACCTTTGCTTTAGTCGTGTCTTCTTTATATATCTGGTGATCAGCAACCTGTATTCAGAAAACAGCCCTAGGCCACACTCTGTCCACGCTCACCCTCACTCTTTGTTTTGAGAAACGGGGGCTTTCCTGGCATTGCTACCTGTGAAACTCTGTGAAACCCACACAACCGTGAGGAGTTAATTTCACAGCAATTGGCCTCTAGAAGGTTCGGTACTAAGAATCCTTTTTGTAAATACATACAGCATATAGCATACAGCCTGGAATGGGCAAAGGTCCTCAATGCAGGTGGGACACTTTCTGGTTAACATAAAATAGGTTACAAATCAATTGTCCTGAGAACTTGCACTCTCCACCCCCAGCTCTGTCCAGTAGCCACGGACTCTTCTTTTACTCCTAATAAGTCCCGCTCTGTCACGCTCAGAGAGCTCTCTGACCAGTACCGAAACACAGAGGGCCCAGGATTTACAGAAGAACAAAATTCAGGCTTCTAAATTACTTCTGTGATTCTCTTCAAAAAAGCATGATGCTTTCCTGCCCTGGAAGTCTTAACTGTCCTTCCTCATTCAGAAAAAATTCAGTTACCTTTGCAGTGATTGATACTATGACCGAAGCGTTACAGATGCTAGATTTGTGAGAAAATGTTTTAATGTTGGAATTGAATATGTCGCATATCATGAAGGCCGTGTATTCACATTTCTTAAAGGTCTCCTTTGTGCGGATACCAGGGCTATGAAGCCGTTAAGACAACAAACTGTTGCGGGGGAGGGGGGGACTCTAGTCTAAGGAGTTTGGGGACCCGCCTGCTTCCTGTGACTTTGGGAAAGGCACCTGCCATCTTGGTCTACATGCCCTAAACCTAAATTCTCTCGAGAATGCGGTCTGGCTGCAGCAGCAGGCTCTGTGGATCTGTGATGCTTTTGACGCATGCTTAAATCTTTCTTTATGCTTACCGACAGATTAAGTAACAATATTCTCTAAGATTAAAAAAAAAACTTTATTTTATATTCCAATAGAGATTTGAAAAGAATTCTCGAAACTTCTATCAATCAACGTAGCTGTTGCAAATGAGGTCCAATATCCATCAAATACCTCAAAATTAATGTTTTACCTTCATGTCATGCTTTCTATTATACTTTTAATTGTACTTTGCCAAACATTTTAAAGAGGTATAACATTTTTATTCTATAATCATATTTTAGGTATGTATAACTTCTGTATTCAAAAGTAACGCTCAGAATTTCACGATTGGGTTTGTTGTTGTTGTTTAGTTTATAGAGATAGAATTTTCTTAATTTGAAAAATTTCCTACCTTTAACCAAATACCAAATGTTGTGATCTACTTGGCTGCTCCCTTGAGAATTTCATCTAATGCTGCAATATATCTTAAGCTCCTTTTGCAGTCTTGACTTTTCAAAATTCATTACATTATACACATACCTTTAATATTAGTGATTTTCATACTTTAACGTGGGTTGTGGATATTTGCTGGCATTTGAAATAGGCAGCTAAGTAAGAAACATGACCTAAGTCTGAGCCATTATATTTTCAAATAGTCACATAAACAGAGTGTAAGGAAATAATTTTGAGCACTTTCTGCAAAGTCCTCTTTTCCTAAGGAGCACCCTTACTCTGAAACACGTGTGACTTGCAAATGATGCAATCCAGAGAGGCAGTGAGACTACATATGACTTTTATTCTCTTGTACTGTCATGAGACAGCCAGATCCCTAGAGACTGAGAGCATGATGACCATAGCAAATCTCTATGGGAAAAGTGTTTTTTTTTAATGTTTTATTTATTTCTGAGAGAGAGAGGCAGCGTGAGCAGGGGAGGGTCAGAGAGAGAGGGAGACAAAGAATCCGAAACAAGCTCCAGGCTCCGAGCTAGCCATCAGCACAGAGCCCGATGCGGGGCTCAAACTCATGAACCACGAGATCATGACCTGAGCTGAAGTTGGCCACTTAACCAACTGAGCCTCCCAGGTGCCCCTTTATGGTAAGTTATTAGCAAAAGAGTGAAAAAAGCATGTGAGCCAATTTCAGTATCTTCTTTTATGAACCCACCGCAATGTCACTCTCGCAAGTGTTGGAAACAGCTAGAGAGCCAAAGGTCTGGGGTGCCTGGCTGGCTCAGTTGGTAGACTGGGTGACTCCTGATCTCAGGGTCATGAGTTTGAGCCCGATGTGGGGTGCAGAGATTACTTAAAGAAAATAAAGCTCACCTAATAAAATTTGTTACCAAAAAGACTCATCTTTCTAGTTTCCAAAAGTGGTATATCCATTTTATGAAAATATTGAGTTAATGTAAGTCAGTGGCATTCAAGTAACTTGTTTTCATTCCCTAAACTTTAGGCTATAATTATACTTAGTTTTTTTCAGAATGATAATTAACTGATAATATTTCATATAGAGATTTTGTTTCTCATGTTTTTAATAATACACTTCTGACTTTCATTTCACTTTACTGAAACAGTATAAATATTATAAATCTCTGATCTGAATTTTAAATGATAGGGCTTAACAAGGATTATGGAGATGTTCATTATTATTTTTGTTGGAAGACTCTCAAGATATTTCTTGATGCATGCTCAGGTCCAAATATAACATCAGTGAGCTTCTTTACTTTTCTGTTTATAAGCTTACACTCTGAGATCAAGTTTATGCAACACCAAAAGGTGACTTTTATTAAAGCAATTTTGTCTCAAAACTACCTATCCATTCTAAACATGGGATTTTAAGACAAGAATCTTCTGCCAAACTGATTGCCCATGACTTTGAGTTACCTATTTTTTTTCTTAAATAGTTTATTGTCAAGTTGGTTTCCATATAACACCCAGTGCTCATCCCAACAGTGCCCTCCTCCATGCCCATCACCCCCGTCCCCTCTCCCCACCCCTATGAGTTATCTATTTAATATTTAATGAAGATTTTTTATATATATATTTATTTATCTTTTAATGACTCTGATGCTTTGCCACCATTACAAAAGAAATTAAGGCAAAACTGATAAAGTGTTTTTTTCTTTTTTTAATGTTTTTTAAAATTTATTTTTGAAAGATAGAGACAGTGTGAACAGTGCAGGGTCAGAGAGAGAGAGAGATACAGAATCTGAAGCAGGCTCCAGGCTCTGAGCTAGCTGTCAGCACAGAGCCCGATATGGGGCACAAACCCCAGGTCATGAGATCATGACCTGAGCCGAAGTTGGCTGCTTAACCGACTGAGCCACCCAGGTGCCCCTAAAATAAGGCTGTTATGTATATTGGGTTCATCTAGAACCTTGAATATATACAAGGTTCTGTACAAGGCACTGTAGACATAAGAGTTAAAAGCAGAGATATAATCCATTCCTTGGTGTTCTCTGTCCTCTGAATCAGGTTCGGGTCCAAAGAAGACTTTGCCATCCAAAAACCCAGTATTTGTTGTAAGAGCCAATACTCTCCAATACTCTGCAAGATATAAAAGAAATTAGAAAGCAGCTTTCTACCTCAAAGGAGCATACTTGCTTAAGACTTAGGCCATATAAAGTAGAGAATAATACCAGACCACATATGTCTTAGAAACAACAGACTGTAAACATTTTGAGAGTTAAGAAAATTATCATCTGAAGTAATTAAAGAATGATTATTGCTGTATTTTGAAGAAGGGTTGGGATTTGGGACTTTAGACAGAATGCTAAGCAGTACAACAAAACTAGCTGAGATGACTGACTATGTGACTTAAATTCGTGCTTTGTCTGTGCTGACAGTTCGGAGCCTGCTTGGGATTCTCCCTCTCCCTCTCTCTCTCTCCCACTGCCTGCTCACGCTATCGCTCTCTCTCTCTCTCTCAAAATAAATAAACTTTGAAATAAGCTAAATAGAATTATGTCTGGGAGCCAACCTAAGTGGAAATGAGGACTCACTCGGGCTTTCAACAAATATTAGCACCAGCAATGTAGAGAGCTGTTTGGAGATAGGAATTGAACTGGCAAACTAATAGCTTCTGTCCTCTAAGAGCTTTTGTTCTAGAGAAGAGTGAGCACCAGACACAAAGGATCTCAAGAGGCGAAGGAGGGGTGCAGCAGTTCCCCTTTATTCATGGCTTCACTTTCCGAGGGCTCAGTTACCCACAGCCAATCCTGGCCAGAAGCAGCCAATTCCGGCCTGGAAGCAGGTGATCTCCCTCTGGTGCCACTTCAGCAGGTCAGTAGCCTTACCTGCATTCCAGTGCCTGTGTCCTTCACTTCCCTCCATCCCCTATCACATCATCACAAGGGGGCGAGTATGGTACAGGAAGATATTTTAAGAGAGCGACCACACACATAATTTCCATTATGGCATATTATTTATTTTATTTTATTTTATTATTGTTGATCTTTTATTGTCTCGTTGATAAATTAAACTTTATCATAGGCGTGAATGTATTGGAAAAAAACATAGTAAATAGAGTTCAGTACTATCTGTGGTTTAAGGCATCCACTAAGGAGGTCTTGGAACATGTGGATATGTACGACTGAGAGCATTAGTACAAATAAGGGGGGCGGGGGGACTCCTGGTTAAGTTGATCAGGGAGTGCTTTATGCAGCATGTGACATTTAAGCGCGACCTGGAAGGGACTTCACTAAGCCAAAACAATAGAAGGGAAGGACATTAAGGACAGAGAGGATGTAGATAAGATTTGTCCCTACTGTGTCCTGTTTATAATCTCATATAGGGGCACCTGGGTGGCTCAGTAGGTTAAGCCAATTTCAGCTCAGGTCTTGACCTCACAGCTCATGAAGCCCCGTGTCAAGTTCTGTGCTGACAGCTCAAAGCCTGGAGCCTGCTTCGGATTCTGTGTGCATCTCTCTCTCTGCCCCTCCCCCGCTCACACTCTGTCTGTCTCAAAAATAAGTAAGCATTTTAAAAAACGTAATCTCATTTAAACCTAGGCAAGTGTTACGCTCCCATTTTATAGACAGGAAGGCCACATCTCTCATTGTTTTGAATCTTCGTCATGCTGGCGCAGGAGCGGCATCTGAATCAAGGATTCCATGACCACAGCGTTGCACATGAGCAAAGGTGCAGGAAGCAGGAAGAAGGATCAAGACAAAGGGAGCTGACGGTGTTTTCGTGGTTTAGCAAGCACTCGACAAAGCCGTGGTAACATTGTGGAGAAGGACGGAATTCTGTGGGCTCGGGGCGCCTGGGTGACTCAGTCGGTTAAGCATCTGGCTCTTGGTTTTGGCTCAAGTCGTAATCTCCCATTTCGTGAATTCAAGCCCCACACTGGGCTCTGAGTCTGCTTGGGATTCTCTCTCTTCTCTCTCTCTGTCCTTCCCCAGCTCTCTTTCCAAATAAATAAACTTAAAAAAAAAAAGATTAAAAAAAAGTGTGTGGGCTCTTCTAGTGAAAAGGGCACTCACTGGGGTCAGAGTCGTTTATTTAATGTGCTAATAAGTCAGCCAGGGAACTGGCAATAACAGAACAGAAGAGTGAGGAGGAAAAGGAAATAATAGAGTGAGTGTGAAGGCAGACACACAGCATCCATTACCAAGCTGGCCACAGTATCTTTTCTTTTTAGTTGGAAGACTCAATAAAATTATTGGAGACATTTGTTGATAATTCAAATACATGAGGATCCATGTCCAAGAAGATTGGGCCAATTGGAGTGATGGGCTGGATGTAAGACAAAATTTAACAGGAAAAAGGGAACTGCATTTAAAAATGTGGCAGTTTGGTGTCCCCTGGGTGGCCTCTGACTTCGGCTCAGGTCAGGATCTCAGGGTTCATGGGTTCGAGCCCCACCTTGGGCTCTCTGCTGTCACCACGGAGCCTGCATGGGATCCTCTGTCCCTCTGTCTCCCCCTCCCCCTCTGACTCTCCCTCTCTCTCTCTCTCAAAAATAAATGAACGTTTAAAAAATATAAAAATATATAAAAATGTAGTAGTTTCCCTTATATGAAGTTCAATATGTGCCATTCTTAATACCCCCCCCAAAAGCATCATCTTGGGATATTTATTAGAAATACATTCGTTAGGTGCGCCTGGGTGGCTCAATCGGTTAAGCATCTGACTTTGGATCAGGTCATGATCTCAGGGTTTGTGGGTTTGAGCCCCGCGTCAGGCTCTGTGTTGATGGCTATTTCAGAGCCTGGAACCTGCTTCAGATTCTGTGTTTCCCTATCTCTCTGCCCCTCCCGTGCTCATGCTTTGTCTCTCTCTCCTTCAAAAATAAATAAACATTAAAAAAAATTAAAAAAGAAATATATTCGTTAGAGCCATATAAAAAAAAAAAAAAGAGCCACACTCTCTTCCTCACGAACAGAGAACATCATGGAAGTATTCTTCCTAACTGTGACATCTGGACCACAAGCTTGAACAATATAGAAGCAGAGGAACACGTTTTGAGGTCCATCAAGCTCTAGAAGCCAAGCCTAGAGAAGGGCCTTTGCGAGAGGGCCAGAGGCAGGACACGGTGGATGGTTCATCACGTAGCCCAGAAAGCACTTCAGGAAGGTCACAGCAGCAGCAATAATAATGAGGCATCATAATGAGAAATAATAATAATAAATAAAGAATAGCAATAAAGTTGTCTTTGCAGTAGGAGAGAGAGAGAATTCAGGGAGTATGAATGAAGAAGAGTGGGCCATTGTGAGGGAAATGCCTTGTCTCCATTAACTTTTGGGTAAAAAACAGGATTAGCCTCCCAGCAAGCAGCTAGCGGGAGTTCATGGCTCACAAAGGAAAACTCACATTTGCATACTAACCAGACATAGAGGAATATATCTTCAGGGAAGACCGGGATATTAAAAATTCCAGCATTACTCACACCAATCCTTTAAGATCTATCAGGACTAGTGGCGGGAGGGCATGCTGCACTATTCTCTCCTCCTCTTAGGCTGAAGCCAAGTTCTAAAAAGACCCCACTTCTGAGAGCTTGGGTGCCCTGGACCTATCTGCTCTGGTAACGTGCAGCTGCAAAGAAGAAGAGCCCCAGAAACGGGGACCAGTGACCCAGCCACTTTTCAACACCAGGGAGAAGGACCAGGCAGATGTGTCTCTCAAAGTCACAGATCAGATTTTGTTTATTTTGTAGTTGGGGCCGTTATCCAAATAACAAGTCCCTACATCATATAACAAAAGTTTTCTTTAATGTTTATTTATTTGAGAGAGAGAGAAAGAGAGAGCACGAGCAAGGCAAAGGCAGAGAGAGAGAGAGACAATTGGAATTGGAAGCAGGCTCCATGCCCAATAGGGCACTCAAACTGTGAGATCATGACCTGAGCCAAAGTTGGGTGCTTAACCAAGTGAGCCACCCAGGCACCCCTATAACCAAAGTTGTCTTATGACTATGCTTTTGTTCGAGAAGTTAGGGCTGCCTCGTTCCCTAATGCCTGAGGTTCCATTAGAAATGAAGGGTTCAGTTCAGCACACTGAAGAATTTCTCAAAAGGTTCACATTCTGGTAGAGGTAAGGCTGCGTGTTGGGATAATGATGGAAAGCTTTACGTTTTATTTCCCCACCACCCAGGCCGCGCACCATGCTGAAAAGAAGTAGCTGACTTAGGTAGTTATTATGAAACTCCAAATCAAATGGGAAAATTTCTTGGCTTAAAAAGATACGTTCATTTTCGGAATTAAGTAAATTTTCTTACTTAAACTAATAAGCTATTCATATAGATATGTTTTGAGGTCACCCATGAGTACAACAGGGTATTTTCTGAATAAGTCACATTATATATAATGCAGTATTTCTAATTTTGATAATTACAACATTATATGATTCTAGTCCCATTTTACGGTTGAGAATGTATCTAAGGGTTACAAAGCAATGAGTGAGACTAGGATTGAAAGCTAGGTCTGTTGGTTTTTTCCCCCCACCATATCATGCTGCTTTTCAGTAATGATTTACGGTAATTGAGTTGGATTGTATTCATTTCTAGGTGAAAGTCTACTTAGTATTCATAAAACATCCTATGTAAATTTCCAAATGAAATGAGTATGTCTAGCACCATGCATATTTGTTTAGATATTAGATTTTATTATCTTTCTATATGCCCTTTCTCAGAATTGATATAGCAGGAACCATAAAAAATATTTAGTGAGGAAATATTTAAATAGCAGGAGATAAAATAGCATGTAAAGTGACAATTCTAATCAAGCATAAAACATGCAAGTTTCCAAAGTATATTAGGTTTCACTTATTAATCATTATTCAGAAAGATGTCTTTGTTACATAGCTCACGGTATGTAGTTAAAGTCAAGCAAAAAGGGAAAGTTGAACATAGATTCACATTGTTTTTGATATAAACATGGTTTGGGCACAGCATAACATTGTATTCTAAAGTCTCTGAATTTGTTCCTTTCAGAAATATTTTTAAGAAGAAATAGAGCAATTTTCTATGACTTTTGATAGAGAAGAACATTCTTTAAATGCATTTCTCCTGCAAGAGGGAGCATCAAATTGTACTTTTAAAAATGTTTTAAATTGTACTATTTAAATATAATGTCAAGAAAGCAGAGATAGCAATTTAGAAGGAAATGAAGACATTAATTCTTTTTACAGAAGCAGTAGGAGTGAAAAAGAAATAATTGAGCTCCGTAGCAAGTGATTCCATATCTCAGAATAAACCAGTTGAGGTCACTATATAGAACTAACTCTTCCTTAATTTGCGTCCAGTTCTTTCTTTTAGTGTCTGGGTCATAGAAGTGAATAATTTCATGAAGTCCACGTATTTGTGGGTTTTATAAACGTTATAAAGACCAACAGACATTTGTTACGTAGTTGGTTTTGCTGGAGACTAGACATCTTTCATTCATTCATTTTCAGTTACTTGAAAGACCTTGTGTTTAGTTATTTACCTATGAATGTTGCCAAATGGGATCTAAAGAAACCGTGTTAGGTGAAAGACAACAGGAGTTTACATTCCTGGAGGTCAATCATGGAAAGAAAAGCCAGCTTGGAGATCAGTCAATTAGCCAGGCATGCTTAGTTTTCTTTGCTAATAGCAAGGCTTAGTTTTGTCCAGTAGGGTCAAATGTTAAGACTAGTTTTCATTCAGCAATCCCGTCCTTTGATACATTTGATTTTCGTTACTTTGGAACGTCTTTATACATTATACATTGAGACGTTTTCTGTGACTTCCAAACTCCTATTCACTAGAAGCAGCTCACCAGAAATAGTTTAAGATTTCATGCAGTATCTGCTTACTCATACACAACCATGTGCCATTATAATAATTATTGAAAGATCCAGTCTTCATCGAAAGTGTATTAACTATTCTGATAAAATAACTTGCACCATTTCATAGTCTACAAGGTGCTGAAACCTTTTCAACTCATAATGTTGATTATAAGAAACTGAATCTCAGAAAGTAATCTATGAGGGGAAAAATAATTTGTAAAACTCACCTTCTCAAAACTTAACCTCAGACCCAGATCACCTCACTAATGACTTCCTTTTGTGAATGACCACGAAGTGAAATGCTTAATAAAAGGTATTTTTCTTTATCTCAGCTTCTGTTGGAAATAGTTGTGAGATGTTTAGTACATGGTACATCAATCCTCTTTGATGCTTAAGCAACCCTGAATGTCTTCAGGTCAATGCTCTGAAGGTTCTTTAAATAGAGATAAAGATCACAACTGACACAGGGACCCCAGGGGCCTATCCTGGAAAATGTTGTGTTTGTTTTGTTTTGTAACTAAACAAATTCCTGTGAACGCTTTGTTGTCATCTTTCTAAATCCTTCAGAAAGGAGGGATTTGGAAGACAAAACAGATTCAGGCGTCAAAACATTTAAAGTTTCTTCTATAGGTAGAATCCTATATTCCTTAGCATTTCAGCTGCACTCGATCCAGTATTTCACAACAGACTTTCATTATTGGCTCTTACAAGCGCTTAAAGCTTTCATTGCTGTTTTTACTCTTGCTACTTAAATAACTGCTTCTTCAGCATATAGAATACATGCTGAGTGTGTTTGTAAATGACTTGTACTACAGTGTAACTGATTTGTAAAACGTGCACGTTTCACTATGATTTAGCCCAGTGTTTGGGGCCACTTAGATCTCTTGGCTAGAGTGTTAACTGAACTTCAGTTCAGCCTCTGCTCACATCTTATTTCAGTGGCCAATGATTGCATCCCTAACTGCTGTAAATCGTCCCACAAATGTATGACCATATGGAATATGAACAAAAAAGACTGGATGTGTGAAGAATATCTCAAGGTTCATAGATTATTATTAGTGTAGGTGTTATATGTTGTATAGTTTACCTGTTTGTCAAGTCAAAACGTAAGCTTCAGTCTTAGTTCTTTTAAGTACTACATGTAGAAGTGTGTAATATCTTGCATATGGAAACAAGTAATCTTAGGGACAGATTGCTTCAATTCAAATCCCAGCTCCACAATTCACTGGCTAATTACCAAATCCTTTATTTTCTGTTCCTCAATTTTCTTATCTGTCATTTAGGGCAAAAGTAAATGCTTAAATGTTTATTGCAGCATTATTCTCAATAACCAAGATACGGCAACAACTTAAGTGTCCATCAAAGGAAGAATGGATGAAGAAAATGTGATATTTATGGATAATAATAACCATTATTGTTTTACCATTATATATAAATATATATACAATGGAGTATGATTCAGCCATGAGAAGGAAGGAAACCCTACCATTTATGACAATGTGGATAGACCCTGAGGGCATGATGCTAAGTGAGGCAAGTCAGACAGAGAAAGACAAATACTGTATTACCTCATTTATGTGTGGAATCTAAAAAAGCAGAACTGGAAAAAACAGAGAGTAGAATAGTGTTTACCAGAGTCTGGGGTTGGAGGGTTGGGCAGATGTTGTTTAAGGGTAATGAACTTGCAACTAGTCCTGGAGAGCTAACGCGCAGAATAGTGATTATAGTTAACAATCCTGTATCATGAACTCCAGAGTTGCTAAGAGACTCTATCTTAATTGTTCTCACCACAAAAAAGACTTGCTAATCATGTACTGTGATAGAAGTGTTAGTTAATGCCACAAGGGCAATCATATCACAATACATAAATGTATCAAGTTAACACATCTTAAAGGTACACAATGTTATATGTCAGTTACATGCAGAAATTGACAATTCCTGGTGTGTAGAAACATCTGAGTAAATGTTAGCACTGATTACTAGACTTCTCAAGTGATCCTGAATGCTTTGCAATAGAAGATACCAACAGTCATCCAGCAAATACTTAACCTTCCACGTGCAAGACCATGGTCAGATCATCATCTGTGACTATGCTAAAACCCACCTGCGCCCTTTTGTGAATGCTTAAAATGTTTTCTAACATTTCTGCTCTGCAGGAAAACCAGACAAGGCAGAAGTAAAATGGATAAACCAAACAGGTTATTTCTAATAGCTTACATGAACTGTCTACAAGTTTGAAAAAGTGAAGTCATTCCTGTCCATCCTCAAGAAGATGGGCTGTCAGCTGGCAAAAAGAGCTATGGGATATTTGCATAAGATGAGCGCACCGCTCAGGGAAAGATACATATTTCCAAGGATGTTCCGTGCTTGCCTTTTTCCTTGGTGAAATCTAGCAGGAAGTGGGGGACAGAGAGTTTTCTTCAGGAAAAATCATAGTCAAAATCTCCTTAGAGCCCAGGCCTGCCCATAGACGGGTGTTAGAGAACAATTAAACCTCAGGGAGCTGAGGGGAGCCCAGTCCAGCAGAATTAGGCTGGTGCTTCTCAGCATCTCTGGTCGTGCCAGAATTGGGGCTGCTTTCACTGCCTAACAACTTCAAGGTTATACCCAACCCGACAGGAGGACATCCATAGTATATTGCTAAGCGGTGATTGGAAATTGTTGATTTGTCAGAGCTTTATGATTTGATTCTAGATCACTTTGTTATTTTAAGTCTTGGGTGTGTTATTAAGAGTCACTGAATTTAGATATCAAAAGCTCCTCCAATCTCATTTAACAAATGAGGAAAATGATATCCCAAGAGGGTAAATACTCTACATTCTTTTAGAGACATAAGCAGTGGGGGGCCCATGGGGACCTCTATCATGAGAGTATCCAACTCAATTTTGGCTCACGTCATTCTCTCACAGCCCTGCATTGGGCTCTGGGCTGACAGCATAGAGGCTGCTTGAGATTCTCCCTCTCTGTGTCTCTCTAAATAGTAATTAATTTTTTAAAAAGTGGGGTGGGGAGATACAAACTGGCCACACTGACACTAGCTACCAATGCAGGCTCTCAGGACAGTGCCTGAGATGATTTCCTTCCTCCTCTGCTTACAAGCTTTCTCGGGTAGGTCACTGAACCTCCCTGTACTTCAATTTCTGATCTAAAAAATGGGGATAATAATAGTCCAAAACTCAGAAATCAGCAGGAAGATCTAATGACATCTCATTAGGGTAATTAATGTAAATAATAAGCCTGCCTAGCCTATTACAAATATTCAATCAAAGTTGCCTCATTCTTATATTACAATTATACCTATTGGTTTTATTTTGAGGAAATCTAAGTTAGAAAAAAAAAAAAAAACAAACCCAAAAGACAATGGGGTGACAGTCCACCATTGCTTCATGCTCAGAAATTCTCACTCTTGACCTCTAATGAACTAGCTAAATGATGAGGAAAATTTTTATATTTAGGGTTATTTGTTTTGTTTTTGTCTCCCAGGTCAATATTCAAAGTACCTGAGAGGATTAGGTTATTCAAGTTATGCTTGGAATGTTTTTAAAGAATTTGATTATTTTATAAACAATGTTTGAAAGAATTTAATTCTTTGAGTTTATGTTTTTGGGACTTCTCTCCCAATGCTTAAGATGGCATTTCAAAGTATGACTATAAAAAGGGAAATTATAAATTTACGGGGAAAACCATAAGATATTATCTTTTTTTAAATTTTTAAATGTGTTATGTATTTCTGAGAGAGAGAGAGACAGCATGAGCAGGGGAGAGTCAGAGAGAGAGGGAGACACAGAATCTAAAACAGGCTCCAGGCTCTGAGCTAGCTGTCAGCACAGAGCCCGACACGGGGCTCGAACCCACGAACTGTGAGATCATGACCTGAGCCGAAGTCAGACACCCAACCAACTGAGCCACCCAGGCACCCCATAAGATGTTATCTTTAAGGCCTGAGGTAGGAAAAGGCTTTCAGGTGAAAAGCAAGAAACAAAAATCAGGGAGGGTCATAAAGTCAAGTTCATCAAAATGCAAAACTTTGTTTCAACATAAAAACATTAAAATGTTAAGAAAGACACTTCAGCCAGGGAAAGGATTTGCCTTATATATCTAACAGAGGATACTCACCCCTAACATATGTCAACTATTTTATGAGCCAGTAATAAAAAAAAAAGTCAAAGGACCCAGTAGGAAAATGTTCAAAAGGTAAGAAACACCCAGAAAAAATACAAATGGCCCACAAATATATTACAAATGTCCACCTTCAACAAAAATGAGAAAAAGATTATTAAAATGAGATATTGTTTTCCTAGATAGGCAAATATTAAGAACCTAATGACATAAAGTGTGAGCAAGCCTGTGGATATAGTAGCAGTGTATTTAGACACAGCTGGCGAGGTCTGAGTTGATGCAGCCTTTGGAAGAACAATTTAGCAGTTTTCACTAGAAGCCCAAATGCAGCCTATGTCCCTACTTCTCCATATTCACGCTCAATATGGAGGATCACATAGAGGAACATGAACAAAGACATTTGTGTGAGGTGGTTTTTGTTTTTTCTGGCTACATTGAAAAATGATAAAAAACCTAACTCTCCGTCAATGGAGTACTGCCTGCATAAACCAGAGAGTATTCCTTCTCTGAAATACTAAGCATTAAACAGGAAAAGGAAAGCATTAAACAGAGGGGTAGATCTCCAAGACCTATCTTGAGATTTAAAAAAAAACAGTAGCAGGAAAATTCATCTAATAGGTACAGTTTATATGTAAAATATAAAAAGATATAACCAAGTGGAGTACAGATGCTTGGAGTCATATGTCTTTATTAAAAGATTCTTTATTAAAAATTTTTTAATGTTTACTTTTGAGAGAGAGAGAGAGAGAGAAAGAGGGAGGGAGTGGGGGAGGGGCAGAGAGTGGAGACACAGAATCTGAAGCAGGCCCCAGGCTCTGAGCTGTCAGCACAGAGCCTGAGGCGAGGCTCAAACCCACAAACCAGGAGATCATGACCTGAGCCGAAGTGGGATGCCTCACCGAATGAGCCACCCAGGCGTCCCTGGAGTCCTACGTCTTTATGTAAAAGCACAGGAAAAGTTGCGGAATGATACAACTCATAGCACTGGTCCTCACTGAAGAAGAGCTGGGGATCCTGGGAAAGGCATTGGCAGGTGGGCATCCATAGGTTTTATGGGCCCAGCAAGTCAAGATCAAATTAATACATAGACTGGGACAAAAATGTCAGTATTATGATGGATAAAGGCTATAAGGGAGCAGATGGTTTAGGTCCCCAAGCAAACAGGGCTGCTGAGGTGTTGCTCCCATCACTTTTACCCCCTGCATGTCTCCTCTCCCTTTCAGTCCAAGCCTTGGCGACAGTCCACAGGGGAGCTTAGTTCTACATAACCTCATAGTGGTCAGAGCCAGAGTAGATAGTAAAAAGACTCAATCTCATAACCTTTAATAGATGGGCTACACTTGACTTAAAAAAGTGGACTGGGGCGCCTGGGTGGCTTAGTCGGTTGAGCATCCGACTTTCGCTTAAGTCATGATCTCGCCGTTCGTGGGTTCGAGCCCCGCATCGGGCTCTGTGCTGACTGACTGCTCAGAGCCTGGAGCCTGTTTCAGTCTGTGACTCCCTCTCTCTCTGACCCTCCCCTGCTCACGCTGTCTCTCTCTCTCTCCTAGAAAAACAAAAACAAAAACAAAAACAAAAAAACATTAAAAAAAAAATGTGGACCAATGCTGTCCCCACCATGAAGGAGACACATTTTTCCTTCTCATCCGCTAGAGGAGTAAGTTTGCAAAGGATGAGATGGCCAGGTCAAGATGGCTCTCAGAGCTGCTTTTAATGTTACCATTACTATCGTCCCACCATGGTGATGAATGAGTGCTTCCCCTAACAGGGTTGCTAACGAGCAGCGTTTTAATGCTTTAGAAAGAGGAAATGTGTTCTTGCAACACAAGTGAACAAAACCAAAATTTACATAGAAATTCACAAAGGATGTTAGCTTTTTCTCAGAACAGTGGTCACTTATAAGTACTGTTTTAATACTTCCAAGGAAAATATATTTTTGGAAAGTCATGTAATGGAATAAAAACCAAGATTGAAAACAAAATAGAAAGCTCAAAAAGGAGCCCCTAGGGGGCTTAGTCAGTTAAACGTCTGACTTCTGCTCAGGTCATGATCTCATAGTTTGTAGGTTCAAGCCCCACATCAGGCTCTCTCTGCTGACAGCTCAGAGCCTGGAGCCTACTTTGGATTCTGTGTCTTCCTCTCTTTCTGCCCCTCCCCTGCTTGTGCTGTCTCTCTCTGTCTCTCATAAATAAATGTTAAAAGAAAAAGTTTAAAAACATTTAAAAATAAAATTTAAAAAAAGAAAGCTCAAAAGATATCACATGAATTTTCCTTAAGAGGACTGGAAATTTCTATGAAATTTTATATGTAGAATTTCAATAAGTTTTATATCAACACCAATATACATTCAAGATACTGAATAGCATTTTTGAAATAATAAGCAATCAATATTAAAATGAACACTTAATGTGTACAAGGCACTTTATTGTGTATTTTACATGGTTATTTTTTTTTTCACTTCATTTTTCTTTTTTTTTTTTTTTAAGCACCATGGGGTCTGCACACTTTTTCAGTTAAGGAAACTGAGGCTTAAAATGGATAAATATTTGCCCAAGCTCCCAGAAAAATTGAGCCCATTTAAATGCATATTTATCTCCCTTGTTCTTTATCAAAACTCTCTTCCAGCTACCAGGCCATCATTGGATAAGCTGATCATATGTGTTTAAAATTAAAATAAATTCAGTTATTCTTTTGGTATATACACTTGCGGTGATTCACAGACTTAAATTGTCATATACTAAGAAGAAAGAGAGAGCCTTTTATTCTTGTAAACTATAATTATAAGCACTCAATATTTTTAGAGGGAAAATGTATCTGTTTGTGCTGGGTATTTAATAATCACCTACAGATTTGCTATAATTGTCAGCTTCTCCAGAATTACTATGGTTTTCTAAATTTCTTAACAAGTAATTATAAATAGACGTTTTGGTATGAAAACATGAGAAAGCTCTTCACTGTTTCCTGTACTTTATAAACACCATATAATTTCCATCCATGACAATTTCCATTTTCTAATATGAAATGGTGCTGGGCCGCACTATGGGCTTAAGTCCACTGCAAGTGATCACACATTCTTTTCCTTCTTAGTTACTTCCGCTCTTCCTCCACGATGTCGGAATTTACGTAAGAGATTAATAATCAAATACATGAACATATCTTTATTTTCATTTGCAACAAAGTTTCTTCTTTTTCTCTTCCTCCCCCCTCCTCCTCTTCTTCCTCCTCCCCCTCCTCCTCCTCCTTCCTCTTCTTCTTCTTGTAAATGCTGTTTAATCCCAAATAAAGACTATATCACAGACGGCACAAACAACCTATGACTCCATTAAGCTACGCCTCAGTATAAAGCAATGACGGCAGTTTGGTGAGATTCGCTGGCCACCAAAGGTACTAGCTTTGTTATATGTCAGGGTACGAGCTAGTACTCCAAATGCACAAAATACTTTATGATTCTGATCGTACATTTGTTTAGCTTGGCTCGTGAGCTTTCTCCAATCTGTTATTGCAGAAAAGAACTGAGGTAATCCAAAAGAAAGTATTTGGGGACTTCCAGAAGATTCTTGAGCCAACAGAAATATACCCCAATGCCAAAGCACTCCCTCACTCAACTCAATATGTGAAAATGTGAATATTACTTTGGATGCCATTGTGCTAACCCAAGTGTGTTAAGGTAAGAGCTTATATTTGTCCAAGTGCAGATTTGATTCTTCTCATGGCATAAAACACGGGAGCTAACATCTTGATGACTCACCTTAAAATCCTTTTCTCCACTTTAGATAACGATAATGTATTTTGCAATACAGCCAAGAAAAGCTACTTTTTTACCTGCCAAAAGACTTAGATTATAATCGAGATTAAAAACCAAGATACAGAAACGATGGAATACCTCACAGCTCTTTGCCCAAAACTTGATTCCCCAGATAATAAACCCCACATTATTATCCCCAGAATAATAATCCAATTATTCTGTAGTTTATTCACAACTCCTAAGATTTGGGAATTAGCCCGTACATGGGGCCCAAAACTCAGGCACTTCCTGTGTTAACAATCGGAAACCATGCAAAAGAGAAAAACAATTTAAAATGTGGATTAGAGCAGACATTTGGGAGTTTGGAAGCGTTTTTAGGAACGCAACATGTAGTAAAGTCAAAGGGAAAACAAATCACATGTAATACCAATACCATTCCTCCCCCCCCCATTCTTTGAAATTTCCCTTTTATTTAAATACAAAAAAAAAAAGTAGATGAAGAATCACTCTCTGAAATTGCTTCCTCACGCCATGCCTGAGGGATGCGAAGTAAAAAAGAAAGCGCAATCAGTGTATCGATCATAAGGCGAGCAGATCATTGGCAACTCTGAGATCCATTGTTCTCGCAACTAGAAAGAAGCAAGTGTTCTGATCGCGTGTGAATTCATATGAAACAAGGTATTTCCTTGGAGATATCAAATGAAATTTTCACTTTAACTCAGGGCTGAAGGAAATGGCTGTTTCTTCAGGGAGGCAAGATGGCCGCCTGGACTGAGCCCTGAACCAGGGGCGTAAGAACACGGGTTCTCCCCTCAATTCCATGACGTGTAGACTTTGTGACTCACTAGCTCTGATCTTCCTCTTCTTTCTTCTTAAGGAGGAATGCCTGCCATGCCCCCTTCAAAAGTCCGTGAAGCCATGTATTAGAATCATCTAATAATATAGACAGTACTGTACACAAAGATGTCATTACTAATATTAGAAATGCTGTGTGATTTCTAATGAGCGTGACACTGTGTGAGTGCTTCCTGCAGGGATGTGGTGTCAGCTCAAACGGAGGCCCTCCCGAGTTACTCAGGAAAGGGTGCACATCTTAGCACAGATCATCTGATTCTTTGAAAGTGGAGATACGAGAACCATGCCGGAGGCCAAACTGCAATATAGTATTATCTGTAGGGGACGCTGTCCCCAGACATTCAAATAGGGAAGATTTATGTATTAAAAAGAAAATGTGCTCTCAACAAGAACAGCTAAGAGAAATAGTTTTTAAAAACTTCCAGGCAAGTTTTAAGCCAAAGGAAAACAAAAGAAATGTTAGGAGCCTCCCAAGTCGAGGCATAATCATTGTGGAAAGCAGAAAAGCTTGAGAATTAGTGGATTCATAAATAATGGTAAAGCAAAGCCGTGGTTTGTACTGATCTTAATGCCCTCTGTGGAACGACCAGATACATTAAGTGCTCAGAAAGCAAATTGAGAAAAGAAAAAAAAAAAGAGAATGAGGAAAAAAAAGACAAAGAAAGGCATGTTTAAAGGAGATAGTTTTTCCGGGGAGCAAACTCTGCTTCAGCACCCTCTTGTGTTTATTAAATATTCTGTGCAAATATCTGGGCCGCAAGCTGTATAATGAAGTTCTTGGAGATGTGTTCCACAGTGATCTTTCTGATAAAAGCCCTTCGTTTTAGATGAAAAAGATAATGGAGATAACTAAGATTTAATCACTTAACTTAATCTTGCCCGGCTTGGATTAGAATTCAGATTTCCTGATTCCTAATCTTTTTTTGCCACCTTTCATGTTTCACATTTACAAGATATGATCATTTAATTATTGGACAGTGATTTCAACTCAGTTTTGGACCCTGTCTAGCCACCACTACTCAAAATATTACAGTACACATTTCCTATATACGGATATGAATCAAAATTAACTATATCTTAATAATTGTGTCCCGCCCCTTGAGATTAGAGATGCAAAACAAAGGGTAGAATCTATGCTTATATTTTTCCATGTGAATGAAAAAAGCTCGAAATATAAATCACTAACAAAAATAAATGATAAAGAATTTCAGATTTTCACTCAAACGACTTTAACAAATTGCAGCGGCAGAAATGCTAGACTAAATCACGTTATTGATATGAACACATTGGTGGATAGATGATAAATAAAATAGATACAGAGATACCTAGTCTTTTGGAGTAAGGTGAGTTCTTTGTCAGAATGTAAATGGGCACAGTTAGAATTCCATCAGGTCATTTGTTCTTGCAGACAGTTGAGATTACATGGATTATCTTTCTTTCTTGGCTTCAAGAGACGATAGGCAAAGTATTTTTCAGCCAAGATCCTAATTTGGGATCTCAAAGCCTTGTCTCCACTTTGGGGACTGATCTGGGATTTTCTAGGATGTTAGCTGCAAAATGTTTAGATGTCGATTCCTGTAATAACATCTGGCACCAACTTGAAAAAAAAATCTACAGACTCAAACACACTTCTTTGCATTCCGCTATTCCAGAACCACATACAAAGTATATTTTGATCTGTAGTCATTGCATCTGTTAATGTGGCATTCGCAACTAATCCCATTCTGGCAGACTATATTTACATTTTAATTTCATTATGATTAGATCAATGAGGCTATTGACGGTTTCTTCCATTTAATAGCTTCTCAAATGTGGAGTGCAGCCCTTTTGTGCATCAATCTGCTTTCACAGAGGGAATTTTTTTTTAGCATGCATTTTCTGTTTCTATGGAGCAGTTAGACTAGAAAACAAAACAAAAACAATTCAGATTCAGAAGTTTAAACTTCACCTAAAAGAAAAATCAGACTTTTGCAAGTGATTATTGAATTGTCCCATAACAGTGAAAACATCAGCTGAGAAGTGATATGTATTATTATTTTATGGAGACATTAAAAATCTTCCTAGGAGAAAGCATTATTTGTTTAAAAATGAAAAACAGGTGAGGTCTTCAAAATGTTTTTATAAAACTTCAAACTAGTTTAAAGTGTGTATATATAAATAAATACACACACATGTACATATATACGTTTAAAGTAAAATTTCTGAGATAAACATTTTGGTGTTAAAAAGAAGGAAGTTTTGGGGCACCTCGTGGCTCAGTCAATTAAGCATCCAACTCTTGATTTGGGCTCAGGTCGTGATCTCACCATCCGTGAGATTGAGCCCAATGCAGAGTCAATCCTCTGCATTGACAGCGAGGAGCCTGCTTGGGATTCTCCCTCTCCCTCTCCCTCTCTCTGTCCCCCCCCTTCCAAAATAAATACATAAGCATTCTTTTTTTAATGTTTATTTATTTTGAGACAGAGAGAAACAAAGCATGAGTGGGGGAGGGGCAGAGACAGAGAGAGGGAGACACAGAATCCGAAGCAGGCTCCAGGTTCCGAGCTGTCAGCACAGAGCCCGAAGCAGGGCTCGAAATTGTCAACCACGAGATCATGACCTGAGCCGAAGGTGGATACTCAACCGACTGAGCCTCCTGGGGCCCCAAATACATAAATATTCTTAAATAAAGATGCAACTTTTGGTTATAGACACAACTAAGTAACAGCTATTGGATTTAACTACCTGAAGGCCAAAAGATATGAAGTAGCTCTTTCAGACATCAAACAATATACCAGGTGGGTCTGCTGTTCTTAAAAAGAAGGAAAACACATGAATGTAGATATATCCTATATTCACTTCAGTTTTCTGCCTGAGGCTCTTTCCTAACTATAGGACAAGGATGTTGACCCAGGTTAAGAGCAGTGGTTTTGCTTGGTGGAGGAGACAGATGTCAAGAGATCAGGGCTTCTAAGACAGCTGTAATTTGTGGAGAAGTGTACCCAGAGAGGAAAAAGCTGCCCAGAGAAGCGGTTCTAGAAACATGCATATAGGCTACTTGCCCTCTTTCACCAAATACTAACCTGGGCATGCTTGGAGTGAAACTCTGTAGTTACCTGCAGAGAAGAGTTCTGGAGGGGCCAGAGTTGTACTGGGATACTAGAGGCTACCCAGTACAGGGAAGTTCCAACCAGAGTGGAGTCATTTCACTGGCTATTCCATGCATTCTGTTGACATTTCAGTAAAACCGCACCTTAAAATTATGGCTAACAAGGTTGCTACTGCTGATGTTAGAGAAGCCACTGCTTTTGCTCTCTTCTAGGATTTTTATGGTTTCAGGTTTCACATTTAGGTCTTTAATTCATTTTTACTTTATTTTTGTGTATGGCGTAAGAAAGTGGCCCAGGTTCATTCTTTTGCATGTTGCTGTCTAGTTTTCCTGACACCATTTGAAGAGACTGTCTTTTTCCCATTGGATAGTCTTTCCTGCTTTGTCGAAGATTAATTGACCTTACAGCTATGGGCCCATTTCTGGGTTTTCTATTTTGTTCTATTGGTCTATGTGTTGATTTTTGTGCCAGTTCCATTCTGTTTTGATCACTATAGTTTTTGTAATATAATGTAAAGTCCAAAGGTGTGATACTTCCAGCTTTGCTTTTCTTTTTCAAGCTTGTTTTCACTATTTGGGGTCTTTTGTGGTTTCATACTAATTTTAGAATTGTTTGTTCTCCTTCTGTGAAAAAATGATATTGGTATTTTGATAGGGATTGCATTGAATGTATAGATTGCTTTGGGTAGTATAAGCATTTTAACAATATTTAGTCTTCCAATCTGTGAGCATGAAATGTTTTTGTGTTATCTTCAGTTTCTTTCATCAGAATTTTATAGTTTTCAGAGTACAGGTCTTTTATCTCTTTGGTTAGGTTTATTCTTATGTATCTTATTATATTTGGTGCAATTGGAAATGAGATTATTTTCTTCATTTCTCTTTCTTCTGCTTCATTATTGGTGTATAGAAATGAAACAAATTCCCTGAGGTGAGAAAAACAAAAGCAAAGATAAACTATTGGGACTACATCAAAATAAAAAGTTTCTATACAACCAAGGAAACAATTAACGAAACTGAAAGACAATGTACAGAATGGGAGAAGATATTTGCAAATGACACATCTGATAAAAAGTTAGTATGCAAAATGTACAAAGATCTTACACAACTCAACACTCAAAACACAAATAATCTAATTAAAACATTGGCAGAAGACATGAACAGACATTTTTCCGAAGAAGACATCCAGATGGCTAACACATACGTGAAAATGTGCTACCATCACTGATCATCAGGGAAACACAAATCAAAAGTACAGTGTAATATCACCTCACACCTGTTGGAATGGCTAAAATCAACAATACAAGAAACAACAAGTGTTGGTGAGGAGGTGGAAAAAAAGGAACCCTCTTGTTCTATTGGATGCAACTAGTCTAGAAAACAGTATGAAGGTTCTTCAAAAAGTTAAGAAAAAAAAAACAGAACTACCCTATGATCCAGCAATTAATTATACTACTGGGCGTTTACCCAAAGAACACAAAAACACTGATTCAAAGGCATACAGTCACCCCCATGTTTATAGAAGCATTATTTACAATAGCCAAGACATTGAAGCAGCCCAACTGTTCATTGATCAATGAATGGATAAAGAAGATGTGATATGTATGTGTATAATGGAATATTGGTCGGTCATGAAAAAGAATGTAATCTTGCCATTTTCAGTAACGTAGTTGGAACTAAAGAGTTAATGCTAAGTAAAATAAGTCAGTCAGAAACACAAGTACTGTATGATTTCATTCATATGTGGAATATAAGAAACAGAAAAATGAGCAAAGAGAGAAAAAAGAAAAAGAGAGAAAGGGGGAGAGAGAGACAAACCAAGAAACAGACTCATAACTATATAGAACAAATTGTTGGTTACCAGAGGTTAAGGGTTTGGGGTTATGGGTTAACTAGGTGATAGAGATCATGATGAGCACCAGATGTTGTATGGAAGTGTCGAATCACTATACTGTACACCTGAAACTAATATTACATTGTGTGTTAACTAACGGGAATTAAAATATGTAAGCTTAATGCAGGGGAACAGAAAATCTAAATTTGAGCACAGAAAAAGATTTAGAAATGAAGTGACCCATCAAATGTATCATGCTTGATACATATGTATATGTACATATACATGTATGTTTACAGAAAACATATGTATAACTAGAGCCACAGAAGAGCATAGAGAGATTTTGAGATAGAGAAAAAAAATTCCAAAGGTAAGAATGACTATTAATTTTTCATTAAAAACAGTATTAGACAGCCTACCAAGAACTGGCATCTTTACGTATTTAAATTTTTTTTTTAATGTTTTATTTATTTCTAGGACAGAGAGAGAGAGACAGCGTGAGCAGGAGAGGGTCAGGGAGAGAGGGAGTCACAGACTGAAACAGGCTCCAGGCTCTGAGCTGGCAGTCAGCACAGAGCCTGACGCGGGGCTCAAACCCACGAACCGCGAGATCATGACTTAAGCGAAAGTCGGACCCTTAACCGACTAAGCCACCCAAGCGCCCCTAAATTTTTTAACCTTTATTTATTTATTTATTTATTTTTGAAAGATAGAGAGCAAATGGGGGAGGGGCAGAGAGAGACACAGAATCCGAAGGAAGCTCCAGGCTCTGAACTGTCAGCACAGGGCCCGATGAGGGGATTGAACTCATGAGCCATGAGATCATGACCTGAGCTGAAGTTGGCCACTTAATCAACTGAGCTACCCAGGCACCCCAAGAACTAGCATCTTTAAAGACTTGAAAGAAGAACTTTTTCAATCCAGAATTCTGTGTCCAGAAAAATTATACTTCAAAAATAAAGTTTAAGACATTTTCAGTTAAAAGTTGAGAGCCTATGTCACTAGTGCTTTAACTGAAGATATTAAAGTTCTCCAAGCTTAAGTGATAACAATAAATTTGTTAAGCACACAATGATTCTACTTAATCTCAGGAAATTAGAAAAATAATACAAGCCAGCAGAAAACAATAGAGAGAAGTTATAAAAATGAAAGTAGAAATCAGTGAATTAAAAAACAGCAATGTCATGGAAAAAATGAATCAAAAACTAGCTTTTGGAAAGAAAAAAAACTAATCTTAAAAGAAGGAATACCCGTGCAAAAGGAAAAAAAAAACAGAATGGGAAATAGCCGCAAATAGTAAAGAAACTGAAACATAAAAGATTAATTTGTCTCTGTGAATATAAATGTAAAAGTCTGGATACATTGATTATTTTCTACAATTAACAAAACCACCAAAACTCACACTGGAAATGTTAGAAAATGAAGACAGGCCAATTACCATAGTTTGAAAAACTTTGGAAGTTGTTAGAGAGTTAGCTTTCCAACAAAAATGTTTCAAGCCGTTAGTTTCAGGGTTGTACTCTACCAAAATTTGGAGGACATACAATTTTCACATTATTAAATTATTCCATAGCCTTGAGGAAAAAAATTTTTTTTAAATATTTTAAAACAAGCTTATCACTGATACCAGATATACCTTATGACTAGCAATATGAAAGTCATAAATAAGGGGCACCTGGGTGGCTCAGTCAGTTAAGTGCCCAACTTTGGCTCAGGTCATGATCTCACAGTTTGTGGTTTTGAGCCCCACATCGACCTCTCTGCTGTCAGTGCAGAACCTGTTTTGGATTCTCTGACCCCTCTCTCTACCCCTCTTTCACTCGTGCTCACTCTCTCTCTCTCTGTTCCCCAAAATAAATAAACTTTAAAAAGTTATAAGTAAAATATTAGTTAATAAGGTCAAGGTCCATCTTTAAAGAATATAAACCACAACCAGGTGGGGTTTGTACAGGGAGAGCTCCAAATTTTACCACAGTGTTACCAACATGAAAATTCATTGGGTCATTTTCCCAGATTCTATAACGGTATTGGCTAAGTAATCTCTACACTCAAGGTGGGCCTTGAACTTACAACCTCGATATCAAGAGCCACCTGCTGTACAGACTGAGGCAGCCAGGTGCCCCTAGATGGGTACATTTGTACCAAACATATGAGTGTCTGGAACCACCACCATTGTTTAACACTATTTTGAAGAGCAAGTGTGTTTAGGCAGAAAAAAAGAAGTGAGAATTAGGAGAGGATTCTCATATTGATATTGATTGTTATGGATATAGATAGGCATATTGATAGTTATAGATTCTATGATTTGTATATCCGGAAACCCTATAAACAATAGGTTTATTGTTTAAAAACAATAAATGAATTTAAATAAGCTATGAAATTAATATTAAAATCAATTAACTACTTATACAAGAGATCAGAAAAATCTATCAGAAAAATCACTGTAATAGCTATAAAATTGCAAGAAGTAAATAAGAAATGTAGATCTATATAAAGAAATCTTTCAAATGCTACTAAGTAATTAAAAATAATACATGTCCAAATGGAATGATATACTCTATTCGTGGATAGAATGATTCAATATTGTAACTTCAGTTTCCTCAAAATTAAATCATAGGGTTGATGTGATCTCAATAAAAGCACCAGCGGAAATTACTTTTGGAATTATATGAACTAATTTTAAGTTTAGTGAAAAAGCAAGCAAAATAACCAAGTAAATTCTGAAGAAAGAATAAATGAGAGGTACCTATCTCTGCTAAATATTATTAAGAATAATCAAAATATTTTATTAATGGCATATATATATATGCCTGTAACTGAGCAAGATTATGGAGCATAAAAACAGACCAAAATATCTATTGGATCTACTTTTACTATATACTAATATTTGAGTTTTATATCTAAGAGAAATGATGACTTATTTGGGAGATAATTAGGGGGTGATTTGGTGGCCCATCTGGAAGAAAAACTAATTTGAATCTCTGCCTTACTCTTTTCACCAAAATAAATTCCAGATTGATTACATATTTTTAAACATTTCAACAAACCACAAAAATACTAGAAAAAAAATTAATAATAAGGGAGGGAAAAAGCCTTTTCTAAATATAATACAAAATCCAGCAGCTATACACGAAAAGACCAGTGAATTTGATGACAAAAATTGAAAATTTTGCAAGAATAAAAAAATACAGCCTGCAAATAAATTATAAACAATAAATGGAGAAAATGCCTACATATTAATTAGAAAAAGCCAATAACTCAGTGGGGGGGGGGGAAGGCAAAAACATGAAGAAATAGGAGAGAAATACAAATGAATTTTTCACCTATGATAAAAGTTCTACCTCATGCATAGGTGGAATGGCAATTAAGACTACTATATACCATCCCCCACCAATGATTACTAGTGAGAACAAAATGTTTGATGATGTACCATGTAATCAGGATCTGGAGAAGATATTAGCACTTCTATGCTCATTGCAGCACTATTAATGATACCCTAGATGTACAAACAATGTAAATATCCCCCAACAAGTGAATGGATAATGAAATTGTGGTATATACGTGCAAGAGAATTCTAAAAAGACTTAAAAAGAGAAGGAAATTTTGCAATATGTGACAACATCGTTGAATCTTGAAGGTATTATGCTAAGTGAAATAAGGCAGTTACAGAAACACAAATGCTGCCAGACTCCTTTCACTATTATGTGAGGTATCTAAAATAGATACATAGAACCAAGGAGTGGAAATGGTGGTTTTCTCGGCTGGAGGGAGAGGGGACAAGCTGATCATAACAAATGATCAGAACATTTCATTTACTCAAGATGAATAAATTCTAAAGATCTCTGTACAACATTGTACCTATAGTCCATAATAATGTATTGTACACTTAAAAATTTACTAAGAGAGGGGTACATGGGTGGCTGATCAGCTGAGTGTCTGGCTCTTGATTTTTCACTCAGGTCTTAATTTTGGCTCAGGTCATGAGATCAAGTGCTGACTTGGGCTCCACTCTGAGTGTGGAACCTGCTTGAGATTCTCTCTCTCTCTCTCTCTCTCTCTCTCTCTCCTCTCTCTCCCCTTCTACCCCTCTCCCACACTCATGCCCTGTCTCTAAAAAAGAAGAAAGAAAGAAAAATATGTTAAGAGAATAGATCTCATGTTAAATGTACTTACCACAATAAACTTTTTAAAAAACAGAATGCTAGTTGAGGGACTATATGGAGAAAACATTAGCTTCAGATTATTGTTGATTGGAGTAAATAATTATTCCAACTAATTTGTAGGGTACTCTGGCACGATCAACATGAAAAATAAACATTTCTAGGAATTTATCCCATTTCTAAGAATTTATTCTTATTGATATATTTACATGTGAAAAAAATTGACCACTCATGTGTTGGGTTATTATGTACACTGGCAAAAGTTGGAAACTAGGTAAATGTCCAAATGAAAAACAGATTAAGTAAATTATGAGATCTTCTTTCAAAGGAATGCCATGAGGTTACTGAAAACAACAACATAATAAAGGAAGTCGTACATATGGATATGGGGCACTCACTAAAGTATATTAGTTCAAAAGGAAAGCAAAGTGCAGAGCAATGTATACAATATGCTACAATTTGAGAAAAACCATGAATATGTGTGCGCACATCTCCAAACCCCATCCCTCTTAACCATATAGGTTGGCAATATTTGTACCTTCTGAAAAGGGGACTTGGTACTGGCAGCACAGAGAAACAGGAGAGGCTGACTCTTCACTCTATAACCTTTTGTTCCCATTGAATTATTTGTCATTTGTATGAATTACTTAATTTAAAAAATAGAAAAGTAAAAATTCCAAAGTTGAATAAGCCAGGAGCAGAGGTTAGAGGTGGAAACATTTCAGTGGCTTTCCATTGAACTGAGAATAGAAGTCAAGCTTCTTATGTGCCTGAGTGGCTCAGTTTGTTAAGCATCTGACTCTGGATTTTGGCTCCAGGTCATGATCTCATGGTTCATGAATTTGAGCCCCACATTGGGCTCTGTGCTGGTAGTGTGGTGCCTGGTTGGGATTCTCTGTCTGTCTGTCTGTCTGTCTCTCTCTCTCTGTGTCTCTCTCCCCCTCCCCTGCTTGTGCTCTCTCCCCCTCCCCTGCTTGTGCTCTCTCCCCCTCCCCTGCTTGTGCTCTCTCTCTCAAAGTAGAGAAATAAACTAAAAAAAAAAAAAAAAAAAAGAGTCAAGTTTCTTTCCAGAAGTACAAGCCCTCCTTGAACTGGCTTTTCCTTGTTTCTTCAGTTACATCGTGTTCATTTGTCCTCGGATCTTGTGGTTTTCAGCTGTTGCTGACCTTTCAGTTTCTTGACCAAAGTCAGTTATAACCCCTAGGGGTGTCTGTGCTTCCTTTTTCCCTGTCTGCAGATCCTTTCTGCCGGATCTATCTGGCTGGCTCCCTCTCTTCCTCATTCTCTCAGTAAGGGTGGTCATTTATTTAGAGAGAGCACCCCCTAACCGTGCACTCTAAAGTAGGGTCCTTTTCATAAACCATAAAAATCCTAGAGGAGAACATAGGCAGTAAGCTCTTTGACATGGGCCATAACAACTTCTTTCTAGATGTGCCTTCTGAGGCAAGGGAAACAAAGACAAAAGTAAACTATTTAAACTACATCGAAATTAAAAGCCTCTGCACAGCAAAGGAAACAATCAACAAAACTAAAAGACAACCTACTGAATGAAAGAACATATTTGCAAGTGACATATCTATTAAAGGGTTAGTATCCAAAATATATAAAGAACTTATACAACCCAATACCCAAAAAAACAAGCCAATTAAAAATGGGCAGAAGACATGAATAGACACTTTTCCAAAGAAGACATACAGATGGACAACACACATATGAAAAGATGCTCATCATCACTGATCATCAGGGAAACACAAATCAAAACTACCATGAGATATGACCTCGCACCTGTCAGAATGGCAAAAATCAACAACATAAGAAACAGCAGGTGTTGGTGAGGATGTGGAGAAAAAGGAACCTTCTTGCACTGAATGTCAACTGGGTGCACCACTCTGGAAAACAGTATGGTTAAAAAGTTAAAAATAGAACTATCCTATGACCCAGCAATTACACTACTGGATATTTACCCAGGTAATATGAAAACACTAACTTGAAAAGATATAACTATCCCTATGGTAATTACAACATTATATACAATAGCCAAGATATGGAAGTAGCCCAAATGTCCATGGATTAAGAAGATGTGGTGGGTATATACCATACCACATCTTCTTAATGTATATGGTATACACACACACACACACATAAATGACATATATATGTGTGTGTATGTGTGTGTATATATATATATATGTAAATGTGTGTGTGTATGTATATATATATATATGTAAAATGGAATGTTACTCAGCCATAAAAAAGAATGAAATCTTGCCATTTGCAATGACATGGGTGCACTAGAGAGTATTATCCTAAGCCACATAATTCAGAGAAAGACAAATACCACATGATTTCAACCTATGTGGAATTTAAGAAGCAAAACAAATAAGCAACGGGGGAAATGAGGGGGGAGGGGTCAAACCAAGAAAGAAAACAAACTAATGGTTGCCAGGGAGAAGGGGTAGGGGGTGGTTGAAATAGGTGATGGAGAGTAAGGAGGGCACTTGTCGGGATAAGCACCAGGCATTGTATGGAAGTGTCAAATCACTATAGTGTACACTTGAAAGTAATATCCCACTGTATGTTAACTAACTAGAATTTAAATAAAAACTTTAAAAAAAGTAGAACCCCGGGCGCCTGGGTGGCTTAGTCGGTTAAGCGTCCAACTTTCACCTAGGTCATGATCTCGAGGTAGTGGTTTCGAGCCCCGCATCGGGCTCTGTGCTAACTGCCAGCTCAGAGCCTGGAGCCTATTTCGGAGTCTGTGTCTCCCTCTCTCTCTGATCCTCCCCTCTTCACGCTGTCTCTCTCTCTTCTAGAAATAAATAAAAATATTTAAAAAAAAAAGTAGAACCTCTTTTTTAGTACTGTTTTTGTGGCACCTAATACCTTGTTGCCTTGTTTAGTGTCTTTCTACACCTCTCCTCAAATAGTAAACTCCTTGGGGTACATTCCTATTTTATTCTTTGGTTGGTGGACACCCATGATAGTGCCTGACATTTGAAATTGGTTGGATAGTAAACATCTCTTGAATAAATTCAGTCATGCATGAAAAACCAAATTTGTATTATAATTCAACAGAATAAAGGTCTTAAGAATTGGTATTAAAATGTGGCCTCTGGGGCACCTGGGTGGCTCAGTTGGTTAAGTGTCCAACTTTGGCTCAGGTCATGATCTCACGGTTGGTGGGTTCGAGCACCGCGTCGGGCTCTGTGCTGACAGCTCAGAGCCTGGAGCCTGCTTCAGATTCAGCGTCTCCCTCTCTCACTGCCCCTCCCCCACTCACACTCTGTCTCTCCCTCTCAAAATAAATAAACATTAAAACAAAAATTAAAAAAATAAAATGTGGCCCCCATTTTTAGTATTTGAAACTAATGATGCCCAGTATTTTTACTGTTTTATACACAGAACTTCTACTTATGGTCTTGACAATGTCAGCGCTCTGATAACCAAATCAGAAAAAAAATAGCATGGAAACGTGTAATTATAGAAACCACTAGATGGATTAATAACACCAGTAGTAGTCTTGAAACACTCCCAAGAAATGTTTACAAGTGTGATTCTTAGCTAACTGTTCCTTGTGAGAGGAAAGTAAGACTCAAGCTGATGTAGGCAAGATGCGGAGGAAACACACGCGGTTAGGAGGTCTGTTATTTCAACAACGTGAATTTGTTGCAATATCTTCCATTGTCGACCAATCCCAAGAGAAAACACTAAAACAGGAACCCAAGTTGACACTTCCCCTCATTTGGCCCATGCTTTTGTGAAATTATAGAATTTTGGACCTGGAAAATTCACAATGTCGCTTTGTTCTGTTCTGCATTTTGTAGAGAAGAAAATTGAGGCCTAGAAGCACTATAAATGTGTGCCTAGCCACACAGCTATTAGGAACACAATTCAGGTCCTTTCTTGGGCCGCTGGAAACTGAATGCTTCTGTAGCTCCTGAACATCGTATTAGTAACCTTTAAATATAACCATGCATGGAGCAATAGAAAAGATCATCTATATTCTCTTACCCAAATAGGCCATTATTTTCAACTTTTTTTAAAGATTTTATTTTTAAGTAATGCCTACATCCAACGTGGGGCTTGAACTCACCACCCAGAGATCAGGAGTCACATACTTCACATACTGAGCCAGCCTGGTTGCCCCCATTGTTTTTGTTTTTGAATATTATTTTCTTTGACTTGCATATGATTTTTATAGATTTTTCCATGTATATAAATTTCAGTCTGTACATTTCACTTAACATGCCATTCTTATATTTTTATTGCTGAAAGATATTCATAATCATAATTTCACTACATCTTTAATATACTGCCTAATGAATGTACTGTAATTTACTTTTCTCGTTTCCATTTGGACATTGAGGTTGTTTTCACTTTTTGCTTTTGTAAATAATTCTGGAGTAAACATTCCAAGTGAATTCATGGTCCATATCCCGGGTAATTCCTGTAGAACAAATTTCCTGTAAGATGATATACAGGAATGAATATTTTTAACATCACTGACTCATACCATCAAAGGGCTTTCTTCAAAGGATGTGACAATATCAACAATAGTGTGTGCGAAAGAGTTTAGGAGGCTTATCCTTAGTAGGTCTTGTCATTTAGAAATAAATCACTGGACTGTGTGGGTGGCTCAGTGGGTTACGCCTCAGACTTTGGCTCAGGTCTCATGGTCCGTGGGTTCAAGCCCCATGTCTGGCTCTGCTCTGACGGCGATAAGCCTGCTTCCGATTCTCTGTCCCTTTCCCGCTGCCCCTACGTGCTTGCCCTCTCTCTATCTCCGAAAAACAAATAAACATTTTTAAAAAGGTAAATATAAATCATTAATTTAGTAGGTAATAGCTCCCAATTGTTCTTTTATTTTGCATTTATTTGCTTATTCATGAGATCAAACATTTTCCAGTTTGTTTACCTGGTATCATTAAGGCTAGATTAATCCACTGATTTTTATTTTTATTTTTTTTTAATATTTTTTATTTATTTCTAGGAGAGAGAGAGACAGCATGAGCAGGGGAGGGTCAGAGAGAGAGGGAGACACAGACTCTGAAATAGGCTCCAGGCTCTGAGCTGGCAGTCAGCACAGAGCCCGACACGGGGCTCGAACCCACGAACCGTGAGATCATGACCTAAGCGAAAGTTGGACGCTTAACTGACTAAGCCACCCAGGAGCCCCTAATCCACTGTTTTTTAAATCTTCATGATAAGCTAAGACACTGAAGATGAAAGGCAATGGAGAGCAGAGAGAAGCAGAAATGGTTAGTGACCCCCTACTAAGGTGATAATTATTTCAAATGATATTGTCAAGTACATTAATATGCAAATAATGAGAAAGAGAGGTAGCAAAAATCATGAGATTTCAACTGATAATACTGCCAAATTACTTCAGATTGGCTCAGTGTTAGATCTTAAGGGCTTTTATCCTTTGCTAAATTTTTTACAAACTAAATGCACTGATGTGAAGGAATTAATTTAATATTAAAAGGAAGCATGCATAGCATGATGGGTCTACAGCTATGCCGGGCAATATGGTAGCCGATAGGAGCATGTGGCTATTGAATGCTTGAAATAGGACCAGTCTGAATTGAGATGTGCTATAAGGACAAAATACATGCCTGGTTTCGAGGACTTAGCATGTAAAAAAAAAAAAAAGTATGTAAAATATCTCATTAATAATTTTTTTTTTGAGAAACAGGGAGAGAGAGGGGAGGAATGGAAGCAGAAGGAGAGAAAGAGAATCTTAAACAGGCTCCATGCTCAGAGTGCAGCCCGATCGAGGGCTTGATCCCAAGACCCTGGGATCATGACCTGAGCCAAAATCAAGAGCCAGACGATTGACCCGGTATCCCTCATTACTATTTTTTGTAAACTTTTTTAAGTTTAATAATTTTTAAAATTAATTACACATTGACATGCTAATGCCTGGGATATATTAGGTTAAATAAAACATATCATTAATATTACCTATTTCAGTTTTTCTTTTTTAAATATGAGGCCTGGAGAATTCATATTGCATATATGGCTAACATTGGCTAGCACAGGTCTAAAGAACCATTATGAGCTCAGATTTTAAGAAGGCTAATACAAAATTTCAGTGCTTTAGCCAGAGATCTAAAAGAGCTTATGATGAGAGAGAAAGAGAGAGAGAGAGAGGAAGGGAGGAGGCATGACAAAATTAAATCAAGTAAAGAGAATGGTGCCTGCCTCAATCAGCACAGCCAGCCAGGAGGGCTCTGATGAGCTTAGATATTTATTCTTAAATTCAGATTTTAAAGGACTTGCTACAAAAGACAGACATAAAGGGGCAAAACCAGTAAGTGTCAGGACTCTTCTGACACTGGATTAGAAGCCAAAGGAGCTTTGAAAGCTCTGTCCAGGGCACAAAGGAGAACAAAGGACAGATACTCTGTAGGAACCTGTCAAAATATTATCATAGGAGAGAGGGATGATAGACTTGTGCAGCTGTGATTTTGCTTCTGTCGTCTCCATAAAGATGAACAATCTTCACACTGGAAAAGGAAGACAAAATCTCAAGAGGAAAATGTCCATCTCTAACTGCAGATAAATGTTATCTCTGAGTAATGACATCACAGGTAGTCTTCGGTACGTGTTCCAAAATTGAACTCATTTAGTTCCCAGATTATCAGTTCTGTGAGAGCATGGACACGATCTCCTCCATTCACTGCTGTACCCTCAGTCCCTCGACTACTGCCTTGCATATAGTAGGTGCTCAATAAATGTATGCAGAATAAGTAAACAGAAAACATAGAATGGCCAGATAATTGAAATGGTAAAATATACAGATCTTCAAAATGGGGGAAGTGAAGATTCTGCATTGTAGAGCTACCCAAATATCATGAAAACAAGATGTCAATGGTTAAAAAAATTTTTTTTGACAATTGATTAATTAAAATGGGGCACCTGGGTGGCTCATTCAGTTGAGTGACCGACTTTGGCTCAGGTCATGATCTCACAGTCTGTGAGTTCAAGTCCGGGATCAGGCTCTGGAGCCCGCTTCGAATTCTGTGTCTCCCTTTCTCTCTGCTCCTCCCCTGTTCATGCTCTCTCTCTCTCTCTCTCTCTCTCTCAAAATTAAATAAACATTAAAAAAATTCACAATGTACCAAGATTATTTTAGAATTTACATCTAATTTAATCTATACAATAACACAATTTAAAATTTTTTATTTTATTATTTTTTAAGATTTGTTTTTAAATTTCAAAGTAATCTGTACATCCTACAAAGGCCTCAAACTTACAACCCCAAGATCAAGAGTCTCATGTTCTACTGACTGAGCCCCCCGGCGCCTCCCACATAATAACAATTCATTAGTATTATACACATTTTTCAGATAAAGAAGCTGAGGCTCAAAGTTAAGTGAGTTGCGTAGGGTTCATATAACTGGCAAGCAGAAAAGCTGCCACACAGAATGGATCAATCTGGCTCCAAAGTCTTGTTATATTCCCTCTGCTGGTTGTCTTTGGAATGGGAAATCATGAGTACTTCAAACCAAAATACATACAATAAGGACGATTGGGTTAAACTCTCCCAATTTCTTCGTTAATTAACTTGCTAAATTGATTGATGCTGTATGTAACTGGTTTACGCACTTTAAAAAAACATCTGTGAAACCCTTCAGATCTGCATACATAAAGTTCCTAGAATTCCCTAGCTAACTGGGTAAAACAGGTTCAGAGGTTTATTTTTTAAGATTTGTTTTCAAATTTCAAAGTAATTTGTACATCCTACAACGGGCTCAAACTTACAACCCCAAGATCAAGAGTCTCCTGCTCTACGGACTGAGCATTCATATCGCTACGTATTCACCTTTGCAGACATTCTAATCCACTGCCGTAAACAAAATTGTAACCAAATGTCAGCTGGTCATTTGATAAGGTTGCTTGCAATCGGCTTGCAACTAAGCCTGGGTTATCATGGTCAGACCGCATGGTGGTATGTGGGAATACTGCTCTCAAGGTGAATTAATGATCTGATATGGAACCAAAAAGAAGTCACGTAGCACACAGCTCTGTTCTTGACCTTTCTTTTTTTTTTTTATTCTTTTTATTTATTTATTTATTTATTTTTTTACAAATAGTTTATTGTCAAATTAGTTTCCACATAACACTCAGTGCTCATCCCCAAAGTGCCCTCCTCCATGCCCACCCCCCCTCCCCCCCACATCCATCAGTCCTCAGTTTTTGTCAGCATTCAAGAGTCTCTCATGGTTTGCCTCTCTCCCTTTCCCCCACCATTTCCGCCCTTCTTCTCCCCCTTTCTGTGTTCAAAAATGTGGTCAGGGATTCAGAGAAGGTAATGGCATTCCCATTTTTATTTGATCACACAATTTTATGCCCACTCCTGCACTTGGACAATGAGCATTTCACTTTGGTTTGCGCATACATTTTTACTTCTTTTCTTCTTTTCTACTTCTTTTCTACCTCTTCCTCTGGTAGAACAGGAAGTGAGTTCAATGGATTTGCCTTTGAAAAGTGCATTCTACCTAGACACTGAATCCATGCACCTTTCTGCACGCCTTAAAAGGAGTCTTTGGCTCTTTGGCCCTCAAGAAGGAATCAAGAGAATCTTAGTCTCTTCATTCCTATCATTACTCCAAAAGGGACTCTGGGCATCAACCAGACATTCTCCGTGGTAAACATTCCAGTTCTCTGAGGCCACTGGTCCGTTTCTCTCTACCCACCCCCACCCCCACTTTGGAATATCTTTGCTATTCTTCCTGCTAATGGGAGCTGTCATTTCTGTTCACACAGACACAACTCCCTGCTCCAAACCATTCCTTTGTCTCCATTTTCCCCATTGTCACTCGCCACCCCCATCATAGCTCTGAATCCCTCCTGCCGTTTCTGACACATGGCCCGAGTGGAGGTACGGAGGAGCCCTCACTCGCTCCTCTTCCCAGGCTCCTGGGGGAAATGCCCTCACTCTCAGTGAATCTCAAGCTGCCCTGAGTGTCACAGTCCATCTATTGCATTTAGGTAAGATTTATTTAGCTTTATGCTATGCTAGGAACTGACAAGATAATCAATTATTTCATTTAAATAAGATTTATCGAAGACTCACTCTATGCCAGGAACTGAGCTAAGAATGAGAGATGAAAAAAATGCATAAAGATATATCCTTTGCCCTTAAAAAAAAAATGTAAAGTTTAGGAAGACGGAGGAAGTAAGTAAATCAACTTCAGTGTAGAGTAATGGATGCCAGGTGCTAATAGTAGTATATATGTGATGCTGTGCACACCCAGAGATGGGGGGGTGGGGTTCTAAATCATCCTGATGGGAGAGTCACACAGGTGAAGTCTTAAGTACAGGTTAGCTGTGTGAATAAAAAGGAGATATGTGTTCTAGGCAGAAGTGTTAGCATGAATAAAGGCAAGAAACCCAGACAAGGCAGCGCTTTGGGACCTGCATTCTGTCTGGCGTGGGGATCAGGAAGGATGTGGTGGCAAACCAGGTATGAAAGATAGGCTTGCTTTGGATTATAAAAGATTCTAGATTCTACTTTTTTACAAAGAATTTTAATGTTTATTTTTACGAGAGAGAGGAGAGAGAGAAACAGAGCATGAGCAGGGGAAGGGGCAGAGAGAGAGGGAGATACAGGATCCGAAGCAGGCTCCAGGCTCTGAGCTGTCGGCACAGAGCCCGATGCAGGGCTCAAACCCGCCAACAGTGACATCGTGACCTGAGCTGGAGTCAGACGCTTAACCCACTGAGCCACCCAGGCACCCCTAGACTTTCTTTCTTAATGCCGGGGAGCAGAGGGATGGATTTTTAAGCTGGGGTGTGAGAAGATCTGATTTGGATTTTGGAAGGACTGCCTTTGGGAACCATGGAGGATTCAGACAAGAGGAAGAGGGAGAAGACAAGAGGAAGGAAGGGTCAGTAAGGGGTCAGGTGGTGATACGTACAGAAACCAGTGAGGGTCTTAACTGGGCTTCTGAGGAAGAGCTGGGATTGAGCGTGATCTAGGGGGTAAAATTGAAAGACCTTCATGAAAATGTGTGTTTGGGGATGGGGAAGAGGGGAGGAGTATACAGGAACCTGGGTTTCCAGCTTGAGGGGACAAAGGTGTTATCTACCGGCAACACCCAAGATGGGTAGACTTAGGGGAAAGACAATGGCTTGGCTGTTGGAAATATTGGGTTTGAGATGTTTATCAAGGACTGGGGACGGATGTGTAAGGTTGTCCAGAGATCATGCCGTCCATCTATGGATGCTGTCAGTATGTGTCTTGTGGCTGAAACCCAGGGTTTTGACAGAGTCACCCTGGAAGCCAGGACAGAGGACCAAGACCAGAACCCTGGAGATTCGCCATTGGTCTTTGTTGTCTCACTTTGTTTTGCTAAAATGGAGACTCTGTGGAAAGCAATTTTTTCAGAGGGGGCAAAGAAGTATTCATCCATTTGTTTGTTCCATATTGACTGAAGGCCTCTGGGAAGCTGGGAGCGAAGGTTCCCTGCCTTCCTGTAGCCTCCATGACAGCAGTTTCAAGAGAGAGCCAGCAAGAAAGAAGTAACTGATAGAACGTGGTAAGGGGTGACAAGTGCTACAGAGAAAAATAAGTCTACTTAAGGAGAACAAGGAGAGTTGGAGGAAAGAGTGTGTGTGTGTGTGATTTCGATAGCGGTTAGGGAAGAATTCCCTGAGAAAGTAAGGAGAGAGAGAGAGAGAGAGCCATAAAGATTTCCATGGAAAGAATGTTCTAAGCAGGAGACTAGTGAATAATCTGAACCTCAGATAATAGCAAGGAGCCCGCTGTGGCTGCAGCAGAGTAGGGAGGGTAAAGGGTAGCAGATTAGACCATTGAGGTACAAAGTAGACAAATTATATAGAGGCATTTATAGGAAGCATGGCTTTTTTGCTGAGGAAAATGGGAATCCACTGGAAGGTTGTGAGCAAAGGGTGGACTTGGCTTTTAAAAGGATGTCTTGATGGCTGAGTTTAAGGTAGACTGGTGAAGGCTATATTAGTCAAGTTCTCCAGGGAAACAAAATCAGTAGGATATTTATACACATATAATAGATTTATTGTAAGGAATGGTTCATGCGATTGTGGAGGTTGGCAAGTCCAAAATTTAGAATTGACTGGAAGGCTGGAGATGTAGGAAGGAATTGAGGTTTGAGTGTGAAAGCAGTTTGCTGGCAGAATTCCCTCTGCTCTAGAGAAGCGCAGTCTTTCTCATAGGCCTTCAACTGATTAGATGAGGCCCACTCACATTATGGAGGGCCATCATCTTTACTCCAAGTCTAAGTGTTATTGAAATGTTAATCGCATCCAAAAAATACCTTCACAGAAAATCTAGAATACTGTCTGACCAGATTCCCCAGGGACTGTGGCCCAGCCAATTTGATGTATCAAACTGATCGTCACAGAGGCCAATGAGGGGCAGCAACAAGGCCAATTAAGAAGTTGTCATAGTAATACAGGGGAGAGATGATGATGATTCAAGCCAGGATGTTACATTAGAGGTTTGGAGGCGTCCAGTGCCTGGATGTCTTTGCATGTGGCAGTCATGCTGCTGGAGGACAAAGATGACCAGAAATAGTCCCTGAGGTCAAGGAAGTATTCATACTTTGTAACAGTTATCAAAACCGTAATTACTTATTGTCCAGGGCACTTTGGATTATCTTCCCGGTTTATATAACAAAGGTGACTAGTAATAAAAGATCGTCTTCAACATCCACAACAGAAAGGCGCAGGAAGGAGCCTACCAATCCAAGAGCATGCAAGCATGTTATACTAGTGCATCCTCGCCCACTATCCATCTTGCTTATGATTCACAGTCATCACGACGAGTGCTATGAACTCACTGGATCCCTCACACGGTGCCTGGCAGCTAAACAAAACTCCATCAACTTGGAAGGGTAGGTTGGTGTCCTGATCAGGAGAGAAGACAGTGCGCTTTATCAAGTTGTGGTTAAAGGGATTCTTCTCAGGACTGGCCTCCATCTTTTAAGTGGGATACCAAGAAGCTGAGGATAATCCAAAGAAGGTGGGGGTGGGGGTGGCCTCAAAACTGGATTTCACAAATAAATTGGAACGGTTAACTTAGTGGGGAGAAGATGTATATTCATTCCTCCAGCAAAAGTTTTTTGTCTCTACTATCTGCCAAGTACGGCTAGGTCTTAGACAAAAAAGGAATCAAACTCAGCTCTTTGCATTCAAAGAAGGTTAGAGTAAAATGGAGGAGTGGCAGAGATTTTAGATCAACCTTATTTTATTTTTTGAAATCTTGGACTGGTCTAGGTGATGTTTTTTTGTCTTGTTTTGTTCTCTTAAAGTCTGTTTATTTATTTTGAGAGAGATAGAGACAGCGAGAGCAGGGGAGGGGCAAGGAGAGAGAGAAAAAGAGAGTGAATCCCAAGCAGGCTCCGCACTGCCAGCAGGGAGCCTGACATGGGGCTTGAACTCACAGAACTGTAAGATCATGACCTGAGCCGAAACCAAGAGTTGAACGCTTAACTGACTGAGTCACCCAGGTGCCCTTGTTCTGTTTTTAAGTAAGCTGTACGCCCAACGTGGGGTTTGAACTCATGACTCTGAGATCAAGAGTTGCATGCCTCACAGACTGAGCCACGAGGCACCCCGGGTGACAGATCTTAAAATGTCTGTTTCTTAAGGTCGCACTCTGAACTGTGATAGGTGCTGGTCTACGATGTTATGGAAACACATAAAGAGACACCTAACCTAGTCTTGGGGGATCTGAGAAGACATAGCAAGATTGTCAAAAATTCAGGAACACAGTAGTCAGCTATTTAAAAGAACCAGCTTATTTTTAAAAATCCATTTAAAATTCAGGATCCTCCATTCAACTGTAAATATCACCAAAAAATTATTTTCCCTCATTCATCTTGTTTCTTAAGCCCATAGTCCTTAATGGGTTTGCACAACATTGAGTGGAATCAACTTATCAGAATGATCAGAGCTACCAGATGACAGAATGGACTGTCTCTTAAGGGAGTGAGCTCTCTGTTGACAGAGGTGTCCCAACCGTAGGGAATGTTAAGGAGGCTAAGTAATCTGTCTAGACATTGCAGGGGGGATTTCTGTGTCACGTAAGATGAAGAGGCAGGGTATTCCGTTTTTTAAGCTTTTAAGTCTTACCTGGGAACCAGAGCAAACTTAAGAGTGGTATCTTTCAAGGGGAGCCTGGATGGCTCAGTCAGTGAGCATCCAACTCTTGATCTCAGCTCAGGTCTTGGTCTCAGGTGGTGAGTTCAAGCCCCATGCTGGGTTTCACGTTGGGCGTGAAAAAAAAAAAAGGATGATGTCTTTTGAGAGGAAATATAGTGTAGAAAGACCATGGATTCAGACCTTGGAGCCAGAAAGAACTGGACTCGAATCTTTTTTGATCTTTAGTTTACTCATCTGTGAGATGGTGCTAAAAATAACCCTTTGTGATATTATTACACAATGTAATGTGTAATGTGATATTACTACACAATGTGAGACGCAAGGCGGGGATTAATTCTTAGCACAGTGTGGTGGAAATGCTGTGAATGATAGTTCCCTTTCTACCCTAAGGGGTGCATTTGACAGTGACTATTTAAGAGCAGCACTTGGTGCAATCCAAAGGAAATTCGATGTAAACACATGCCTGCCTTTTCATGGTAAAGATGCTCACTATTTTTTTTTTGACAGAAGTTTTGCTTTTTTCCATATTACACAACAAATTGAGTATACTATATCAAGACATTTGAGTGGGATTATAAGAGCCGTATATAGGACACATCTGGCCCTTCTGGGAGATTTGCCGGTGCAGAGCCCAAACGTTGCTTCCCTAAATCAGTGCTGGGCTAACCTACCACCATTCTCAGGTAAGCTGGGGGGCTGGCCTCCTTATGGCAGGACACGGGAGCCTATTTGCCTTCCATATACACAGAGTAGGGAGGAAAGTCAAAGGTGGGGAGTTCCAAATCCAATTCTGCAGCCAAAGCATGAGATGGGGAAGAAGAGATAAGGAATGTTCTAGATCAAAGTGTCTTAGCTCTGGTTGCTATAACGAATTACCAGGGCTGGGCAGCCTTGCCCACAGAAATTTGTTTCTCACAGTTCTGGAGGCTGGAAGTCAGAGATTAGGGTGCCAGTGTGCGGGGTTCTGGTGAGAGCCTCTCCCTGGCTTGCAGATGGCTGCCTTCGTGTTGTGTCTTCTCATGGCAGGAGAGAGAATGAGAAAGCAAACACGGTCTCATCTCTTAGTATAAAGGTATTAACCCCATCAGAAGGGCTCTACCCTCATGATCTAAGTACCCCCCAAAGACTCCATCACCAAACACACTCAATATTAAGGATTAGCGGCTCAACATAGGAACTTTGGAGGGACACAGACATTCAGTCCATAGCACCACGACTCCGAAAGAAGGAAGTGGGCTCAAGTCAACACAAATAGGTGGTGAGCTCTGACGAAGTCTAGAGGCCAGAGTCTAGAAAAACTGTTATGAGGTGTAGTTATTTCTATACATTGAGCATACATCCCCACTGAGGTTCCAGATCCATTTAAAGGTTACCCAGAGACACACTTCTTATACCATCTACCAAAGACTCCCTCGGACCAAACCTCCTTCGTTCTGAACACGTGGCCCCCAAAACTCTGCCTCATGCCTGACATTTCTCCGAATTCTTTTTGTTTTATTTTAAAATTCATCTGACTTTTGCATTCTGCTTTATAATGTTACCATTGTTTAATAGCCCCCTCAAAAATATCTTTGCGTACGATGGGCACTTCAGAAAAACATCTCCTATTCCTTGGCATACAACTTTACCTGATGCATGCCAAGCCCAGGCTGAGAGATATAAACATAGAAGTTAATACTAAACCACTGATTGCATTAGTTGACCATCCTACTTTGGGAGACTTGCAGTTTACATACGTAGAAGAGATGGGTATCAGGTAGATAGATGGTCAGTAAATCTTGGTCGTCTCATCTAGGCTTTTGCATGTTCTTATCTGAGTCTGGGCATTTCCAAGCATATGCTTTATTTCCCCCCAGTAGAAGTGCATTTTGACTGATTTAAATGGATTCAGAACGGTTGAATATGTTTTGAATGTGCATAAGGCATGGTCTAGTAATGGAGACTCCCAAGATGAATGGCTTGAATTCCAATGTACATAATTTCCATTTTCACCAATGACTTGGGGAGAATTCCCTAAGATACTTCTCTGATCATCTTTTATTCTCTGTTGATCCCAATCCTGTGCTATGAATCATATACTCTTGGAATAATTTTCATCACATTTTGCTTCCACTAATGGTAACTTGAAGAAAACTTAGATTGTGGAGATAGAAAATAACTCTTATGTAGATCCAATCCAGTTTTCCTAATTGCCTCCTCTCTAAGATGGGTTTACAGGTTGGTTTTATGGCCATGCCTGGGGAGGGAGGATTCATGAAAATGAGACTAAAATAACCTTTTGCTGACTTCGAGAATGAGAGGAAATGAGAAGAAAACCACATGAGTTCCACGAAAAACAGTTTTCTCTACACATAGGAAACCATTTTTCTGTAATTTTTTTATGATTTGGAAAAACACTTTGATCTAAATCCATATCTTCTAGTATTGCCTAGAAGTAAAAAAAAAATTGTAACAATGTTAAATATGACAGGAGGCAATTTTTTATTTTCTATTCTCTTCTATTGTAACCGAGCCCAAGCTCGTTTGGCTTGCCACACAACAGGCCAATATAGGGCAAGGGGAAAGATGTTGGGGCAAGGAAAGTGATTTTATTGGGAAAGCCAACAAACCGAAGAGGTGGCAGACCATTGCTCCAAAGAGCCATCTCAACTAGGCATGGAACTTGAGCTTCTCCTATGTTAGCAAAAGGGGGAAGCAGTAGAGGGTTGGAGTCCAAAGGCTACTGACATCTTTAGACATCTCAGGACGGTGGTGTGACTTCTTTGTCCTTGGTCGAGTTGATCTTTGCGAACAGGACTCTGGTCACGTTGTTTCTGTAAATCTTAAATGTAGCACAGTCATTTCTGTATGTACTCTCTTATCTCTGAGGGCGATGAAGGTTTCGGGTAAAAGGCGGTTTTTGCAAATCATTGCGGCAGCACGCATACGTGCAGGGCTAAGCAGAAGTTTCTAAGCTGGAGACCACAGCAGCAAAAGAAATAGAAGCACTATGGAGTTAGACATGCTAAGTTTCTCCCTATTACATTACAGAGAAAATCATTTCCTCCGCGTTTTATTTGAGAGATTTATTCTATCTAATAACTCAGAGTGCATTTGCATTTCTCATTTTCTGGCTCTGTGTCCTGGAATGCAAAATTATTGATTGTCGTAGGTATTATTGTCAGTTCTTAATTATCCCCCATAATTTATTTAAGACATTTCTGGATGAATTTTGCCTCCCTCTTCTTTCTTTCCAAACGTTTCATGTGAGAGAGAAGGTGGCAGACCAGTGTTGGTTGAATACACAGAGGAGTTGGCACATATCCAGAATATGCAAATTCATGGTAATGTTAAGTTTGAAAACATATCCCATGGAAGGTAGATGTATTCCACTCCACAACCTACATCAAATACCATCGATGCCGCCTGTCTCTCTTCCCTCCCTCCAGCTATGGTCTACAGTATGAACCTTGAGTTCAAGTCAGAAAAGATAGTTACTAGAAAATTACCTAGAAATCAGAACTCATTTCTCTTTCAATTTTCTGAAAGCAAAGCCATCATCGGGGAGCCCTCCCATATCTATACCATGAATGCACATATGTGCATTCGTGATTTGCACGCTGAGCAATCCGTGAAATGTACCTTTGTGAATGACAACCCCAAAGAGCTGGCTTTCCAGAGTCCAAAAAAGGGCACATATTTTCAGATGTCGAATGCATATTATCATCAGATGTCAGTAAGAGCAACCTGTCTCTGTATTTGGTGGTCCAACCTCCAAATGATCTCATCCACGAAGTTTCTCCCTCTTGCTCTTGTTTTGTTGTGGGTTGGGGTGGGGAGCAGAGGGTGGAGAAGAATGGTCTGAGACACGAAGCTTTGTCACTGAAGGTGGCCCTTTGGCAGCTGGACATAACCGTATATAGTCGCTTTGCTTCACACTCCCCGTGCTGGAAAGATCTGTATGGAATGCAGTGACTTTTAATGCTGATAAGGACATTCCGTAGGAGAATGCTCGGGTCGCGTTAAGGAAGCACCCTGGCAGCACGATTACCCATTAAACACCGGCTCTTGCTTCAGACCAGTGAAGAGTGGCAGCCGGCAGGGTTTTCATTAGTCACAGACACCATGACCTGGGATCGGCCCATTCTTCCTTTAAACATTTGGAATTGCAGGCCCCAACGCGCTTCCCGCAGTGTGAGTTTGTCTCTGCTAGACCTTCAGTGCGGTAGTTTATTATTACAGGGGGGACAGAGGCTCAGAGTCCCTAGCAAGCTATTGTTTTCCTTTGCTGAGAACAGCAGGAAGGGAGAAAAAAGCCCTTCAGAAAATAATTTATCTCGACTTTTGCAAGCCAGTGAGAAAATGAATTGACATGAGGCTGAGCGACCCCTGTGTCACCGAGGACAAAAAGTGCCTCCAGACGTGACCGCGTGTCTAAGGAGTTTCGCCGCTGATCTTGGGTGCCACCCTGGCTTAGAAACATGGCATTCAGGGGTTCTGAGAAAATCCTTTCTCTGCATAAAGGACAAATGAAGAAGGGAGGCTCTTGGAGCCATGCAGATGACCCAATCAGCAAAAAAGTAGAGTGGTTTTGTCACGCTGTACCTTTTATCACAGAGCCCATCCCCAGTGTCCAGAGCGTGGGCTTCTCATGGGCCCTTCCGTGGGTTGCCTTCCTTCCCCTTCTTTCTCCTTTGCTGGCCTACCCTTCCTCTTTCCCCGATGTTTTTCCCTTTCTAGATCTTTCTCTTGGTGCTGTTTCTTTCTCAACCCCAGTCACTGGGTGCTTCCTGTAGGCCAGGCACTGTGCCCAAGTACAATTTGGAAAGCCTGATGCATGGTGAATTTCAGTGCCTGCATCTTCCCAAATATTAAGGAAAAAAACTCCCCCAGCCAGAATTATTTTCTGCTCAGCCCAATTCTGTGCCACTTTCAGTGACTTTTGGTTTCTGCATTTAAGAAATCGCAATGATTATTTATTAAGCCTCGGTGGTAGTCACCCAGTCCATTGATTTATGTGCCCAGTCACGAAGCACTGGGATCACAGTGGCAAATGAACAAAGTTTCTCTCCTCAGAAGCCCTGGCAGTCGGAAAGAGAAGCACAGAGCAAACAAATGATCAACATATTAGGTCAGGTGGACATGAGCGACATGAAGGAAAAGAAATTGTATAAGGTCCAGAGAGAGTGGCCAGGCACACTTCTGAGCAAAGGACACAAGCACGTCTTATGGAAGCTGTGTCGGGAAAAGCATTACAGCCAGAGGGAACGGCAAAGGCAAAGGGCTGGGTCAGAGAGTGTCTGAGTGTCCAGGAAGAGTAGTTTGGGAGGAGCAGAAGTGATGAGGGAGAAGTGACAGATGGGTCACAAGCTGGGGGAGAGGGGTGAGCTCTCTGAGAGCCTCATAGGCTCTGGTTAGGACCCTGGCTTTCCCTCTGAGTCAGATGGGAAGCCGGTGAAATATGTGGAGCGAAGGAAAGGGGGGGCATGACCTGCAGCGTGGAATGGGGGGCCTCGCGCTTCAGTGTTGACAGGCAGAAGGGGAGAGTGTCCATTAAGTCCTTGGGTCTTGGGCCAGGCCCTGGTTCTTGCCACTTGTTTGACTCCGGGTGAGTTACTTAATTTTGGTTTGCCTTCTATGTGGCAAGGGTATCTACCCCTACCCACCTAGGGTTGTTATACGGATTCTATAAAATAATATTTGTAACAGTTGTATTTGTGACACATATACAATAAATGTATTTTGAAAGGATCACTTTTGAAAAAACTGCAAGGTACTCAGTTATGACCTACCTTTCAGTGATGAATACAAGTATTTTCCTGAAGGCCCCATCTCACAGATGGTCAGGACCTGTATCCAGATCCACGTGACCCTGAGCCCATTGTACCCTATAATGCGGTGTGTGCCTCCTGCCCTGGGTCACCTGGGCTGCTGGAGCCATCATGAATGTGATAGTGACACTGTGTATCATGGGTTGAGTTGTGTCTCATCCAGAAGTTCTGTATTGAATTCCTAACCCCAAGGACCTCCAAATGTGACTTTATTTGGACACAGAGTCTTTCCAGAGGTATTCAAGTTAAAATAAGGTCGCTAAGGTAGGTCCTAATCCAATGCGATGGATGTCCTTGTAAAGAAAAATGGAAATTGGTGGGGTGCCTGGGTGGCTCAGTTGGTTAAGCATCCGACTTCGGCTCAGGTCATGATCTCATGGTTCGTGGGTTCGAGCCCCATGTTGGGCTTTGTGCTGACAGCTAGCTCAGAGCCTGGAGCCTGCTTCAGATTCTGTATCTCCCTCTCTCTCTGACCCTCCTCTGCTCACACTGTGTCTCTCTCTCTTTCTCTCTCTCTCTCAGAAATAAATAAAAGCTTTTTAAAAAATGGAAATTTGGACACAGACACTTCTAGAAGATGCATGGTCTTGGCAACACCGTGATTTCAGAATTCTCGCCTCCAGACCTGCGAGGGAGTAAACGTCTGAGGTCTCGGGCACCTGGGTGGCTCAGCCGGTTAAGTGTCCTACTGATTTTGGCTCAGGTTATGATCTCACGGTTTGTGAGTTCGCGCACAGCATCGTGCTCTGTGCTGATGGTGTAGAGCCTGCTTGGGATCCTCTGTCCCCCTTTCTCTCTGCCCCTCCCCTGCTCTCCCTCTCTCAAAAATAAATAAATAAACATAAAAAAAAAAAGTCCGAGACTTAAGCCACTCAGCTGGAGGCACTTTGTTACGGCAGCCTCAAGAGACCAATACACTGTGTGCAGGGTGTCTATCTTTACTATTTATACATTCGGTTTAGTCTTTTCCGAGTTTCTAGCAAAGACACAGTGCTAGACTCCCAGCCACGCTAGGAGGCCTGAGTTCCATGGAACTTTATTACTGTTCCAACTCTTGGCCCCAGAGGTCAATGAGAAGCCGTATCAGACCACATACAATGAAACGTGATGGCAAGTAGGGGTGATCACCGTGGGTTCTGATGTGCGCTAATTTCCTCCTGTAGTTAACCTGTTAACGCCACCTGACTATAAGGTGGTTGCCAACCTTGATGGAGAAAAAGGTGAAGAAATGGGTCCCATGGAAAAACGTCACATCACAGTATCAGAAGTATTTTAAAAACTCTGTTCCGATTCCGCTGACTTTTTAGGGAAGACAGATCCTCTCTGATGTGCAGAGATTGCTGGCACCTGGATAGTCTGATACCTTGTTTTGATTGTTGTTGTGTGGCTTCATTTCAGCCTGAGATCTTCATTCCCACAAGTGATTTCTGTCGCGCGCACGCTGAAAGGGATTGTGTCTGCTGGAAATGGATGGAAGGAACCACACTACCCTATCTGCTAAGGAGATCTTGCCACGGACTGCCTTTATTTGTTTTTTGAACATCTGTGTGCTACAGTGGCATACGAATGCTTCATGAGTATAATTTTCATTTTTATCCTTACTATTTTCCCTCCACCTTGATCTCTCTGCATAGATTACTTAAATTTCCTAATCATAAACACAAGGGCCTATGATTTCCACTTACTTCCTAAAGCCTGCACACTTTTTCTAGAAATGCTTGGTAAATCGCCCTATCACTGCTGAGAAACAGCCTCAGAAGCTGGCGGCGGCTACCAACTGAAAGTCTAAACCATTGTTCAGTCATTTCATAACTGCTTTGTAATCAGGATTCTAGATTGAAGGAGCCAGGTGTGGGAGGCTAGAGATCTTGATTTGAATTCCGCTCTGACGCCCACTAGCTGTGATGGAATCTCTCTGGGTTTCAGCTTCTTCAGCTGTAAAATAAGGGCAGTCATAACATCCCTGTTGGGATTATCCTGAAAATTAACAAAATAATATACATAACATGTCTGGCACTGGGCAATCACCCTTCACAAGGCTGCTGTTATAGTTATTATTCACCACAGGGAGTTACAAAGTGACAAGCATTCTTAGAAATGCCTCTGGGGCTCCTATGTGGCTCAGTGGGTTAAGTGTCCTACTTTGGCTCAGGTCATGATCTCAGGAGTTTATGGGTCCAAGCTTCGTGTTGGGCTCTGTGCTGACAGCCTGGATCCTGGAGCCTACTTCGATTCTGTGTCTTCCTCTCTCTCTCTGCCTCTCCCCTGCTTGCACTCTCTCTCTCTCTCTCTCTCAAAATAAATAAATATTTTTTAAAAAGTACCTTATGGGGCCACGCCCCCCAATAATACTAGAAAAAGGAATATAGATATTTTGCCTCTTAAGAAGCAATTACTAATTATGTGAAAGCAGGAAAGTCCACAATAATGACTTAAGTCATCCTTCATTAATATTGCTATTTCAATATGAGACTCAGGACAAAATCAATGTTTTTCATTCTTTGATATACACGTTCCACTAATTTGGGTGGGTGCTTTGTAGCACCGAATGTCTCCCTGCCTCTTGAGCAATTCTCTAGAAAAAGAAATTAATGATGGCAACGACGGCAGCCCGTATTCATATAGTGCCAGCCAGAGACCAGACGCTAATCTAAGTAACCACAGAGCTTCTCCAAATCCAAGACCTCCTTTCTGCACTTTCAGGTACCTGGGGTCATCCACAGTCCTGAAGCCGATGAAGTTTCCTTCCGACCCTTCAGAGGGCCAGCAGTACCCTAATGCTAAGTCACCGTGCCTGCGTCAGTCACCGCACCGCATCCGGGCACTTGTGTCATCTCACACCATCGCAAGAAGAAGGGTGAGTACGGTACAGTAAGATCTTCTGTGAAAGAGCACATTCACATAACCTTTGTTACAGTATATTCTTATCATTGTTCTATTTTATGAGTCATTTGTTCATTTCTCACTGTGTCTAATTTATACATTATGCTTTATCATGGGTATGCATGTGTAGGAAAAGGCGTGGTGTAGATAGGTTTTGGGTCTGTGGCTTCTGGCATCCCCTGGGGTCTTGAGGCATAACCCTCATGGATAAGAGGGGGACTACGATATATATATATACATATGTATATGTATATATACATATGTATACATATGTATGTATATATATATGTATGTATGTGTATGTGTATATATATATATATATATATATATATATATACCCTTTTTTCATTTGATATAAGTGAGGCACAGAGAACTTAGGTCATTTGCTTAAGGTCACACATAGCTAGTAGGTGGCAAAACTCCAGAATCCAAAGAGCTTACGCAGGTCATAAAAATACATGTATCTTTTACCAAATGCATAAGGTATAATGAAATTTGGTCAAAAATCACTGAGAAATGGTTTACAGATTTAGCATTTTCTGTTGTATTGTATTTGGTCTTGCCCTGAGATCCTGAATGTGTAAAGAAGGGGTGAGGATTCTTCTCATTCAGGAAATAATTCAGAGGGGAAAAAAAAGAAGACAAAACATAGTTTTGTAGTTAAACCCATGGGTAGCAGGTAAGAGTTGAACTTGTAGATTGACTGTAAGGTTTGCCTACGGTGTTGATTGGCCATGGCTCATCCTAAGCTGAAGGGGAGGTCTCCAAAGAATGGTGTGATTTAGATTAAAGACTTAACTTAGTCTCGAGCATTAGCTCTGGAGGCTTCATTAACAGGGAGAAAACCAGTCCTTCAGGTGGGGGCTCCTGATTAATGAGTACTTCCTGGGTTCCATAAAGCAGGAGATGACTGTGGAGGGTAAGTCAGTGGATAACTGACTTGTTATCCATGCAGAAGATAAATGTCTACCAAGCACTTTCCCCATTAAAAACAACAACAACAACAACAACAACAAAGATATTCTAATTTTACAGCCATCAAGGCAGCATTCAAGAATGTGGAATGGCTAATCTGCCACTTGCCCCCTTGCTCTCTCTGCTTTAGCCACCTTGGTCTCCTTGCTGTTCCTTGCTCATGCTGTTCCCTCTGCATGGAACATACTTCTCCGAGATACTTTCATTCCTTCTTCTCTTACTTCCTTCAAGTCTTTGTTCCAATGTCTCCTCCTCAGCAAGGCCTTCTCTATCCACCTTATTCAAAATTACAAACCAGTCACCTCCTACCCTCCTTCAACTCTTTTTATTATCCTTTATTGTTTTATTTTTCTCCATAGTGTTTATCACCTGCAAACATCCTATATAATGTAACTATTTAATCAGCTGACTTCTCCATGAAGCTTCATGAAGGAAGAGACTCTTGTCTATTTTATTCACTTACGTAAGCCCAGTATTAGAATAGGCATTCAAAGGGCTCCTGGGAGGCTCAGCTGATTGAGCGTCCAACTCTTGATTTCAGCTCAGGTCGTGATCTCACGGTCATGGGATTGAGCCCATGCCAGGCTCTGTCCTGGTGTGTGAAGCCTGCTTGGGATTCTCTCTCTCCCTTTCTCTCTGTCCCCCCTTGCTCATTCTCTTGCTGTCTCAAAAATAAGTAAACATTAGGAAAAAAAAAAAAAAAGAATAGGCACTCAAGAGTATTTATTGAATGGTTATATAAATAATATGTTTTATTGATATAAATATGACCAGGAATTGAGCAATGTATGCCTTGCATGTGTTGACTTATTAAATATGCATAGATACATATTTAATATATTATATCTGATAAAACGTAATTGCTTCATGCATACAATCAAAATATTAATGTGTGGCGAAAACAATATGGAGATTTGTCTCTTTGTCACATATTGTGGGAGTGTGAGAAATAGAGAAGTTAAGGAATTCATCCAAAGTCAAACAGTTGGTGATAAAGCCTATGGGGGAAACCTTGATTCAGGACAAAGAAAGATGTGTCTTCTCACTGAAAAAGGAGGTCATGGGAACCAGTATTTATCAGATGCCGATGATTGAGCACTCACTCTCCATGAAGCAGAGTCCCTGACTAGGGGGCCAGGGAGAGAAGGGGTATTACAGTCTGAAAAATAGAAAACGCAAACAGGAAGTGCAAAGAATAAAAAAATATAAAGTTATGCTATAGTCCAAACAATTCTTACCTTACCATACCCATCAAAGTGGGAAATGTCTTTTGAAGAGCTAGCCAGCAGAATTCAAAAGCGAATAACATCTTTGAAACACTAAATTTCAATCTCTGTTGCTTTTATGCTTTGTGACTCTTATGTATTACCTATTTCACCCTGGTTAAAGTAGTTTACAGTCACTAAGGTCAGTTATAATATAGAAAATATCAATACCACCGTTCAATTTTTTTTTAACAAAGCAAATCTAACGAAGCTGTAATTTGCAAGCATAGAGGATGTCAAAAGGGCTGCTTTTATTCCTCTGTGCATTTGTCAGCTTCTGGCTTGTGGTTTGTTGGCCACCACCTCTGGGGACTGAATTGAATAATTTGAGGGAGGAAATAATATGCTTTTGTAAATTAAACACCACTTCCAGGAAGACTGATTAAACACAACTTAACTAAAACCTCATTCTATATGCAGATTAAGTTCCTTGTCAATTTGTCTTCAGGAAAAAAAACAATCTTCCTAATTAAGATGTGGTTTTAAGTAAGTAAGTAACGCCTAACTTTATTTATAAAAATGGGGCATTTTTATCTTAAAGAAAAATCAAAGAATGCAGAGAGTGCAAAGTAGTACAAGGAAGTTACGTATAAAGAAAATAACCACTCACACAAAATTATATCCCCCAAAGGGAAAAAAAATTAATATTAGCACCAGATGAATATTATTATAGGTCTATATTATTGAAGGTCCTTCAACAACCAAAAGGAACCTCAGTGATCAAGATGGTTTAGGTATAAAACTCATTCAACCTTCTTAGTCTTCTTTGGGATTTTCCACATGGATGCTGAAAAATGTTTCTCTACTTTGAGAAAACCACAGCATGAGTGAAATGGTAAGTGGGAACCAGTGTTCTCCGTGTTCAGAGGACAATGGGTGGAGGAGGGGAGGTAGAAGCCACGGAAGACTGGAGAGGAGCCCCCCCCAACCGCAGGTATCACTCAGGTAGAGCAGATAGTTGTCAGGTGGGAGTGTGGCCCCAATCCTTCTGATTCCTTAGAAGAGATGAGGTATTTGCATTTTTAATCGAAATCTCCTGATTTTAAAATATTTTCATGGGGCGCCTGAGTGGCTCAATGGGTTGAGCGTGTGACTCTTGATTAAGGCTCAGGTCATGATCTCATGGTTCGTGAGATCAAGCCCCATGTAGGGCCTGTGCTGACAGCACAGAGCCCACTTGGGATTCTCTTTCTTTCCTCCTCTCTGTCTCTTCCCCACTCCTCCATCAACTCTCTCTCTGTCTCAAAATAAATAAACATAAAAAATACATTTTCTGAAGGTAGTTTGCAAACACTATACAGACGAAATGAAGTATGGAATGTAGGCTGCTGACTGATATTTGCTCTCGACATTAGATCGATGTATGGACAAAGATTGGTGAAAATGTGATCAGCATATCAAATAATTCTTTCAAAACAAAAGAACTGTACAGATGCTTTCTACTTTCTTAAACCATAGTTAATTTTACTGAATCTTCGCATTCACCTGAAAGAATTGGCTGAATGTCATTAGACATTAGACAAAAATGCCTCTAAACTCAAGGAAAAGATGACAAAGACCATTAAGAGACTGGATACTTTATTGTTATAATTGTATTTTTACTTTAAGCCTCAGCTTTAGATATCATGGATTCACTTCCCACTTTGGGAAGATTTCAGCTCCTTAGATAGTTTTTCTTCTTGGTTTGTCTTCAGACTATCTTATTACCCTTAGTCTATTCTTCTCGAAATTGTGGAATATTATAAGATTCTCATAATGTTGATTGATCTTTCCTTAGTACTTTTTCCAGGGATGTGGGTGTACCTAAGAGCCACAGCTCTCCAGAATATTCTGTTTCTTCTCCTGACCACTACTTTGTAATATTTATGGAATAATGCTATGCTTTTTCCTTATTTGTTCCTTCTGGAGAAATTCTTGCCTTTTAAAAAACTACAGTTGACCTTTGAAAAAAATTTTTATAATGTTTGTTTATTTATTTATCTATTTATTTATTTAAATGTTTATTTTTGAGACAGAGACACAGAGTGCGAGTGGGGGAGTGGCAGAGAGAGAGGGAGACACAGAATCGGAAGCAGCCTCCAGGCTCTGAGCTGTCATCACAGAGCCTGATGCAAGGCTCAAACCCACAAACTGAGATCATGACCTGAGCCAAAGTCAGATGCTTAACCAATTGAGCCACCCAGATCCCTACAGTTGTCCTTTGAGTAATAGAAGGTTAGGGGTACCGATCTTCCCCACACTATGCAGTCAAAAATCTACATACAACTTTTGACTCCCCTCAAACTTAACTACTAATAACCTACTTTTGACCAAAAGCCTTACCAATAACATAAACATTCAATTAATATATCTTTTGTGTCTCACATATGTTATATATTGTATTTTTACAATAAAATAAGCTAGCGAAGAGAAAATGTTATTAAGAAAATTATTAGGAAAAGACAATACATTTATAGTACTGGACTGTACTCATCAAAAAAAAAACACCCCAAAAAACAAAACAAAACAAAACAAAACCCCAAAACCCAAAGCAAAACAAATCTGTTTATTTGTTAATTTGAACCATTCTCTAGAGTCACAGAAATATATTTTTTTATTATTATTTGTTTTGAGAGACTTATAGAGGGCAACCGGGGGAGGGGCAGAGAGAGAGGGAGACAGAACACCAAGCAGGCTCTACGCTGTCAGTGCAGAGCCCAACACGGGGCTCGAACTCACGAATCGTGAGATCATGACCTGAGCTGAAATCAAAAGTTGGATGCTCAACCAACCAAGGCACCCCCACAGAAATATTTTTAAAATAAAAATCAGGGGCATCTGAGATAGAGCCGCGTGGTGGGATCCGTGCTGGGCATGGAGCCTGCTTAAGATATTCTCTCTCTCTCTCTCTCTCTCTCTCCCTCTCTCTACCCCCTCTATTCCTCCTGCTGAGCTCTCTCTCTCTCTCTCTGTAAAACACACACACACACACACACACACAGAGTCGCCTAAAAATATTTTTTCTAAATAGTAATAAAATAAAAGTCAAAGCACGTCTTTGTCCTGCTGAAAATTCCCAGTGGCTCCTCATCACATTTAGAGCAGGCCTGTCTTCTTTGAGTCTTCCTTCCTTTTCCACCTGTCTGCCCGCTCGCCACCTGCTTCACCCCTCCTTTTACTCAGCCTGTTTCTGCCCCTGGGCCTTTTCTCTCCATTCTCCAGGCCTGGTGGGCTCTTTTAAGCTGAGTCCATCACTCTCTCATTTCCTTGACTTCTCTACTCAAATATCCCCTACTTAGAGACACCTCTGACTCGTACCACTCGCCCCTCACTCTACATCTTCGCTCTGCTTTGTTTTTCTTTTAAGTGTATTTATTTGTTTCTAGAGGCAGAACAGAGAGAGACAGGGGGGAAGAGGATCCCCAGTAGGCTCTGTGCTGTCAGCAGGGCTTGAACTTACATATTGTGAAATCAAGACCTGAGCCAAAGTCAGAGACTTAACCACCGGGCCACCCAGGTGCCCCTAACCTGCCTTGTTTTTCTTAATAATTCTTATTAGTTCCTGACACCATGTCATGTTCTTGTTTATTCTTGGCTAGATTGCCATTCATGAGGGCAGGGACCTTGTGTTCCTTGATTGTCACCCCTCCATCGGTGCTTGCAGCTGGAGGAGTGTCTGGTGCTTAGCTGACGCTCAAATGTATGGGACAAGGGGATTTTTGTACCTGGATTAATCCTCTTTTCCAACCAGCTGCGTCCTGTCACTTACAAGGATCGATCTACTTTTCTCTCAGCCCATTTCCAACCTTTTCCTCCCTCTGACCCCCATTTTGTCATTCCCGGGAGCCTTCAGAATCACAGAGGGGGCTGGGTGGCAGGTTGGGTTTTCACATTAAAGGTCCAAGTGCGGACGATGGGGGAGGGAGCAAGACAGTGAGCACTCCCTTTGCAACATCAGAACCATGCATGATGCCCTACAACTTATCTTTAGTTCGGTCAAAGGGTTTTGGAGAAATTCTCCTCTCTCTTCATCTACGCTCCCTGCCTCTTCCCTCTACACCTCCAACTGGATGTTTCGCAAACAAATCTCTCCAGTGGAGTCTATCCTGCTTAACCACAAGCCGGTCTTGCAGTGGGAGCCAGAGAACCGCACGCTCAGATGCAGGGACAGCTGTGAGCCTTGCTTTCCCAGATGGAGAGCAGCCGGGAGCAGGATCTGGTGGAGGGAGTTGGGAATACATCAGGGGAAAGTCTGCAATGAGAACAAAAGAGGCAGAGGACTATTCACCACTGGGTCCTAAGGGGCAAGAGAACAGCATTCCAGATTTGTCAACACCTTGGGGTCTGGCGGGGCCGTTAGCATATTTCCAATGAGCCTGAGAAAGAAACAGAAAATAACCTAAATCTGGGGGTGCGCCTGCCTGCCTCTCTCTTGTGCAAACAACAACTGGAAAAAATGACCGAGCCCCACCATGGGGGAGGGAGAAATTTGGAACCGTTTTGAGGCGATGAAAGAAGAGAGAGAGAAGAGGAGGGTAAAAGACAAAAGATTCGGCTTGAATAAGCCCCGCCACAAGAGCACCGTGGTCCAGCGGCATCCCCTCACACTGGCACCCTGTCACCTAGGCGACACAAGCTTTTGCACACGCCTATGTGCAAACAGCCATCCAGTAGACTAAGGGAGATCATGCCTGAGGCCGGGAGTAGAAGTAGGGGTGCGGGGAAGCCTCTGTCTAATGTCCAGGCACAGTGTATTTCGAGAACCGCATCCAGGGTTGACATCACCCTCTGAATATGCTTATGGATAGATTTGTAAACAGAGTTTCCAGGAGGTACAATTACACAAGAAAATGATTGATTTATACAAGTGTGGATTTATTTATTTTAACTACCCCATTCCATGCCCTGGGGAGTTTCTAGTGTTATCTAGCCAGGCAGGTCCAGGCAGACCTTGCCCTTGCTCTTGGCTGTCTCTATCCCCCACTGCTCATTCCCTGGATGACCTGGGTTCCTGTGGAGTATGTGTTGTGATCCGGTGCAGCCCTGGCATTTGCTTCAGCTCCCTATCAGAGGCCACTCTTTCCCTACTCCCTTCTTGGGCACCGCAGGACCGGAAAATGTCAGCTAACCGTTTTTTTGTGGTGGAGTTTGCAGCTCAGCAATGGCACCCAACGCGTGGCCACAGGACCTGGAGGGATTCGGGAGGTGTCTTTATCTTTCTGTTCCTAATTCCCCGGGAGAGGTTTCTCCTTGCCTCCGTCCTTCCTTCCAAGCATGTGATGCTTGGACCCGGGACCACTGTGTTGTGAGCAGGTGGGAACAGCCCAGCGCTGACCCAGATCCTAGACATCACTCAGCAGCTCAACCAATCTCAGAATTGTCTCTCTGCTTCTCATTAAGTGACGAAAATAAACGTATCCAAACCTCCCTTCGTCAGATATTTTATTCCTGGCAGCAGAAAACATTAACAATAAATTACAACATGTTTATTAATGCAGCGAATTAATGACATGCATGTCATAATTCTCTTTTTACGGGCTTCTCAGGACTTCCCATTCCAAGTGGAATAAAGTACAAAGGGCCACCAGGCCCTGATAACCCAGCCAGCCCCTCCGTCTCTCTGAAAGCTCTCAGGCCTTGCTCTGTTCCCATCCCTCATTTTCCTTTACTTTCTTGTTTGCCGTCACTGCCAAATTCCTGCCTCAGGGCCTTTGCACACACTGGCTAAATCCTATTTCTTCCTCTATACCTACTTTAATGGCCAGTTCCTCAGAACAGCCTTGCTTTATTACCCAGCCTGAAGCAGATCTCTCACACGGTTCTTTCTGATAGCTCTCTGTTCCTTCCCTGGGTGACTATGGGTGACTGGTGGGTTCTCTCAATGTGCACTCTGGTCTCCTTCCAGAAGGCAAGGCCTATGACTAAAACTACCTCTCCCAGGCTCCCTTGAAGCTGGGTTCTAGAAATTGTTGAGTCCTGCCCATCACACATACATGCAGGAGGTGGTTTTGACACGCTATGGAATGAACAGAGAGAGGTGGATAGAGGAGCTCATCTGACTGACTGGGAACCTGGTAGCAGCTGCCTTTTGAGTTCATGGTGTAGTACTTGGGACACTGATCCTGGAATTCTTATTTAGACTCTGTTTCTTTAGGCTTCTTTACAGTGCGAAGCCTGTTATATTTCTTAATACATCCCCTTCTGCCTAAACTGTTTAGAGTGGGTCTTGGGTCTATAATTAAGAATTCTGGTCCATAGGAGAAACTTCCCTACCATTGTGCTTATATATCACTCATACATTCCCTTGGATGCTGCCGTCTCCAACTAGCCTCTGTGCTCTGAACACAGCCCAGGGTGAAACACGAGTCTAGAGCCCAAATGTTCCTTAAGTGGGTAAGTAAGTAAGTGATTTAAAAAAAAAATAAAAAACAAACATTAAAAAAAAATTGCACATAGAGTTGTAAAAAGAAACAAAACACTAAAGTCACATCTTAGATATTTAAAATTCTAGGGATGTGTAAGAAGCCAAGAGCCAACACTTCCAATCAACTTCCAACTTGCTTATTTTGCCTGGTAGATGCGTGGCCATAAAAGCCAAAGTAATAAACTAAGGACCAGGGAGCATGGACTCTGTTATAAAATGGGATAATAATCCTGACCATCATGACTTTGTTTCTCAAGAAATGGAATTTCCCTCTGGGGGATTTCCCCAACCCCTTTTGAACCCCGCCCCCTTCCCCTGAGAGGGCAAGTCAACCTCTAAGATGCTGGCATGGTACAGCGGAACGCTCCATCGAAGGTGCAGGCTCACGCTCCCTCCTGGGTGGTCACTGGCAGCCACAGTGAGCTGTCAGATCCATGAGAGCACAACCCCACATCTCGCTTGGTGAATCATGGCTCTCCAACGCCTAACACATGGCTCTCAGTAACTAACTAGACTGCTGCTTCTTATTTAAGCATATGTTTTGAAGAGTTTTTTAAAGAACTAGTATTATCTTCACATTAATCCATCACGTATCTTATTTATTTATTTATTTATTTATTTATTTATTTATTTATATAGAGAGAGAGACACAGAGCATGGGCAGAGGAGGGGCAGAGGAAGAGAGAGAAAATCTCAAGCAGGCTCCACGCCCAGTGGGGAGCCCCACTTGGGGTTCAGTCCCATAACATTGGGATCATGACTGGAGCCCAAATCAAGAGCTGGATGCTCAACTGACTGAGCCTCCATTCCCCCCACCCCTGCTGGAGCCTCCACATAGCTCTCTTTATCTCTTATTTGTATGTGTACATTCTCATACATGCATGATTCCTGCCTCATGCATGTAAAAATATTTTTTCTGCAGGCTGCAGCCTTCTTACATTGTAATAGATGCTCTCTCCTACTGTGTTTTCTCCCTTCCACTACTAAAAATAGCAAATAAGTGTATCTCTTGCTCTCCTTGCCCTTCCTCCCTGTAGCTGGGCTTGGTCCCTGAGTCCTCTCTCTATCGGATATTTCCACACGCGGCTCATATGCTTGGAATTTACCCATTGTTTGGAGTTGTTCCTAACTGATTGACTCTCCCCTGTAGAGGGGGCAGCGGCGGAAAAAGGGAGAAACCACCCACTTCAGAAGAGCCCTCCAGAAAGATGATCACCCCAGCAAACAAGACCAAACAGGTTTGTGCTTCTTCACTGTGGCTAAATGCTCCTGCTCAAAGGCTGGTGTTGGCCGGAACAAACATGCTTCTGCTTATTATATTTTTAATCTTTATTTATTTTTAAGAGAGACAGAGAGAGTGTGTGTGTGAGCGGAGGAGGAAAAGAAAGAGAGGAAGACGCAGAATCTGAAGCAGGTTCCAGGTTCTGAGCTGTCAACACAGAGCCCAATGCAGGGCTCAAACCCACAAGCCGTGAGATCATGACCTGAGCCGAAGTTGGACACCTCACTGACTGAGCCACACAGGTGCCCGAATTCTGGTCTGTTTATTGATCTATATGTTCCGTGAACAGGTACAGATGTTACTGTATTGAATCCAATACAACTTATAGTACGGGTATATCTGACCCAGTAGGTATATATGATATGGAGATCATTTATGCAAATAAATACTCTATTTTCTCTCTCTTTTTTAAAATCACCTCTTGGGGCTCCTGGGTGGCTCAGTCGGTTGAGCGTCTGACTTGGGCTCAGGTCATGATCTCACGGTTCGTGGGTTTGAGTCTCGCGTTGGGCTCTGTGCTGACAGCTGGCTCAGAGCCTAGAGCCTGTTTCAGAGTCTGTGTCTCCCTCTCTCTCTGGCCTTCCCCTGCTCTCTCTCTCTCTCTCTCTCTCAGAGATAAATAAAAAATATTTTTAAAAAATAAAATCACTTCTTGATGTCTATAATTGGCACCAATATCCAAAATCTTTGTTGACTCTAGAAGCACCCATTGGTACACAGATGCTCACATCCTCAGCTTACACCACCAATGGCTGAGATTTCTTAGTTCCAAAATGTTCTTCCGTGTAATGCTCTTGCATCTGCTCATGTCTTCCCACTGCACCCATCTTCTTGCAGAAGGCCCCCCCAACACAACACAGGCACACACACTCCATCACCCCTAAGAGGCCACACCCCTCAGGGATCAGGAAACCTAGATGTGCCATCTTGGGGCATAAGGCGTGCATGCCCAATGGCAGAGCGAAGGTGCAATTCAGATGCACACAGAACAGGATTGGGTGTGTGGAGACCTGAGCCCTGGAGCCCTGAGTGTATGAGGGGAGAGGGCAGCGGTGAAGGCTAGTGGTGAGGAAGTAACTCAGTTCCTCCCCGGTACCTTCAATCCAGGACTCACAGACATCCAAGTCAGTTTTGCACCTTACAGTCACGAAACCAAATCTACCTTCAGGGCTCTAGGAGTCATTTAATGGAAATGTACTACTTGTAGAATTTGAGTCATGCAAAAGAATATATGTACCTGTGAACATTTTGTCCCATAATAATAACATAAGTACCTGTGGCCATAAAGTTCACACGTCAGGGGTGGAACTTGCATCACCGTTCCCCATGACTTTTCACAATTATCTGAAATTCCTCCTCCACAATGCACAAGCTTTCACGCTCCACGTTGAAAAGAAGATGAAAATGCAGCGACCAGGGAGAGTCCGTACATTGGAATGAATGAGCTTCATGCAAAGCATAAACATTGACAGCCCAGAGTTTCCATCTCAAGAGGGAGAGAAAGAGAAAGGCATTTGGGTCCTGGGGGTGAGAGGTGGGGAATGTGGGGGTGGGGGGCGGGCAGTTTGCACCCACTGGGGAGCAGGCGAAAAGGGGGCGTCAGATAGTCTAAAAGCAGATGCCTTGACCTTTACAAGATTTTCCCATACCTGTGCCACTTACATCTACCTATTCAGGAGCAAATGAAAACTGGGGACAGAGGTACTCAAAATCCCCTATGGTCACAAGTGAGCAAATGCGGTGCCCTACAGAAGCTGTCCCTGTGATGGTAACATTTGCAACTCCCTTAGTGCTTAAGGCATGTATTGTGCTCAGCCCTGGGGCTACAGCTCTGAGAAAAACAGAGTGGGAGATCAGGCACCCTCTTGGTCACGCAGGGAGACTGACTAGCAACCAGGCAATTAGTTTACAGCCTGAAAAGTGTGATTAGTTATTTGCTTTCTCCCTGATGGCATCCTGTAGCCCTAGGGTCTCCCTCGAAGTTAAAATCAAAGTACTTTTTCCATGTGAAGATTTAATGACTACTTCTGATGTATGGTTGGCTCCGAGAGACAGGACTGGTGTCCATGTCATTGACTGCTAGAGGCTGACAGGCACTGAATAAAGAGTCACGGAATGTGTCAGTGAATGAATGGCAGGGCAGGACTGAGGGATTACTAACTCGATCTTGGGGGTCAGGCTTCGGGGAAGAAGCCATACAGAAGCTGAAACCGACAGGGAGTGGTGTTTCCCGGGTAAGTGAAGAGCAAATCCTTTAGAGGCCTGGAGGCCTGGCTGCTGGATGCATGGGGAGGGAACCTCATGGCTGGAGCTCAGAGACACTCTACCGGCCTTTATGCAAACTAGAAAGCAGTGTCACTTCAAGGGGGAGAAATTGCAAAAGGGTGACCCTTTTTGAAAGAAGAGACTCTTCTTGGGGCGCCTGGGTGGCTTAGTCGGTTGAGCGTCCGACTTTCACTTAGGTCATGATCTCGCGGTTCGTGGGTTCGAGCCCCGCGTCGGGCTCTGTGCTGACTGCCAGCTCAGAGCCTGGAGCCTGTTTCAGTCTGTGACTCCCTCTCTCTCTGACCCTCCCCTGCTCACGCTGTCTCTCTCTCTCTCTCCTAGAAATAAATAAAACATTAAAAAAAAAAAAAGAAAGAAGAGACTCTTCTTCCAGGATGACTGGGATTCTCCACTGTGCACCCTGCCTCGCCCTGGTCAGGGAGCAGCCCTGTGTCCCCGGCGAGGGGTGCAGGGGGCGAGCGCCCAGCTAGATCTGTAAGCAGGCAGCTTATAGCGTTTCCGGGCCTCCAAGGAGTCTGAGCTTCATTTTGTGGGTGTTGATGAGTTTTTAAAGAATTTTAACCTGGGATTGGCTGACAGTTTTTTCAACAGATATTGCTTGAGCTCTGGTTTACGTGAGAGGCGTGCTGCTGTGGGTGAGATGGGGGCCCGGGGGCAGGCAAGAGCAGGGAGAGTGGGACAGCCACTAGAGACAGAATCTTCTAGGCATTGGGTGAGATCAGCGGCCTCCAGAGGGGAGGAGGGTTGCTGGGGAGTGGGGGTGAAATGGATGAAGGAGATAATGAAGTGCAAACTTCCGGTTGTAAAATAAGTCCCGGGGATGTAAGGAAGAGCATGGGGACTGTAGTCGATGATACCGTTTCACCATGTGGACAAATGTCCAATCACTAGGTTCAGTACCCCTGAAACTAATATACTGTGGTATGTCAATGACATCTCAATTAAGAAGGAAGACACCCTGTGAGGCAGACACAGCCGCCTTAACTAAAGGTAAGTTAACTCCCTCCAGACCACGTTTCAAACTCCTGTCTGTGTGATTATAAGCCCCACATGCTGGGACCACAGAAAAAAGTGCAAAGTCCCAACTAATATGCCCACCCATGAAATTGAGATGTGAACATAAAAAAGACAAATCACTAATTTCACACGCGTGTGCACACACACATCATTTTCTTCCCATTACCTCCCACCACACACACACACACACACACACACACACACACACAGTGAAATAAAACCTCACTTTCTAGGAAATACAGTCTGGAAAATATTGGTCACAATATGGCCAGTGGCCAAGCTTTCATCCCCACATGGGTTTATTCAGACTAGATAACCTTGTCGTACAGAAAAACATTCCATTATCACAGACATTGCCTCTCAGCTTAGCGGGTCCCTTGCAAATGGGTGCTGCTGATAGCATCCTGGGGCTGCACAAAGCCAGCACGAGTGCCTGATTTGGAGCTCTCAAACTCGGCCTAGCAATTTTGTGAACTAAGTGTTCCAAAGGTCCAGTAAAATGTTCCACTGTGTCCAAACACAATCCTATCTGCCTTCATGTAGGACCATCTCTCTCTTGTTTGGAAGGAAGCTATGCTCATCACTCTACCACCAAAACTACACAGCCATCTCACCCTTCTTTGGAATGGAGGTCAGAAAGGGTCCTAAATATCTCTCTTCTGGGCGCCTGGGTGGCTCAGTTGGTTAAGCCTCCGACTCTTGGTTTCTGTCGGCTCAGATCATGATCTCACAGTTTGAGCCCCCACCTCTGGCTCTATGCTGATAGTGTAGAGCCTGCTTGGAATTCTCTCTCTCTCTCTCTCTCTCTCTCAAAATTAAATTAATAAACTTAAAAAAACCCAAAATATATCTCTTCTATAAGCTCAGCAAACCTCAGTTATGTCTACTCTTCACTGTAGGGTTCATTTTCTCTTAAAATGTTTCTCTTTTCTGAACTGTCTCCAGTTTCCTTTCCTTCTTTATTTTTTGTTAATGTATTTTTTTTTTTTTGAGAGAGAGAGAGAGAGCAAACAGGGAGGGACAGAGAGAGAGGGAGACACAGACTCTAAAGCAGGCTCCAGGCTCTGAGCTCTCACCACTAAGCCCAACACGAGGTTCAAACCCATACCTTGAGATCACGACCTGAGCCAAAGTCGGATGCTCAACTGACTGAGCCACCCAAGCCCTCCTCCAGTTTCCTTTCTTTATTTAAAAAAAAAAAAAAAAAGCAGGAATGTGGATTTGGGGAAACAGAAAATCTACCAGTGGTCGTTACAATCATTCTCGCTCTTAGTGGTAGTGACATTCTATAGAATCTCTGTGAACATTGAATTAGTGATCACTGAACCATGGCTCCCCCAGGAAGCACAGGTTAGGGTCCCATGAGCCCCTGGTCACATTTTCATCCATCAATCAATGCCTCACCTTGTTTTAGGTGTGGTTTTGTTGAAGGACACTTTGCGTCATACATCACGTTGACTCATTAACATTAAAGTCACGTCCAACAGCACTGTAACTCACGCCCGAGTGAACACACATATTTCTTCTCTGTGAGACACATCGTACTCTTCTTATCCTTAAGTACAGTAGACAGCACTTTGGCACTGTACTTGGGTGCCATTTTAAACAGTGAAATGATCCAAAAAACAGAGCACAACATGCAAAGAACGCAGCACTAAAAAAGACGCTTTATTTAAGTGTTGAGAGCAGAAGCCAGGAGGTGAGCATCTCATCTTGTCCGGCTGGGAACACGAGCTCTACACGTGTTATCTCTCCCTGCTCTACACGTGTTCATGAATCACCATGAGAGCGTACGGGTATTGACTTCGGGGTTACAAATAGACTTTTGCAAGTAGGCGGATTTGCCTGTATTTGTTCCTTTCTCGTAAGTAATGGGGGCCTGTTGCAGATGGCAGGAGAAAAAGATGAGAAGAGGAAATGAGGCATTTTTTTGGAGACCCGGGAGATTTTCGAAAATGATTTGTGAGAAGTACAGCACCAGAACAGTAGCTAACTGGCCTAAGGTGGAGAAATATAATTCCTTGCATCTCCAGCAATCTGTCTGCACCTTCCCTCGTGTGAAAAATGGCTTGCCATGATACACAAGCTTTGTCACCATGTATGTGTGATTATATTTTAGTAAAAAGTAGATTTATAGCCAGACAAACTGTGAGATTAAACAGCCCAGAAGCTGCGGTGGACTTACAGCCCTCCAACCCTGACTTTCCTGCCTCCATAGCAATGTTGGCTTCCGGCCAGGGGTGGGGGATTGAGCATTACTAACCCCAAAAGGGTTGCGGGTGCTCCCATGAACCTTACTTATCCTTGGCTTGGCATACTAAACATTTTTTTTAAGTTTATTTATTTTGGGGAGAGAGAAAGACAGAGCACTAGTGGGGGAGGGATGGAGAGAGAGAGAGAGGGAGACACAGAATCTGAAGCAGGGCTCAAGGCTCAGAGCTGTCAGCAAAGAGCCCGACACGGGACTCGAACCCATGAACTGTGAGATCATGACCTGACCTACAGTCGGACGCTTAACTGACTGAGCCCCCAAGGTGTCCCTGCTTGGCATTTTAAATGTAATCTTCAGAATTCCAGTTTAACAAATCAAAAGGCAAGTTCATGCTTAACAGGGAAAGATAAAAAGTATTGATGCAGAAGAACTGCAACAAATCTGAACACTGATGAGAAGATCACGCAGTGAAGTCCATTCAAAATATGTACACTTATCTTTCCCAAATGCATTTGTTGCTCAAGTCTGACTATTGAAAATGACTTTGGGGGGGGGGGGTGCCTGAGTGGCTCAGTTGGTTAAGCATGTGACTCTTTTTTTAAAAAGTTTGTTTTAATAAAAATTTTTTAAATGTTTATTTTTGAGAGAGAGACAGAGTATGAGCAGAGGAGAGACAGAGAGAGAGGGAGACACAGAATCTGAAGCAGGCTCCCGGCTCTGAGCTAGCTGTCAGCACAGAGCCTGACATGGGGCTTGAACTCATGACCCTCAAGATCATGACCTGAGCCAAAGTCAAATGCTCAACCAATTGAGCCACCCAGGTGCCCCAAGCATGTGACTCTTGATCTCAGGCCAGGTCATGATCTCACAGCTGGTGACTTGGAGCCCCTTATCGGGTTCTGCATTGACAGTGTGGAGCCTGCTTGGGATTTTCTCTCTCTTTCCCTCTCTCTCTGCCCCCTCCTCTTTCTCTTCTTCTCTCAAAATAAATAAACATGAAGAAAAAAATTTTTAAGAAAATTACTATCTTTCTTCTATTAGAACAAATTATAACCTGCCTTCTCAATTCTTCCACGATTATGTGATGATAGGAAGCAAAATGAAAGTATTTGAGTGGCTTTTTAGACAAGGTTTGTGAGAGAAAATACCCGGTTATCTGCAGAGTTGTAAGTGAAAGGTATACATTTATGTTCTTATGCAGAAGGGGACTGAGCTCTAAAAGCCTGACCTTGATTTCTTGGAATAATATTCTTGTCTGATTTACTCCTTTAGTTTTAACTCAGAAATGTCACTCGAGACATATACCAATGGTAACTCCTTCTTTTTGGTAAGCTTTGATCTTTTGTTTAAGTTAGACATGGTCAGTGATGAATTTGGATTCATTCATTCACCCATTGACTTAAAACTATGAGGCACTCATTAGCATTTGGATTAAATAAAAGAAGGGGTAAAATGTGGACATGTTCCCCAAGAGATAGCAGTTGTCTATATTTTTATAAATCTTCTCAGTGTGTAACATCTAAATATATATTTAGGTATATTTAGATATAGCTTAGAAATATATCACTTCTGGGGCACCTGGGTGGCTCAGTCGGTTGAGCATCTGACTTCGGCTCAGGTCATGATCTCACAGTTGGTGGGTTCGAGCCCCGTGTCGGGCTCTGTGCTGACAGCTCAGAGCCTGGAGCCTGTCTTCGGATTCTGTATCTCCCTCTCTCTCTGACCCTCCCCTGCTCACTCTGTCTCTTTCTCTCTCTCAAAAAAAAAAAAAAAAAAAAAAGAAATATGTCACTTTTAGTAGCATGATTAGACTCTCCACCAATATGTGTTTCTGGACTAGATCCCTGTATGGGAAATTTGCTCATATTTTAAGTAACTGAGTTTATTTTTCTCAGCAGACAATAAAATGCCCAGTATGAAACAAATAAGGGTCATCTGACTCCCAAGTAACATGACCACAGTGCCCTTCAGGTCCCAGGAAGCTGAGTCAGGTCATTTGAAAAGGGTGAATGCAGAGCTCCGAATGTAGCAGCGTTGCCTTGAATTTTCTCTGCGCCAGGCAGCCTGGTTGCATGAAGCTCATCTCTCATCCCCTTTTTGCCTTCCACCAAGTGTTAGTGTTTCCCTTGTTAGAGGAAGAATTTACGAATTTCTTGCTTAAAATGGAACTGAGTCTATTAAAATAAACTTGATCCTAACGGATCCTGATTGCTTCCTTCACTCAAAGTATGCATAGACTCAAGGCAGACGCTGTAAGATAGGAATTCATGGTGTGGTTTACGGGCTGTAGCCATTGTGACTCATGGCTGGGCCTTTTGGTTATTTTATGATGAAAGATTGTTGGGTGCAACCTTAAGAGCAATGAGAAAGGCAACAGAATGTTCTTGGAATGACTGCTGGCAAACTTTCCTTGAGTTGTCCCTGTTCTCATTAGTAGAAAGAGGGCAGGTCACTTTCAGAAGGATTAAAAGGTCAAAGAACTTGGGGGAAGGGAAGTCCACGCAAGGTTAGAAAGCTGTTATCAGAGGATCAGCTCGAAAACAGTCTTAGGGCTAATCCTTTGGCTGGATCCCAAGAAAACCCCTTCACCTCCCCCCACACCGCACCTTTTTTCCCCTTTACGGTGGTCATTTTCCACCAAAAAAGCCTCTCCCTTTGACTTCGTGTCTTAGCCCAGTTTATAGGATCTGAGTTCCTGTTTCTTCAGCTCTGCCCCCTTTGTCTCAGGACGCTCTTGGCTTCCAAGCCCGGCTCTGTCTTTTCTCTGTCCCCTTACTGTCGTTGCCTGGTTTTATCCAGTGTTCTCCCCAGCACCTTGCCAGCCTCTATACTTGTCCAAATCTTAGCCAACACAGAGCCTCTTGTAGAACAATGCGATTGGCTTGCACAATGCTGGCCTTAAAGAGGACCTTGGAAGGCATCTGGTCTACCTTTCCCACCCTTTTCTAGGTAAACAAAAGTCATGGGATTGCTCAAAGCCGCGCAGCCAGGTAGTGAGCGAGCCAGGGCTAGCTCTCAGGATGGCTGATTCTCTGTCACCGCCCAGTAATGGCTGCAAATCGGTGCCACGGTCCCTTAAACAATGCAAACCGCTCTGCTAATAGGAGGTCGTTGGCCCGACGGACGAAATTGCTGTTGTTGGTGTGGTGCCAGCTCAATGAGACCCAGGGGCCTGCGTGTTTGAGAGCTGAAAAAGAAGCAAGGCGGGCATCTCCTTTACGCACAGAGCCCCACCATCCGTTCTGGCGACGGGCTTCAGTCTCTGCACTACAAGGGAGAAGGGGACTTTTCGTCCCCTTGGGGCACACAAGGACACCCTTGTTCTCTTCCTCATCACTGCACTCTGTGCACCATGGCTCACTACAAGACTGAGGAACAGGAACGAGGGGAAACCACACACACAGTGCATGTATAGCTTGGACAGGAGTTTACATAATGCGATATAACAGGAAGCACATAAAGCTCTCACGCTTGCTGGGGCTCTGCCCACCCCCTTCTCAGTCAAAGAATGGTAGAGGATTGGACGTTCCATAGGTGGCCTGTGCTCCTCGGTTGTTAGTTGCAGAGGGCACACGCCCAGCTGGGTATCTGTATCAGGGTTGAGACGCCAGCACTTGAAAATGATGTTGAATGTGCTTTGCTATTCGCTTTTTGTAGACGAAGAAACCTCCTCATATTAAACTTTAGAATAAAGCACCACCTTGTGGTCTGATGCATTTATTAAAGTGGCAAAATTGGAGAGCGAGGATTGAAAATGCTCCCTCAGCTGGTGGCAGAGAGGCCCTGATCTGGAAACTGACTCAGGGTGGCTGACAGGAGGCAGGAACCCTACGATGCCTTCCTACCGCTTCCTAGGGTTCTCAGGTCAGTTCAGAACCTCAACACCTTCCACGGAGTGATTCTCACGTGTCTCACATGAATACATCATGCTATCCACTTCTAGTAAGCAATTTCTTCCATTCAAAGCCACAGGGAAATGGGTCTTATTATTTCGGTGTTAATAAGCAAGGAAACTGAGGCTGAGGTCACCCAGTGGTCTGACCACACACAGGTAGAACACTTTCATTGGAAGTCAAGTCCTTCCAACAGTGCTATGCTGGTTCCAAGGCCAAGAATAGGGACCACTTTGGACTCCCCTAGGGGACTGTGGCTCTGGCCTCTAAACCAAATCAGAAGCAGCTGGGTTTCATTGTATGTGGGATTCATTCATTTGAGGTCCATGAAATAACCCATTCTCCAAAGTTAGCCTGGTCAGGAAGGTCTATATTTGGAGGTAAGGACTTCACAGCTGCCCACCCACCTTCTAAGAGGGCCAGAGATGAGGGAGCCATTTTGGTTTTTGAAGATGGGCCAGAGAACAACTGAGCAAGTGACCAGACCCTAAATGGTTCCATGAAGAAACAAAACCAGGGAGCTGGCAAATATTCATTTGTCCAATTAGAATGCTTTTTGGAACCATGATATTTTATCTTCTGTAAAAAATAATCATTTTATCATTTAGTTTGTTTTAAAGGGGTTGTGGTATCTGCTTGGCAGGTGTATAAAGAAAGTATTGGTAATGTGGGTAAAATAATATTAAAAAGGAGAACTTGCCCTGGTTATTGTCCCAGTGACATTGTACATGTCCTTGGGCAAGTCACTTCTTTGTCTCCAGGTCTCTATTTTCTCTTGTGTGGAACAGGGGCGTTGTACTTCCCTGATAGGTAAGATGGCTCTAAGACAGTGTACAATTCAATGGTATGGAAAATATGAGTCGGGAGCCTTCAGCTTTCTCCATTTCCCTAGAAAGTCTGTCTTGCCCATACTTCCTTCCTATTTTTTCAGCTGAATCTACTGCTAATTTTGGTAACACAGTGACACAGTGATGTACAATATGGGGTTTTTTTGGTTGCTGTTGTTTTGTTGTTGTTGTTGTTTTTCTAAGAATATTTTGGGCAGGGTGGGGGGAAATATAGGCTTTTCTATTTTTCCAAAAAGAGATAAATCCACATAGTGCCCGACTTCCTAGTCCCTTTCCGCCCACCAAAAAGAAAGATTAAACACGTTTTAAAAGTAAACCTGTAAACTGTAAAAGAAAACACCGCTATGACTTTTTTTCTCTTGGGTGGACGCTAGTCTGTGACATCAAGACAGTGCTTTCAAAATCACTCCCATTCCATTTCCATTCCATGCTCTTACTCTCCAGCTCCTTCTCTGGGTTTCTATTTGTTGGGTCATTCTCTGAACAGGTAATGGATAAGAAAGTAGACACTAGAACAGAGCTGCCTAATAGAACTTTCTGCCATGTTGAAAAAGCCATTGTGTTCTACCGTGTGGTAGTCAGTAGCCATAAGTGATTATTGAACATTTGAACTAGTAAGACTGATGGACTAAATCTTCAAGTTTTACAGCATCTTAATTAATTTAACTTTAAATTGAAGTCATTGCATGTGGCTACCGCATTGGAGAGTACAGTCCTACAACATTATTATAACACAGATTTTTATTGCAGACATTGTGGTTGGTGTAGGACACTGAGCATGTATCGTAGCAGAGCAGTCCTAAATACTGACTTTAAAGGCTTTTGAAAGATTGTTTCTCTGTGTTGTTTTTCTTGAAAGGAGGAATACGTAAAAATAATGGTCTATCCGTCTTTGTGGAATGTAGTCTGTCTTCGAAATGACTGAATTTTTTCTTAATTTCAAACTAAAATAAAGAGAAAGAATTCCTGTTTAATACCATGGGAATAGAACTTTTTCCGTGGTTATCAGTGGAAAGAAAAGGATTTTCTTACTCTGCAGATTTTTATACTCAGTAACAGAATGAATTTTTTTTTAACTTTTATTTACTTTTGAGAGACAGAAAGCGACAGAGAACGAGCAGGGGAGGGGCAGAGAGAAAGGGGGAGACACAGAATCTGAAGCTCCAGGCTCTGAGCTGTCAGCATAGAGCCCGACGCAGGGTTAGAACCCACGAACCGGGAGATCATGACCTGACCTGAAGTCGGACGCTAAATCGACTGAGCCACCCAGGCGCCCCAATAATGGAAAGAGTTTAAACGTAATCTTAGAGTGTCTTTAATGACTACTTTTGATGTCAAACATTTAATAGTAAAAATAGATTGTGTACTTAACAATAGGGCTTTATATATAAGTGTATTTTTCCTGAAATATTTGATATGGAGGATGGAATTAGGAAAACAAAGCAACTGATAAAGTTCTAAATGCTTTCTTAGATAACTCTTTTATCTTGGATGAGTTCAAGTTATAGTCCAAGTATGGTCCTAATTAATTAGCCTAGTATTTCTTCACTGGAACAAAGATTGAACAACCTTATCCATCTATTTTATCTCAAAATAAAACTTTTTATCCTCAAAGAATATAAAGAGGTTTTCAGGTAGGTGACAGTCCTGAGAAGTTGATACCTAGGCTGGAGGAGAGGTCTAAAAAGTAAAAAGTGTGGTAAATGCACGAAGCTTGCACAAGAACCCATATTGATGCATTTCCGAATTTGTGAGTGTCACTCGGTAAAGAAGAGGTTCTGACGTTCATCTGGAATGAAGGAGGGGGCACCCCGGTGTCTTTTCTCAGCTGCTACATGACCGAGATTTTCCAATGGGGACCCAAAGATGGCCTGCTGCCCTGGGCCTGCTCTTGTTTTACGATGATGGCATGCAGATGTCCTTAGTCTCAGAGACCTAGATTTGTTGTTGTTTTTTTAATTTTTTTTAACGTTTTCTTTATTTCTGAGAGAGAGAGAGAGACAACATGAGCAGGGGAGGGTCAGAGAGAGAGGGAGACACAGAATCTGAAACAGGCTCCAGGCTCTGAGCTGTCAGCACAGAGCCTGACACGGGGCTCAAAACCATGAACCGTGAGATCATGACATGAGCCAAAGTCTGACGCTTAACCGACTGAGCCACCCAGGCACCCCTCAGAGACCTCAATTTGAAGAATTCTTCATATGCTTTTACCCTTGGTCAGAAAATCATCTGTACTCCAGAGAGTGACACCGTCCCGCAAACTGCATTTCCCGAGAATTACCATTTCTCATGTGCTCAAAGGCAAATAAATGCAAATCAATCTCAGGCCCTTAACATAAGCCACAGTGCTGTAGAAAAACAAATTAAGTCCATGCTTCTGTCTTTGTAATTTGGTTTTCAAGGGGAGATTGTATTTGAGAAGACGGTGAAGTTACCTTGGGGTACAAAGGCCTGTTATGTCATGGAAAAAAAACAGTCCAGGGGTGCCTACGTGGCTCAGTCGGTTAAGCATCTGACTTCCTGATTTTTGCTTGGTCATGATCTCGCGGTTTGTGGGACTGAGCCTGCACTAACGTCACAGAGCCTGCTTAGGATCCTCTTTCCTTCTCTCTTTGCTCCTCCTCTGCTTATTTTCTCTCTCTCTCTCTCTCTCTCTCTCTCTCAATAAATAAATAAATAAAGTTAAAAAAAGAAAAGAACAGTCTATATCCTGGGTGGCCATTTTCAAGTCCTGTGTCATACGTCCCATTCGGAGGAAGTAAAGGTCCCTCTCTGCCCACTCTACTCCCCCACAAATGGCTGCAGCAGAGGGAATATTCAGAACCACAGGACAGGGAGTGCCTTAGACTCAGTGACCTTCAAAACCATGAGGAAGTTGGCGAAGAGCATCTGTCAGAGAGCTACCAGACAAACACACAGAAATGAAACCTTGTCCAGGGTTAGCTAGTATAACCCTCTGACTGCCCAGTGTCCTGTCGGAGGAAGGCAAATCTCCTGAGACTCTAACTGATGCCAAGGATGGTTCAAGTGCCGGCATTTATCTCCTGCAGAAAGAAGGGTTGAGAATCTTCCACTACAAACAATTTGCCGGCCTTGACCTGATGCAACCACGGTCACAACCACAGAAGTGAAAGCAAAGAGGAAACTGAAAGAACACCGTTCAAGCAAGTTCTGCAATGAGGCGTCTCCTTTAGTTTCACCTGCCTAAGGGTTTCCAATTCCCCAGTGAAGATGAACTAGTAATTCCGTGAGAACCGTTCCTGGTATCGTTTCTTGATGAATAAATACAGTGCAGAGGTCGACTGTTTGCAAAACGGCATAGATCAATTGGTCAGTTTAGCCACCCTCAGTGGATCTGTTAGTGGTTTGTAAACGACTCTAACTTTTAGAAACTTCTTCAGTATAAGCTGCACAGATGCATGGAGAAATCGCATACCCAGTCCTTACCCTCGCACACAGCAGGTCCATTGGGTGTTGGCTGAAGGACCGTGATCGACTATTGCTGTCACACTTCTGGGCCCAGAGTCGGCAAAGGAGAACATCAGCATCTCTTTCTGGATGCTGCCTCAGTACTGCCTGCTCTCTCTCGCTCTGATAATACATTACCATCTCTGTAGTAACTGTCTATTTTTTTAAACTCGCCAGAAAACATACATATAAGTATAGCAGGATTGCTAGTTATTCCACAAAGTCCGTGTGCCCCGTCTTCCTCAATAATAAAGCCTCTGAACACTAGCAGAGTCATGGCCACCTAGAAGAACACTGCAATTCCCTGACCTCCCCCTCCACCCTTGCAGATAAATGTGGTGAGGTGACTAAGATATTTTTAATGGATATAAAGAGAAGGCGTGTGTCCAGCTCCCCGGGTATGGGCTGTTCCTCTTTCTTCCTCTCTCCTCCTTCTTGCTGGCTAGAGCCCAGATGGTGATGGCTGAGGCCAGAGGAGCCATCTTGGACCACAGGGTAGAAACTCTCTGTTGAACACAGGTGGAATGGGGTGCCTGGGTGGCTTAATTGGTTGAACGTCCAACTTCAGCTAAGGTCATGACCTCAAAGTTCATAAATATGAGCCCCATGTCAGGCTCAGAGCCTGGAGCCTGCTTTGGAATCTGTCTCTGTCTCCCTCTGCCCCTCCCCCACTCATGACCTGTCTCTCTCTCTCTCTCTCTCAAAAAGAAATAAACATTAAAAAAAAGTTTTTTAATAAACAAATAAATAGAATAGGTGAAACAACATGGTAAAAGGAGCCTAAGTTGAGAGAGACTCTACAGGTTATGAAGTAAAAGGAAACAAAAATATCAGGCATAAAATTTATGTTCAGATAAGATCTTTGTGGTTGTAGATAAGCCAGAGCCTACTAAGTTTTATGCTGACAGAGAGGCTTACAAACTAGTCAACACCTGAGGTGACCCAGCTAGCACCAAGAGGAATGCCATGAAATCTGTGGGAGCTTTGAGAAGGACATGTTCTTTAGAGGATCACGGACATGGAAATATTTCCCAAGGAGGACAGCCAGGATCCAGTGATGACAGTGGGCAGGAAGTCCTTCCCAGTAAGAATGAGAGTCCACCAAACGACTAGATATTATTTATTTTTCAGCCCAGACGGATCTGATCAGTTCTAGGGTTGTGTGACCATTGCTTAATTCATACCCTTTTTCTAAATGGGAGAAATGTTTGCTTTTTGCTTATCCTATTCTCACTGTACTCACTATTGGGTGAGTTATATCAGATAACTTAGGTTTAAAATTTTTCTTAATGTTAATTTATTTTTGAGAGAGAGACAGATAGAGTGTGAGCATGGGAGGGGCAGAGAGAGAGGGAGACACAGAATCTGAAGCAGGCTCCAGGCTCTGAGCTGTCAGCAGAGCCCGACGCCAGGCTTAGACTCACAAACCACGAGATCATGACCTGAGCCGAAGTTGGATGATTAACTGAGTGAGCCACCCCAGCGCCCTGATAACTAAGCATTTTTAATAGGCCCCCAAAGTATGAGTAGCCAGGCCCAGACCTGATGAAGAGCATTAATGATTATATGAAAGCCCTGGACTTAGATACTTGAATCTGATGGAACTTGGGGATTCTTTCCCTGAGGGAGAGGAGTTGAATGTGTCTTAAACATAGAAATGGAAGGGTAAACAGAGATGCTTGGATGGCCAAAGGCCCAGCTGCCCTCCAGCATCTATGCTTCCCTCTCAGTGAAAGAACTGAAAGCTATAAATAGCAGCGGTGTGTATGATATCCAAGAAGAGTCACGAAAGGCGACAACATGGCCTTCTCTTGCCTCCCTTTTTTGTATCCTGTTGCCTGGAATGCAGATGTGATGGCTGGTTGTGCTGAGAATATGAAACACGAAGGTAGAAACCACTGGAGCCCCTGACCATGGTCGGGTCATCCCTCTATCCTGGATCACCTACATTCCCATGAGAGATGACATCAGTTCCCACCAAGTTTAACTCACTTCTGTTCTGAGTTTTCAATCACTCACAGCTGATCCGGACTGTCATTGCTCTAAGAAGACATTTTCACCATGGAGAAGTAAAGATGTGCATTTGCAAGGAGGCACCTTTAGACATCATGCTGGGAGAGAGGTGGCCCGAGGAGAGGAAGAAAGACATTGGCATGATACAGTGTCCATAAGCCCACCACTTGGTTTATAAAAACTATTTGCAAAACATGGATCTTACATTTGTACGCAATGAGATTGCCCATTGCTCTCTGGTAAGTGGGACATCAATGGAATTCCTCACATGTTTCTGTTCTTTAGAAATTAAATGTAGTCTAGAACTGAAACCAGTTATTTTTCTTGTGTTACTCATTTTAATAGGAGGCGATCACATGAGTAACACTTTTTTTTGAAGACTTAGTCATTGTTTCCAGCCCATTCCTTAGCAATTGCTTTATCTTAAGCAACTTTCGCAAGTTGCATCAACATACATGGCTGATACAAATTTAAACTCAATAAACCGAAGAAAGCAAGGATGTGGTGGTGGGAATTTCTTCTGAAACAGTCAAGTATAGACTGTGTGGGCTGCCCCCATCTTGACTGCTTTTCCATAAAAGGCTTGAGAGAAGGAAGTTAAACCGCAACTCCATTAGGTAATGGCTGTGCATTTACATAATTTATCTGGAATGAGGAAGGCAGAGATTCAGCTTTGAAAGACTTTCCTCAACAGCATATTCCTCTTTGCTGCAACACTGTCCCTGAAATGTCAGGTGAGACACAGGAAGACGCTTGGAATTCCTCCCCCATCCCGTGTCACCGGCTCTCTGGAGGTGTGTGGTCTTCATGGGCATTGAAGGGGTTGCTCAGTAGATAGCACAGTTTTAAAGCCAGTCCTCACCAAGCTGACTTGCAGTCCAGGAAATGGCCATGCAGAAGAGTGGTGAGGAGCTCTCACTTACCCCAGACCTGGTTGTGAGGACTGGGTCCCGTGCCAGCTAACCGTGTAGACTATGAGATGGCACAGAAAGAGTTTGAACTCCGACCCCAAACTTCCTCTGTTCCAATTCTGCCTCTGCTACTTCTTTGCTGTGTAGCTTCAGGCATATTATTTTACCTCTCTGTGCCCGAGTCATTTCATCTACAGAAGGGGGATTTATAGGCACCGAACTCAGAGAGTTGTAGTGAAACCCTCATGCAGATGTATTGCAAAATGTACCCCATGGCATGTGGCACATTGTTGAGCCCTAAATTATGATTTATGTTTTTAAGTGGAGTTAATGAGGTATTAGTTAAATCCAGGGAAGAAGAAGATCTAGATTTTTGAATCTCAATCTTGCTAACTTACTCGCTACTTGACCTTGGATCTCTGCTGACCCTGTCAGCCTGTTCTTTATCTTCCACTGGCTGTACGTGCTTTTTTTTTTTTTTTTTAATTACTTATTTATTTTGAGAAAAAGAGCACATACAAGCAGGGGAGGGGAAGAGAGAGAGAGAGGGAGAGAGAGAATCCCAAGCAGGCTCCAAGCTGTCTGCACAGAGCCTGACACAGGGCTTGGTCCCATGAACCAGAGATAATGATGGGAGCTAAAATCAAGAGGTGGATGCTTAACTGACTGAGCCCCCCAGACACCCTTGGCTGTCCATGCTTTGACTGTACTGACCTTCTTCTGGTTTCTGTAGCTCTCTTCATAGCCTGTATATAATATTTCCTCTGGTTGGGATGTTCTTTATTAACCATTATTATCAGAAGTCACTTCCTTAGGGGGGACTATTTCCATCCCTCCCAGACCAGATTCAGGTTGCTGTTATAGCTCATAGCACACTCTGTATCTCTCCCCCAGAGCATTCACCATAATTGCAGTGAAACATTCATTTGTGCACATATTCCTAGCTTTGTTGAGAGACTCTGAGCTCTGGAAAGGGCAATAGAGCTTGTGCCGATTGATCAGTCCAATATCTATATTAGTGTCTGGCTCAGAGTAGGCAATATCTGCTGAATAAATACATTGATAAAATGAATGTGAGCAAAATTTCCTTTCTTGTTGGCTTAAAAACTGTGAGTTCCTTGAAGGCAGACCATATTTCATTTATCTTTGCATCACCAGGGCCTAACACAGTGCTGGCAATTAGTAGGAGCTCAGTGTATTTGTCACGTGAATGAGTATCTTGTGTGATAATGCTTCAAATCCAATTCACCACAGTGGAATATTCTGATTTGAATGCATACCATCATCTCTTTAGAGAGGCATTTATTGAATATAACCTTATCTATACCAATGCTGTCTTTCTGTCTCTTTTTTTCCAAAAAATTTTTTAGTGTTCATTTTATTTTTGAGACAGAGAGAGACAGAGCATGAGTGGGGAAGGGGCAGAGAGAGGGGGAGACACGGAATCCGAAGCAGGCTCCAGGCTCTGAGCTGTCAGCACAGAGCCCAATGCAGGGCTCAAACTCATGAACCATGAGATCATGACCTCAGCAAGTTGGATGCTTAACTGACTGAGCCACCCAGGTGCCCCTTTTTGTCTGTCTTAATCAAGAAGGTATATATTTAGTTCTGATGAAAAATTCCTCTTCTTTTGCTAGGACTATCTCACTACAAAGTATGAGACTCAAGTCGGTAGGATAGTGATTCTGAAGGCTTTTGATCTAAGAATTCCTTTGGACTCCTAAAAATTACTGAGGATCCCAAGAAGCTTTTGTTTATGTGGTTATATGGAATATATTAGAAAATAAAGCTGAAGAATATGTAAACTCTTTATTTCTTTGTTTAAAGTGACAAAGAGAAGTTCAATACATATTAACATAAAATAGCTAAGTTTTATGAAATTAAGACTGAAAAAAATGAAGGTATTTATTTGTATAAAATAACAATGAGAAACTCAGCACATATTAACACAAAATAACTAATTTCAATGAAACTAATTACATTTTCCTAACATATCTCTTGCCAAAGCATGACTTTTGCCAAATATTGCTTCACTGAGTGAATATTTGACCACATAATATTTAAAATATTGGCTACCTGCTATCTAAAAATCACATTTGTTAATATTATTAACCTCCTTACAAAAGTCTGTAAGCATCAGGAGGCTATCAGGTTTATATTAGCAGATACAAGTTTCCCCAAATTCTAAGTTTTCCTTCCAGATTCACATTTTGTCTTGGGCAGCAAATAATGTCTGTCATTTGCCTTGAAGCGGCAAGCTCTCTTCATTCAGTCTCAGGAAAAAGTATGTCAAAGAGCCAAGTTCAAATCATAACAGTTTACCGTCAGTTCTCTGTCAAGCCAAGATGATGTTCCACGAAAAAAAGAAGCTATTTCAGCTTGCAACTCAAGCAACTGTGCACGTGTGAGAGTAAAGTGTCTAAGCGCTTTATGCAGACTTCCTGTTTCATCACATAGAAAATTGAAAAGGCATCTAGTTAAGGGTTGAGATGAACTAAAGTTCATCATTTCACCTGTATTTTTTTTGTTTTGTTTTTTGAGGACTATCCTCCTTTTATTTTTTTTTAATTTTTTTTTTTCTGGTGATAAAGAACACTGCGAAGGGGTGCCTGGGTGGCTCAGTCAGTTTAGCATCAGACTCTTGACTTCAGGTTGTGATCCCTGGGTTGTGGGAACCAGCCTTGCGTGGGACTCCACACTCGCCATGGAGCCTGTTTAAGACTCTCTCTCTCTCCCCCTCTGTCCTTTGTCCTCTCTATCTCTCTCTGTAAATAAAAAAGAAGAAAAGTGAAGAACACAGTAACTACTTTGCCAAGGCGGCCCTTGTTTTAGCCACTTTTGCTTTTGCACAATTAGTGCAAATGTCAACACAGTGAAAAAGGCAAAGAACATCTGAGTATTGTTAATCAAATACCTTTGATCTCATGGACCCACAGAAGGATCTCAAAGCATCCCAAGGGTAACAGACTACGCTTTGAGAATCACTGTGGTCGGGTATTCTAATATTAAATTAAGACTCATCAACATCACATGGATGACATTTACACCAATTTGATCTTTTAATTAAGCATCTTTTCTGTATTCCCTCTACTGTCAGGAACAAATAAACCAAGAACAAAATGTTACAAAAGTTTATAATGACTGGGTTGTAGACTGACATTCAAGAAATGTCTTTAAGGGGCGCCTGGGTGGCTCAAGTTGGATAAGCATCCAACTCTTGATTTCGGCTCAGGTCATGATCTCATGGTTCATGGGACTGAACCGCCAGTCTCAGGCTCTGCACTGACAGAACGGAGCCTGCTTGGGATTCTCTCTCTCTCCCTCTCTCTCTCTCTGTCTCTGCCCCTCCCCCACTTCAAACATGCTCTCTCTCAAAATAAATAAATATTTAAAACGAAAAATGAAAAAAGAAATGTCTTTAAAATAATCACTAATAAAATAATCATTAATAAATAAATAATCACTAATATAAAAAAGAAATCTCAGAATGTCTTTTTAAGAATTTGTATCCCTGAAAACATTCCAGAATTTTAATAGGTGGCACTTATAATTATAGTGAATAACTCCAAAGTCCCCTCTGCATGCATATTCAGTGGCTTTTCCCCTAAGGATTCATCTTGCATTATTTTCTTGTGACTTTAAAACATCTCTGTGATACAGTTGCAAATCATCTTCATTTTATAGGTGAGGAATCTGAGAAGAGGGGACTCACCCAGAGTCACAGGGCTACTCTCCTGACTAACCTTTCATTGCTTTTCCTTTTTTGCCACCCTGAATAGCTTGGTCTGTCCAGCCTCAGCAAACATGTTTCACTTTAACAACAACAAAAAAAAAAAAAAACCAAAAAAAACAAAAAAACAAACAAACAAAAACAACCCCGAAACAAAAAACAAACCAAAAAACCAAAAAGCAAAAACAAAAAACAAACAAACAAACAAAAAAACCCCAAAAACCCAAAAAACAAAAAAACAGAAAGATTGCAGTGAACTCTGAGGCTGTGGAAATTCCTAAGGTGGAGTCTGCAGAAAAACTGAAAACCTGCACGGAAAGTGTGACTCTCCCTAGCTTCTCCATGTTCCATTTTTTGCTGATGGGTGGACGGTTGTAGAAAAGAAGAAATCCTCTCTGCCCCGGGCTACACTACTTGCTAAATTTGGAATTCCAGATTAGAGAAACACCCTGGAATAATTGAGCCTTTCAACCCGCAGGTCCTGGAGGGGCTCATTCTGAAAGTACAGATACATTTTGTTTTCCTTCCCCTTTGGAGCCGGAGGGGAAATTTGGCTAAGGAGTGGCTGCCTGTTGTAAGTGACTGGGGATATTATTTGGAGATTTAGGCAGAATGTGTTGAAGGCAGATTTGGGCAGAATGTGGGTGGGTGCCAGTGATGAGCAAAAGAGGGATTATGTGACCTCCTCTGGTCCTATAAACAGAAGCAGTATTTTAAAAAAATTTTTTTAAATGTTTAATTATATTAGAGAGAGAGAGAGAGACAGGGCATGAGTGGGGGAGGGGCGGAGACAGAAGGAGACACAGAATCAGAAGCAGGCTCCAGGCACTGAGCCGTCAGCACAGAGCCCGACACGGGGCTTGAACTCACAAACTGTGAGATCACAATCTGAGCCGAAGTCGGACACTGAACTGACTGAGCCACCCAGGCGCCCCAGAAGCAGTTTTAAAAATGTCCTATCTTGACTCACCAGCCTGTTACAGGTAACAGAATCTTCTCTGCCTGTCACCAGTAGTAATTGCCGTTAACACAGTTGTATTTACGTGAGCCATATTTCAACTCCCCAAGGCAGAGGAAGATCCTTAAACATATAGACCCCCAGATGTACGTGCAGAAGGGCAACTCTTTTCCCTCCTTTTCTGTGTCATGCAGCCCTTTCCTCGTGAAAATGCTCTTGGAGCCCATCACAGGGCTTGAACTCATGACCCTGAGATCAAGACCTGAGCCGAGATCAAGAGTCAGACACTTAACCCACCGAAGGACCCAGGCAACCCTCCTGAAAATCGTCTTATGTTTTTCTTCCTGTAATTGCCATTGTGCCCTCCAGTCTTTACGTCCTGGCCCAGGATTTCAATGGAAAGCACAGGTGACATGTTTCTTGGTGAGTGTGTCTGACCCAAGCCACCTGGCAGTCAGAGCAGTATCTAAAAGGTCCCCTTCTGCACCCCATGCCTCAGGGTCAAAGGGAGAGCTCAAGAATCGCACTGTCCAGAGACAATCACTTCTTACCATTGGGAAGCAGAAGCCTGCTGGGTGGAAAACCATTTCCTCAGACAGCAATTTGCCTGGGAGTTGCAATGACATTGTTTTTCTGTGCCAAGAATATCAATCTCAAGTCCCTCTCGCGTGAGCCATTGGTGAGAGCCCGGGCACGCACAGGCAAGCCGAATCTGTTTGGGGCTAGTGTAAATGTCAAGGCTGAGTGTTGTTTTGTCAGTCACGATCTGGTCTTCCTGTCTCTTCCCCCAACCCAGGCCCCTTTGACATAATCTCTTGACTTCCCTCCCACTCTGACCCCAATCCTGTTTGTTTCTACACTTACTGTTTAGGAGTATGAGCCGTTTGGGATGAAAGGTGATATAAAACCTAGGCAGGGGGCACCTGGGTGGCTCAGTCGGTTAAGTGTCCGACTTCAGCTCAGGTCATGATCTCACGGTTCATGGGCTCAAGGCCCACATCGGGCTCTGTGCTGACAGCTAGCTCAGAGCCTGGAGCCTGTTTCAGATTCTGTGTCTCCCTCTCTCTTTGACCCTCCCCTGCTCATGCTCTCTTTCTCAGAAATAAATAAAACATTAAAAAAAAAAAAAAAAAAACTAGGCAGGATTGAGAAGCACCTGACCATGGGCTGGGAGACCTAGACTGGGTTCATATGGTCATTTTTTAGCTTATACCAAGCCACTAACTTCTCTCTGCCTGAGTTTTCCATCTTAAACTGGGAATGATAATACTTATTCTGTCCATTTTTGCAAGATCTTTGTAAGATTCAGGTGCTATTACCTGACACTATCGGATTAGGTATCTCAACCCAGTACTTAGGATGGTGAGTGGCGTGCATAGCAGTTGCTCAATAAACATTTGTGAAATGGGCAGCTGTGTTTGGAACTGTTTTGCAAACGGCAAAAGCACAGTACAAGTGTTTTTGTTATACTTCTTATGGATGACACAGGGAGCAGGCAACGCTTCAGGCCCTGGCTTCTGTTGTGTGCGATGTACAAGCAGGCCAGGTCTTGTCATTGCTGGGGTTGACAGTGACCCTTCTCCCAGGCCACAGCGCCTGCTTGGTTTCTGGGATCCCATTTCCTTGGGTGGATCCGACCTAGTGCCCAGCAGGGTTGCACTAAAAGGACACTGGTGTGTAATTGCAATGTCTGGAGGGCAAACGTTGGTCCCCAGAGGGCCGGCCTTATAAATTCGTAACACCTTTTCATATACCACGAACGACACACATCCTGGCATTGGGTATTTTATTGGACTGGAAAATTTCAAGGGAATTGCAGACCAAACGAGGGACAGCCCTTAGTACAGCATTATGGTGAAAGAAATTGTTTTGGAAACATTCTTATGGGGAATCCCTATTTACACCCTTGTCATGGAGTGAAATGTATCCCCCGCAAATTCCTATGGTGAAGTCCTAAGCCCCGACTGTATTTGGAGACTGGGCCTATAAGAGGGTAATTGAGGTAATAGGGGTGGAACCCTAATCTGATGGGACTGGTGTCCTTATAAGAAGAGGACAAGACACCAGATGTGTGTCTCTCACTTTCCCTCTGTCCCACTCCCCACTCCCTCCCTGTGCCGCAGAGGAAAGGCCACAGATCAAGGAAAGGAAGACAGATCAAGAAGGTGTCTGTGTGTGAGCCAGGAAGAGATCTCTCCCCAGGAGCCTAATTGGCTGCCACCTTCACCCAGGACTTCTAGAAAATAAATTTCTGTTGTCCTGAGCAATCCAGGCCATCATGCTTTGTTATGGTGGCATGCACAGACTGATAGAGATTTTGGTACAGAGAAGTGGGGTGCTGCTATAAGAGATATCTAAAAACATGGAAGTGGCTTTGGAGCTGGGTGATGAAAAGAGGTTTTCTTTCTTTTTTTGTTTGTGTATTTATTTTGAGAGAGAGCACCCACACACGCACATGTGAGCAGGGGAGGGGAAGAGAGAGGGAGACAGAGGACCCTAAGCAGGCTCTGCACTGATAGCAGAGAGCTCCATGTGGGGCTTGAACTCAGGAACAGGGAGATCATGATCCGACAAAGTCAGACGCTTAGCCAACTGAGCCACCCAGGTGCCCCAAGGCTGGAAGAGTTTTGAGGTGCACGGTAGAAAAAAATCTTAGATTGCCTGGAAAGGACTGTTGGTATAAAGGTGGACATCAATGGCAGTTCTGGGGAAGGCTCGGGAAGAAAAGAGAAGAGCTGTAGAGAAAGTGTCTATTATCTTAGAGAACACATATCATCATGAACAAAATGTTGGTAGATATATGCAAATTTGAGGCCGTTCTGTGAAAGTATCAGACAGAAAGGAGGAAGAGGTGATGGCAACCTGGAGGTAAGGTGGGCCTTTTTACCCGATGGCAAAGGACGTGGCTGAATTCCATTGGTGTTCTAGCGATCTGTAGAAGGCAGAACTTGCAAATGATAAAATGTTAAATTTAGCTGAGAACTTTTCTTTTTTTTTAAGTTTTTGAGAGAGAAAGAGAGCATGAGTGAGGTAAGAGCAGAGAGAGAGAATTCCAAGCAGACTCCTCTCTGCTCCAGGCAGGCTTCATGCTGTCAGAGCAGAGTCCGACAACAGCCTCAAACTCATGACCCCTGAGATCGTGGTGTGAGCCGAGATCAAGAGTCAGATGCTCAACGCACTGAGCCACCCAGGCGCCCCTAGCTGAGGATATTTCTAAGCAAAGTGTCAAAGGAGCCGCTTGGTTTCTCTTTACGACTTACAGCAAGATGCAAAAGGAGCGATAAATTGAAGGAATTGCCAAGCAAAAGGGAATTAGGAGGTGAAGGCTTGGGAAATTCTTAACCGATCCCTATTACAAAACACGAAGAAGGTGTTCTGAAGACAACACTAAGGGTGTAGCTGAACAACCATTGATAAGGAGAATAGCATGGGCGTGAACACAGATTTAATCAGCCGTGGTGGAAAAGCCTAGAACAGGGACGGGATTATACCATCAGAAGCACAGCCATCTGGGGTTAAAGGGAACAAAGAAAATAAAACAGAATGAAGGAAGGCTGCCAGAGTTCTGGGGTCCTACAGGGTGGGACAACAGAACTATTCAACTATACACATGTGTCATCCTTCAAAACAAGAGAAGAATGACCTCAAAGGTGATTCAGATATTCCCGGGGTTACCTCACTCCCACCATAGACCCAGGGGCAGGGCTGGTTCCTGATTGGTTTCAAAGGGTGGAGGGCCATCTCTTAGATACTAGCAGTCCAGGCTACCCTTTTCCAGAGCCTGAGCAGCAAGGCCACCACCCTGGGCCATGGGGTGAAATTGCCAACCCTCATAGGCCTCCAAGAGGAGCATTGAGCCAAAGACGATTCTTCTTGAGCTTTAAGATTTGATGAAATTGACTTTGCTGGATTTTGTACTTTCCTGGGAACTAACACTCCCTTTCTTCTTCCTAATTTCTTAAAAAAATTCTTTTTCAATGTTTATTTATTTTTGAAGGGGGAGAGGCAGAGAGAAAGGGAGGCACAGAATCTGAAGCAGGTTCTAGGCTCTGAGCTGTCAGCACAGAGTCCGACACGGGGCGCGAATTCACAAACCACAAGATCACGACCTGAGCCAAAGCTGGACGCTTAACTGCCTGAGCCACCCACGGGTCCTTCTTTTTCTAATTTCTCCCTTTTGGAACGGGAATGTCTATCCTATATGCCTGTCCCACAATCAAATCTTGGAAACACATACTTATCTGGTTTCACAGGTTTATAACCAGAGAGGAATTTTGCCTTAGCATGAGTTTCACTCACACCTTCTGCATATGAAAAAGACATGAATTTGGAGGGGGCGGGGTGGTCAGAGGGTGGACTGTAATGAACTGAATTGTGTTCCCCTCAGATTCATATGTGACTGTATTTGGAGACAATGCTTGTAAGGAGGTAATAAAAGTTAAGTGATGCCATAAGGGATAGGGCCTTCATCTGATGGGATTGGCAACCCAGTTAGACAAGGAAGAAACGCCAGATGCCTCTCTCTCCCCAGTCCTCTCCCCCTCCATCCATGTGCCAGGGAACAAAGGCCACGTGTGGATGGACCAAGTAAGTGTCTGTCTGCAGCCTAGGAAGAGAGTTTTCACCAGGAATCTAACTGGCAGGCATCTTGATCTGCGATGGCAATCAAGGGAAAATAAATTTCTATTGTTTGAGCCACCCAGTTTATAGAATTTTGTTATGGTCGCTGCAGATGACTCGTATCACCCTCCTCTCCTCTCTGTCTGTCTGGCTCACTTGTGGACAGTTCCACTGATACCCATTTCTCTGTCTCCATCCTCCGTACAAAGGCACGTTGCAGCCCAGGAGTGGTCTGGGTGTATGTGTTTGAATGTCCCCACGATCCAAGCGTGGCAGAGAAGAAGGGAAAAAATCCCAGCTACAACCCACTGAATGACAATGGATGGTAGAGAGCAGCTCTCCTACCTGTCTGGCCCGGGATAATTTTGACATCTTCCACTAAACTTCTGAAAGGGAAAAGACACAGGCTATTTCAACGAGCCTGTGGAATTTTTTTGTAAACTGCATGAATATGGTCTGTGACTTTTTGTGGCATCAGGTTTTATGAAAGCGACATTTCCAGGGTTGGTTATGTCAAAACAACTTTGCCCATGTCGCCGTTCCCGCCACTTGAAGCCACACCTGACTGACGTTGCCAGCAGACACGCACAGGGAAATGACTCTGGGAGAGTGGGGAAGACTGTGTATCGTAGAGCCTGGTGACAGAATGGGGGGCGGGGGGCGCTGAACTTGGAAATCTCAGGTTTCATTCCCAACCTCTCCTTTTTTGAAAGATTAAGGCTACGGTCTTCTCCGTATTTAGCATGAAGATTAAAATGATTAGACATAGCTGAGTCAAAGTGGGTCTATCACAGCTTCTTAAACTTTAATGTTCCTGAAAATCACCTGAAGAGACTGTTAGGGTACAGATTTTGAACCAGTGGGTTTTGGATGGAGCCCTAGATTCTGCATTTCTTTTCTTTTTATTTTTTGTTAATGTTTATTCATTTAAAAAAATTTTTTAATGTTTTATTTATTTCTGAGAGAGAGAGAGAGAGAACGTGAACAGGGGAGGGTCAGAGAGAGAGGGAGATACAGAATCTGAAACAGGCTAGAATCTGAGCTAGCTGTCAGCACAGAGCCTGACGCGAGGCTCGAACCCATGAACAGTGAGATCATGACCTGAGCCGAAGTCGGACGCTCAACCGACTGAACCACCCAGGTGCCCCCTCCAGATTCTGCATTTCACAAGGTCAGCTTGTGATGATGTTACTGATCTAGCAGGGGTCTAGTATACTGTGAATTAGATTGATGACCTCTCCATGGACAAAACACCATGCAGAGCTTCCATTGCTGCTTTATTTTGCAATACCTCAGAATTCCTCCCTAAAAATGCTTCAGAATCTTGTATTTAGTAGAACTAGGGTTTGTAAAATCATCCCAGCAGCAGCTGCTTGACAGGAATATGTGCTTAATACTGATTGGTTGGTTGTTGCTTGGAAAATGGATCTTCAGGGATGTATGTCAAATGTCTGCAAGGGATGTAGAGTGATACAGCCCTATATAGGAGATCTGGAATTCTGTGCATTTCAGGATGAGACAAAATGATAGTATCATAGCCAGTGAGGGAGCCTGGCTAACATGAGACCAGAATAGAGCTTCTCTGCAAATAGGCACTCTGCTGGGGTGAGCAATTGCTTTGGGAAATGGTAAGAAAGCTGTTTTCATCATTGTATGCCTGGGTGCCTCTTGGAGTGAAGGAAGGGCATCACAAAGTTTGGTAAGAGTAAAGGTGGAGTCCTTAGCTGGGAGACTTGGTAGTGTGTGGGCGTACCATTGTTGATTTCCCCATGATTTATGACAAGCAAATTCCTATTGTTGCTTATACCTCTCTGGTCTGCTCAGGATTGTTCTCTCTCCAGTCTCTCACCAGAAACTACCAGAACCAGGCCTGCCGGTGGTGGAACTAGGAAATTCCCAGAGGTCACAGGAAGGCTAAAACTCCTACCTGAAGCAGTCACTTACTATGTGTAAACACGTGCATATATATGAATACTGGATAAGACTGTCATTCGCAAAGTAAATTGAAATTCAAGAGCATTTTTTTTCCTTTAAAAATGTGCTTTGGGACACCTGGGTGGCTCAACTGGTTGAGTGTCTGACTCTTCATTTTGGCTCCGGTCCTGATCTCACAGTCCGTGGGATTGAGTCTTGAGTTGGGCTCTGCGCTGATAGCACAGAGCCTGCTTGGGATTCTCTCTCTCCTTTCTCTCTCTCAAAAAGTAAATAAATAAACTTAAAAAAGGTGTTTTATCCACCCAATCTTACTGAATTAGATCCCTCAGAAGTATGCAGTAGAATTCAATTTCAGAGAGTCATTAGTGAGTGTGTTTGTTGACTGTTGGAAATAATACGATGTCACTTTTGTTGTCAATGGCTTGGGTTGGGTCAAAGTGGTGCTCTTTTTTGGGTATTTTTGTGGGTTTGTTCCCTTTTTCTTCCTTCATTTTCTTTCCTAAGTTAGACATGACCCATGAATTGACACACTTTTAGCAGCTCTCCAGGACTATTGCTCATGGTAAAATCTGCTAAAAACTTTGCGCGGTAACTGACTCAGAGCAGGTATCTTGAGATGAATTCACTTCAACTCTTTGCCCAAATAATCTCAAATTTCTGCTTTTCTTGGCCTTATCCATGAATAGAAATTTTCAGCAATGCTAAAAGTTTGTGATGTTCCATGGGAGAAATTTTGGTTAAGATTCAGTTTTGAAAAAGTTCCATGCTGTATAACCTAAAACAAAGTCTATTCCTGCCTCCTTCTAAGCAAACCCTATGACAGTTTATAAAGGAAAGGGAAAAATATTCCAAATTCTAACATTGGCAATTAGGAGCCCATCTAATGTCTCCTGTTTCCAAATTTCTTCTCACGATAAAAGTCCTCCTTGAAGAACGAATCCTTTAAAAGGTTGCTTTCCAAAGCCCTCTCCAGGAGACAGATTTAAGAGGGTGAGCTCAAATGTCCTTGATGGTGGGAAAGTCAAAGGCTCCCTAAGCACAAATTTCCAGTGCCTCTTGGCATGCTTACCGACTTGAAATTAACCATACGGTCATTACCAATCGTACCATTGAAAGGTATAATGAAATCCAGTAAGTCATTTCTGTTTAACTGAGGTAACACAGGTTAGGCCACAGTCGGGTCCTGAGACTGAGAGGCTAGCATGAATCTGGGCAGGGCAAATATCTTTGAAATTCTGAAGGCATTGGGGTGCCAGGCTGACTCAGTCAGTTAAGCATACTTCTGCTCAGGTCATGGCCCTGCAGTTTATGAACCTTGCATTCAGCTCTACACTGACAGTGTGGAGCCTGCTTAGGATTCCCTCTTCTCTCTGTCTCTGTCTCAAAATAAAATAAATAAATGAAAAACAATAATAAAATTCTGAAATCATAAAATAAAGGGATATTGGACTGATGAAAGGCACAGACCAGCAAAAATAACGTAATTAGCATCTTAGCTGCTATGCTTCTGACGCTAAGCATTACATAGATACTGACAAGGGGCATATCACAATACACATATGTAAGTCAAAGATATTCCAAAGAAAATAAAAGACCTCTAGTGGGTGTATGGAGCCAAACCCAACAAAGCCTACTCAATTCATTAGTTATTTTGCCATTTGATAAAAAGCATAGAGCAGTGACAGATTTCTCCTTAGTGGGAACATTGCAGGGACGTATACAATAAAAGCAATACATGACATAGAACTTGCTGAAAGGTCAATGAAGACGTGAAGCCAATTCTCAACTAAGTCATATGGATCCTTTGCCTTTGATGGCTATCTCACCAAGTCTGAGGTGTCATTCAGAAGACAAACTTGCTTTTTCAGTCTTCTTAACTTCCAAGAGGAGAATGACTGTATATATGTCAAATGAGGGCTCCCTTAGGTGACTCTGATAGAAATGGATTTTAAGTTTCCCTTTGTACAGACGTGTATGTGTAAATCTACAATTAACAGCATCCTTTTTCAGTTTCGGTGCTTATGTCAGGCCCCAGTGATCAAACTGTTAGGCTTTATTTGACAGGTTCCGTTTGCTTTGCCTTCCATTTCATTTGCTCCTAAAAACTGGTCGTAAAACAAAAGTTCCTGGTCTGTTGTGCAAACATAAATGATTGCTGCTAAAATTTTGATAGGGTTCTGTTCCTACTGACAGAAGCCAACTTCGAGATAGCCAAGGGATAAATTAAGAAAGAGAGATTTTAATTTCACACATGATTTATGTCTTTCCTCCAAACTATAAAAGACATTAAAAATTAGTTTCTACTTTTGTTCCTCATCATATCTAGCTCTGAAGCTAACTACATAATACAGGAATTGGAAGAAGGACTCCTTTGGATTGCGTTCTAATTAAGAGCACGAGGCTTTCCGAATGGTCATAATGGCTTTCTAGAATGTTCAGGTCTTGGTAATTCTACAGACATATGAGGCAGCATGCCTGACTTCTCTTGAGGTGCATCAATTGAATTAAAATAAGCTTGGATTGATGGTAAGGGAGAGAAGCGGTGTTCATTTTAAGCTTACCTAAACTTAATTTGTGTGTTTATTCATGTATATATTCATCCAGTATTTACCCCATGCCTACTATAAACCACATACTCCGCAACACACTGGTATATGAAGATGAATAAACGTGTCCCCAAGGAACCATCATTTTAAGTTATAGAGAAATCTCCAATTTGCATCAAAGAAGAAAAGAACAGTTAACCTCTAAAGATCTGAAATCCAGATAACCTCAGAATGTCTTCAAAACTCTAAATGCTAAAGACAATGGGGCAGCTTACAGATTTGAGGGGGAGAGTTTGTGACCAGCCCATACTTATTGGTGGTCTCCATGATGGAGAACAGAAAATATACCCCCACATACTCTTTCAAGGGAGAAAATGCTAGAGCCGATCACAAATCGAATAAACTTAGTACCTTAAATTGTGTTAGAAACAGACTATCAGTGAGCAATGAAATGAATGATTTCAAAACTGCTGGTGGATGTCATAAAGGGAGAGAGGATACCTAATGTAAATGTCATCTTTTTTTCCAACGAGGATTTAACAAGCCCCTCCGATAAACTAGGCACTCTTCAAGACTGTGAGCTCATAGCAATAAATTAAACAGATAAAAATAAATAGAATATAAACCTACCCTCATCAAACTTATATTTAAGCAGAGGAATCAGAAAGTGAATAAGATAAGGGCGCCTGGGTGGCTCAGTCAGTTAAGCATCTGACTTTGGTTCAGTTCATGATCTCGCGGTTTGTGGGCTCAAGCCCCCAGTTGGGCTCCGTGCTGACAGAACAAAGCCTGGAACCTGCTTCAGATTCTGTGTCTCCCTCTTTCTCTGTCCCTCCCCTATTTGCACTTGGTCTCTCTCAAAAACAAAATAAAAACATTTTTAAAAGAAAGAAAATGAATGAGGTAAAATAAATGAAATGCATAATATGAAATAACCCAATAGTATTTATCTGGGCATAGTATCTCAGATTTTATTAACTCATTTGGAATTTGGGTAGGAAAGGATAGAAGAAGTGAGTAAAAGAGGAATAAATTCCTTACATAGAAACAAGAAAAAAGGGCTTGATAATTTTCAGAGATTTGCACATAAGCACACCCACCCAACAAAAGGCAGAATAAGGAAAATTATTTCTTAAATAATACAGAAATCAAAGTAAACAGCATTATACAGGATAAGAAGAACAGTTTATCAATGATAGTAACAGTATAAATGTTAGCCAATCCAAAGGCCCTCTTCTTATTCTTCATCTGGCTCAGTTTCTTTTTTCTTTTTTTTTTTATTTTTAATGCTTATTTATTTTTGAGAGAGAAAGAGAGAGAGACGAAGCATGGGTGGGAAAGAGGTTGAAAGAGAGGGAGACACAGAATCCGAAGCAGGCTCCAGGCTCTGAGCTGCCAGCACAGAGCCCAGTGTAGGATTCGAACCCATGAACTGTGAGATCATGACCTGAGCTGAAGTTGGACACTTACCGACTGAGCCACCCAGGCGCCCCGCAATCCATCACTCTCCTAATTGTGTTTACCCATCTCTCTTACCACTGCTTTTGCTTATGTATGGCATAGTCATCTCTTATCTGTCCTTTTACCACAATCTCAAAACTACTTTTCTTGCCTCCTGTCTTGTTTCCATCCAATCTGTTCTTCACAGAGAGATCAAAGCAATCTTTCAAAGTCATCTGTCTCCACAGAGAGATCAAAGTAATCTTTCAAAAATTTCTGAAGTGGAAAATCATTTCAAAAAATGATCGTCTCATTTCTTTCCGCATAAAACACCAGTGACATTCCATTGTCCAAACTGCTTCTTATCGCCCTATGTTGCTTGATTCTTGATGCTTTCCCCAGCTGATATTGCCCTGGTTGCTTTTATACGTAGACACGTGAACATCTGTGATGGCCTGACCCTGTACTGGGCTCTCTCATCCTGTGGCCCTGCATACGCTGTTTCCCCCTCTCTGGAACCCTCTCTTTTCTTCTACCTTCTTTTGGCTGGCCACTTACAAGTGTGAGCTTAAGCATCGCTTCTACTTGTAAACCTTTCTTGACCCTCATGTCTACCAAGTTTGGTTGAGTTCCCCTTCTAAGGGTTTCATTAGAAATTTGAACTTCTCTACCACAACACCTGTTGAATTCGTCTGCAAACCAAACTAGCTTGTAAACCCCATGAAGCTCTAGGTGTATTTCAAGGCCAGACTTCTACCCAGAAGGGCTCATAATATTGAATAAGAAAAATTTTTCAAAATAAGCAAAGATAGAACCTAAAAACTTAGAAAAGAGAAGAACAAGCCAAAGTAAATCAATAGAAGGCCCCAACCAAGTTAAAAACAAAAACAAACCCCAAAACACTGACAGCAGGAAAACAGTATTTCTTTGAAAGAAATATGCGCAAAACAAAGTGCATAAATCTGGCAAATAAAATGAAAATGAAAAGCACACACCACAGTGGAAAAATTGGTATGAGAAAGAACGACATATATCAAGCATATTTAGAAACGTGAGTATAATTTAGAACATCTTTTTAAGGGCCCTCTGGGTGGCTCAGTTGGTTAAGTGTCCGGCTTTGACTCAGGTCATGATCTCGAGGTCCGTGGGTTCGAGCCCTGCGTCGGGCTCTGTGCTGACAGCTGGGAGTCTGGAGCCTGCTTCGGATTCTGTGTCTCCCTCTCTCTCTGCCCCTCCCCCACTCACACTAGGTCTCTGTCTCCTCTCAAAAGTAAATAAGCATTAAAAAAATTTTTTAAACATCTTTTTAAATGGCAACTTTCCTGAATAAACATGACTGACTAAACTTGTCTTAATAATTAAGAAGCCTGAAAACTCTAGTAACTGGAAGAAATGAAAAAAAAAAAGTTCTCAAATAATTCTATAAAAAAAAGAAAATACTAAGCTGGACCAGCTTTACAGCTTTCACATTCTCAAGGAGCAGATCATTTCTGTTAGATACATTGTTCCATGGAATAGAATGAGATTTTTGAATCTGTCAAATTAATTTTATACAGATGAAGTGACTCTGCTTCAAAAGGCTGAATCAATAACTCAAAACTCCTAAACTGAACAGCAATCTTATCTTTGAATGTAGTTGCAAAAAATCCTTAACATAATTACAATCTACATAGAACAGGACCTTAATAAATAACCCACTGCATCCAAGTAGGGTTTATTCTTGGAATTCAAGAATGACTTAGTGGGAGAAATAGGTTAGCACATTACATAAGTGGATGTAATTTTTAAAAAAGATTATAAAGCTATTTCAACACATTCTGGATAAAAATTCTTAGGAGCTAAAACCTGAGGGACATTTATTCAAATTGCTTGTAAAAATCAATGGCTACCCAGTAGAGGTACACTTGTTAAAACCAGGAATAAAACTAAAAGACCTGTATCACCATCACTATATGTAGGAAAGCTCCGAACCTCAGGTTTGGCTTATAATTGACCAAATTTTGCTAGCATGTTTCTGCTTTGATTTGGGCTATGGAAGACTGAACAGACAAACATCTGTTTCACTAGATTTCTGGCACCCTGAGAGCCTGCCCGATCAAAAATCATACTGTTATGTGGACGACCATTACATCTAATCAGTGATGATTGACAATGAACTTGGCCTCAACCCTATGAGAGTTTCATTTTTGTAGGGTCAGAGGATCAAATATCAGCCATTTCTTACGGTTTGGTCACCTGCAAGAACTGAGAGACCGTATGTCTGCTAAATAACTTTAGGGAGAGCGTTGCACCTGTAAGATAAACAGCAATGTCTCAACAATGAACCAGAAATTGTTATAAGGCGCATAGATAGGAGGGTCTCAATTTAAACTCATCTTCTCTTACACAGTGCTTAGGAACCAGAGTTTCCCGGCACTTTCCTAAACATCTGCCACAAAAGGAGACTTCCTGGGACCTGAACTCAAAATATTCTTCCCCACCACTTGCCCCTATTTCTCAAAGAGCCCTCATCTTAGTAACAGGAGAGCAAACATAGGGGGTCCCTCTGCTGGCAAGCAATCCCAGGTGCATGCGGCTATGACTAGGGAAAGCACCCTCCTCCTTCAACCCCCGCACCCCCCCCCCCCCCCCCCCCCCCCCCCCCCCCCCCCCCCCCCCCCCGTCCCCGCCACCCTGGTCCTGATGCTGAAAGAATTGGTGAGAAACAGCTGACTTACTTCCCGGGAACTTCATCCTGCACCAGGTGATGTTGGCTGCAGTCTGCCTGAGTCTGTGACGTAACAATATCCGTTTTGAACCAACGAAAGTTTATAAAAGACGTTAAATAGCAATATAAGGGAAATAAACGAATTAGATTATCTAGTACTAGTAATCTTCATCGGATGGTTTGCGTACTGTATTCACATCATGAAATAAAATAACCAATGGGGCACCTGGGTGGCTTAGTCGGTTAAGCGTCCAACTTTCACTTAGGTCATGATCTCGCGGTTCGTGGGTTCGAGCCCCGCATCGGGCTCTGTGCTGACTGCCAGCTCAGAGCCTGGAGCCTGTTTCAGTCTGTGACTCTTTCTCTCTCTGACCCTCCCCTGCTCAAGCTGTCTCTCTCTATCTCTCCTAGAAATAAATAAAACATTTAAAAAAAAAAAAAAAGAAATAAAATAACCATTAGAACTGTATTTAATTTTCAGTTATTTTACTTCACTTAAACCTTGGGTATTTCCAGAAAATGTGCTGTTTGGGAATCTTTTACATCTTGTGAGGATGCATTAGCAGCAGAATGTCTACCTTGCTACCTTGAATTTTCATAAGGAGGTAAAACTCCAAAATCATGTAAAACCACAATCTTGATGACTTATATTTATATGACGAAGAGTATTTTTAAAAGCGTGTAAGAGAAAAATGAGAAATCAAAAACACAGTTGGATGTTGCCAGCCTACACTCAAAAAAATAGATTTAACAAGAACGCTCTAAGAAGGTGATCATTTATTTTTCTGAGTCCTCAGAGGTAAAAAGAAAATGTTTACTAAAAAATTGGTTGAAATGATTGCTACAGACTGCAATTTTCCGTAGTTGAAAATAAATGTTACTCAGATTTGCACAATATGGAAGTCCTAGGTACGAAGTCCATTCTTTGTATACATATTACTAAAAAATATTTTCCTGAGTTCCATTTTACTGTGCAGAAAAACTCATTAATGTTATAAGACGTGCTGCCTCTGTAGTTTGTGTCTTGGTTGGGACACATAGAACCCACTAGAAGTTCTCTTAAGTTTGACAGTGTCATGGGTTTATGCAGAATTAGCTACGTTTCTCTTTAATGTGCCCAATGAAAGATTTGAGGATACCAGCTAACAAGATACTGGATTTGACTGAGGAAGTATTTATAGAATGGAACATCAGTAAAGATAACTATTATCAACAAGGGACAAACAAGATGAAGGCTATGAATAACTTAGGAATCATGCACATACACTGTTTTACCCATTCCCTACCGTTGTGTTTAAAGACCAATTCTAGTACAGAGTATTTTAACAGGATTACCTACCCAAGAAGAAAGATCACAGGACTCTTTTCATTCTTTGATCAAAGACAGACTACATGGTGTTCAGGAGATTTGGAAACTGGTTTGCCATGTTTTAAAAAGGTGGTAATGCAGCTGTAATGCATAAAAAGGCTGCTTGAATCAAATAAAGCCTCACTACTCTGCATGTTACAGATAATGGTACCAGACTAGCAAGATATACTAGCCACCGACTTGTTTTTTTTCTTTCAGAAAAAGTAGTTTGTTCAGTGGAGGCTGTTCAAGAAATACTCAAACTGATGAATGTGAAGAGTGCAAATATTTCTTGCATAGATTCTTGCTATAAAAATTCGCTTATCATTTCATTCCAGAAAAAATGCTATAATTACTTCATGGGCAGTGGAAAGTGAGATGCAGAGGGAATATCAGAGATTATTCTGTTACCCTGAAAGCTGATTGCATTCCATTGCCATATTTTTAGATCCAAGCCTCAAGGAGAGATTTTTTTATCAAATGATTTATTTGAATGCAAAATGTATTAAAATAAAAGCGTGAGTGACTGTAAAAATCTCAAATGCAATCCTGAAAGTGTATAGAAAGCATTTTCTTCCAGCAAAGCACAAAACTTCAGTTGGCAAGATGGTTTGTTTCATTGAAACAACATTGACACCATCAGCCAAATCTTCACGGCCAGGAGCTGAATGGAAGGTAATTTCCCTTCTTTGTTACTGTCAGAGAAGAAAGAAAAGCTTGGTAGTACCTTGTCTATCAGCAGTCCCTATTCCGATAAAACCACCCGGAAAAATCTCTCCCCTTTACCAACCTTGCTGAGACGGAGTAAATATTCTCTTAGAAATATTAACTGCTACACACTTGAATGATAAAATTTTACTAACAATTTTAAATAAAATTTCAGGTTAATTTTGTATTCCTGTGATTTTATTTTGTTGATGATATATGGCTTTGCTATGTTTTTGGCTAAATACTAATTGTTAACATTTGGTCACTTGCTATTCCTTCAAAATGTATCATCAGATTCTCGCTACTTAATATTGTTTTGAAAACACTGGCTAATGTATGAAATCAGGAAATGGAAATGAGGTGCAATTCCTGAAAGACAGGAGAGAAAATTACCATTATTTGCAGATGACAAAAATATAAGCTTGAAAACTTAAGAGCATCCCCTGAAATATTCTCAGAGTTAATGGGACTTCATTAGCATCCCAAATTTTAGCAGCTCAGAGTTTTCAAATAAGATTTAAAAAAATCGAAAGATACAGCTTTCAGTAGGGAGATAAATGAAGTATAAAGATCTAAATACTTCTCAATTAATTTGTTGGTTTAGCTTCTGGTCACAATTCCGGTGGAATTTATTTTGGAGCTAAACTTGAAAGAAACGTCAAAAGAGGGTGGCTCAGTCAGTTGCATAGGATCGAGCCCTGCATCAGTATTCTTCCTCTCTTTCTCTCTCTGCCCCTCCACCGGCTTGCGCACTCTCTCTCTCTCAAATAAGATAAAATAAGATAAATGAAATAAAATAAAATCTATAAAAAATGCCAAAAGATTATCAGTGGGTGAAAGTGGCTAAGACTTTTTAAAAAATTAAAATGATAGAGTATTCCTCTTTCATATATAAATTATATTATAAAGTAATAGTATGTAAATTAATGTGATTTTACTGAGAAAATGGAAAGCTAGATCTGAAATGAAATAGATTGTTAGAAACAGATCACAAATCTATGGATGAGGGGTGGGTGTTTCTGGTGAATAACATAAAGAAAATAAGCTCTTTGGAGAGAAACAACCCACCTACCTCTCTCATGAATTGGGTTAATATTTCAGACCAGATTATATTAGTGCCTGGCACATAGTAAACTCCATTTAAGTGTTTAGCAAACAAATAAGACACAAAACATCGAGAGAAATGAAGAACCTAAAGTAAAAAACTTAAATCTTTAGAAATAAAATACAGGTGAATCTGAAACATCTATAGGAAAAAGGCAAAAAATGATATTTGTCTATATTTTGCCCAACACTAGAAACAAAATACAAAGTAAACAACAAGCTGGGTAAAATATTTGTGGCAAACATGGTAGACAAATACGTAAACAGTTCTTACACATCAATGAGAAAACCAGTAACACCTCTTGACAAAGTACATGAACGCACAAGTTACAAGAGCAGTTTGACATTCTGACTTAAAAAATACTAATTCAAAATAATAACCATTTTAAAAGTCAATAAAGACTTCCAATGATCTTAACATCTCAGAATACCATTAGAATATCTTTTACCAAAGTTCATGGTGAAAAGGGTCTTGGGGTGAAAATCAATAGGCTTCCTTCCCTTCTCTCTACTTTAAGTCCTACTCTCTGAAGGCAAGCACTGACTTCTTTGTTTCTTCTTATGTTTGTTTTCATATCTCTTAGTGATAAGCGTACATTGCTTTCCCTATTTTTGTCACTTTTATACCTTAATTATGGATGTCTGAGGTGACAAATGAAATTTCAGCTCTCTTGCAACACACTTGCCTCTCCTCTCACATTTTACCCTCCCCTCACATTTTTAGAGTTAAATTACTACATTACTGTGACCATGTAAATACTGTTTCCTTCAAAACCAGGTCATGTTTTATGATTATATGTCTTTTACAGTCTTGTGCCCCCTGTTGCCTGGAGTTTCTGATTGCCTTTATTTTTTTATAGCACTAATTGTCTTTATCATATTGTCAAGTTCTTTTCAAACTCTTTATCACACCAGGCTTGCTAGCAAATCCTCCCTTGGACTTAGACCACCCTCCCAGAATCCTAGATCTTTTTGCTCCTGTCTGGGGTAGTTGCTCTGCAAAGATTTGTTTAAAAGATTATATAGAAAGAAGAGGTGTGGTGAGACACTCTACCAGGGCTGGTGGAGTGCAAACTGTGTTTACAACCCTTCCAGAAAGCAAGCTGTCAATATTTGTCAAAAGCTATAAACATTCAAAGACTTTGACCCCAGGTGTTACTTCTGGAAACTCCTTCTAAGAAAATCACCAGAGATATTATACGAAGTTATGCTCAGTGATGATTATGATTACTATGACTGTGCTCGTGTGAAAAACTGGAAGCTACTTAAGTGTCCACTTACTGGGTAGCGGCTTCTAGGTTATGGAGTACTCTGGATTCATTAAACTTCATGGGTGGAACATTTGTGAATTCTGCTTTGGGGAAACACCTCAAAGAGAGAAGAGGCTATCTTGAAGCCACTAAAGCCAAGGTGATTGTCAGGCAGCTGAGCCATGTTACATACATTGCAAAGATGTAGACCAAGCAAAGTCTGCTTTCAAGGTGATCTGCAAATCAGAAGATGGCGCACACATTGCCAAGTCCCAAGTGTTAATTCCTGTAGGGTGGCTCTTCACATGGGCAACTCTATGTAGCATGGATGCTGCAGGTGGCTGGCAGGGGCTTTATTTTAAAATTTCATGACGGTAGTGATGCTCCCAAGCAATGCAGTGGACAGCTCTGAGTGAATGGACGTCAGGAGTTCAGTGGGTAGGTGAAACTGACAAGGAGAGGAGGAGGAGTCCTTGGAGGGAGGCCCACAGTTCACAAAGCAGCCACAATCATCCTCACTCTAAGACACTGGGGAAAGGGTGTGTGCGGGGAATGGGAAGACTCACCTTGCCGTTGGTAGGGAAAATGATGTCATCAGGGGAAATCCAGGTTTCAGCTGGGATGAGGCAGAGACGGGTGTATTTGATAAAGAGGTTCCAAATTTCTGAAATCTTGTTGGCAACCGAGTAGGCCTAGAGGGAAACATCGTGGCCACGGGTTGAGGGAGGGTCTGAGAGGAAGAAGGTTCCAGAGAAGGGTAAGGTCATTCTGAATGGAATGGAGAGAACAGATTCTCTCCTAAAGGTGGGCCAACAGAACGTGTCCCGTAGTGATCCCCCGTGTGGGAAATTCTGGGGGTTGAGGGCCGAAGATGCAGAGCATTAACAAAACCAACAGAACAGACCCGACAGGCCAAGGATTGCAACGGAAAGACGACTTGAGCTTGTGCAAATGCCTCCGCAAACCAATGTCTCAGCTACTTCAAGTCCGCCTAGTTAATTGCCTTAGGCTTACCGGGACCTTTAAGATTGACTATGCACACAAATATTTCAGGGAAAATCCTATGGCTAAGGAATTTGAATGACTACTTTGCAAGAGAATGAAGTGGTAAGGAGTTTCGATTTAGGATTATTTGTTCAGGAGAGCAGAAAGCACATATGAAACAGGGCTTGAGGTGCACAAATCAAGGACTGAAAATCCAGGATTGGTTCAAGAGAGCTGGGACAGGCTGAGTACCCCGAGGGAACAAGTGGATTGCCTGGGGATGTTCTTGGACTGTGTGGAATCCTAGCTGAATTTTAAGTCAGGGTGAGGCAAGGTGTGGCTTCCAAAAAGAATGGACCTCATTCTCTTGTTGCAGCAAAAATCTGTCAGATATGGCTCTGAGTTTGGACCAAAAGGAAGGGATAAAGAGTCAATTAGTGAAGGAAGACCAACAGAGGGAAGGAAAAAGACTCTTAAGAAGACTCATAAAATGTTTCAGTTAACCACCTGGTGATGTTTTTGCGCTCCCACTTCTCCAAATGTTTATTTTTAACGTGGGGCACAATTCAAAGTGGGTGGGATTGTGAGAGTTGAGTATGTTTACATGTACTTTCTTATTTCTGGGAAATTATCAGGAGCCAAAGTGCACAATCCTTTTTAGAGCAGGCCATAGAGCTGTGAAGAAGACAGTCCAGTCCTCTTAGATCATTAGCATTTTTAATGATACCTTCACCCAAATTTTGAGAAAGGGCATATGGATATAATAAGGAATGTACTGCATTTTCTGACAAAGAAGATTCAGAATAACTCACTTTCAGACCAGACTGTGACCTCATTCCAGATTTTTAAGCAGCCACACTTATATTTCTGAATTTTCCCTGTTAAATATACAAGATTTTGGTAAATCTAAGAAGAACAGTCTGTCCAAAAAGAAATCATAGTCTGTATTATAAACCCACAGCCACGTCTACCAAAACTGATGGAGGCAATTTCCCTAAGGGCTTAGCACAAAAAAAAATCTATTCCAAAGGATGTACAGATGCAAGTTATTGATGGAGAATGAAAACGCATCCAAGTTCCGTTTGTTACTTCGGTCCTCATCCAGGATCCTGGGCATTCACAAAGAGGGCTCATTTTTCACCCCTTTGACATTGTCCAGTCCACTACTCCGGGTTCATACAGAGGCTTCTCACTTCCTAATACTTGATTTCCATCATCAGAGTGCTCACAGAAAAATCTTTCACCACCATAAATCAACTTGGCCATTATTGACGCTTGGCCCAAAGTTAGACAAACACTATAAGATCTTGAAAGAGGGGGTTAAATGGATTATTCTGGACATCTTTCATGAGAGTTACATTCTCCTCACATTTCTTTCCTGTGTTTTCCTTTTCTGAGCAGCTCCTTAATTTCAGTATAATCATTTTCTCTATCCTTTCCAGGTCCTTGTTAACAAAAGAAAGGAATGCGTTTCTTAGAAATTGTGTTTGTGAACTGACCATTGCGTTTCAAACTAAGGCTCCATTGTCTTGATTTCTAAAGAGAAGGAAAGGGGCTGTGATCCTGTAGATCTAACTCTCCCTAAACTTAGGTTTGAACTCACTAAACTACTTTTTGTTTTGAACCTCATCGAAACATCTAATTTAATTTTCACTGGGAAACAAAATGTAATTTACCAACAGATCCCGTATAACTATTTTTACCTGTAATGCTCAAGAGTTTCTAATGAGTAAAGAATGAAGAGTATTATCTCATGGAAAACTAAGATGCATGTAATCTCTGATAAGAGTACAATTTTTCTGGGGACACCTGGGTGGCTCAGTAGGTTAAGTGTCCGGCTTTGGCTTAGGTCATGGTTTGTGGGTTCGAGCCCAGTGTTGGGCTCTGTGCTGACAGCTCAGAGTCTGGAGCCTGCTTCATATTCTGTGTCTCCCTCTCTCTCTGCCCCTACCCTGCTCTCTATCTCTCTCAAAAATAAATAAGCATTAAAAATAAAGAGTATGATTAGGACTCTACTGAGAGAATAAACCCAGGCAGCCACCTGAAGCATCATGGTTTGGAGTAGGGGCACATGATTAGGAGCCTGGGGTTTAGAACGAGAGCAACTGGGGCTTAAATCCATTGCTCTAATAACGGTAAAAACTTGACAAACTTTCTTAACCTATCTCACTTCAATGTGCATAGGTGATAAATAGAGGTGTGGACAAGTAATGGTCCCAAAAGACAGGTTAACCTGTATAGAATTAGTATAGAAAAAGGATTATTAATTGAGCTTCTTGTTTAAATTCACTAAGCCGAAGGGAGATCAGTGAAGAAAGGATGTTCTAAATATAAGATGTGATATAATGGTGTCTTCAGGGATGAAAGATGGGAGAAGTAGATGGAAGATCAGCTGGGGAGTAAGAGGAGATGAGGAAAGTGAACAGTGACTAAGTCAGTCTTTTCTGCCCACATGTTTCATAATATTAATAATGGCATTTTTTAGTACAGTTTTATATCATAGAGTGTTGATTTCTTAATAGGGGATTTCCTTTATGAACCTTTATGAACCTCAACTTTGCTCTCTCTCTACTTCACTCACCTGAAGAGACAAATTCAACTCCCCAAAACAAGGAGAGATTAAACGGCTGTACCATTTAGATTCACTGTAAGTGGATAGAAATGCTGAGTCGCAGATGAGTGTGGAATGGAGGACTGTAGAAGTTTCCAAGGAGGAGAAAATTTTGAAGGAAGCTTCCTGAATGCCAACAGCAGTAGAAGGTCTTGAAGTTAGGTCTTTTTTCTTTGTAGGATGCTTTGTAGCAGATCTTGTCCAGTGCCCAGCAAGGGACCTGAACTAACACAGAAAGATTTCTGAGTTTGTTAAGTAAATGCAAATAAAAATTTCCCTGTTAAGGGTTGAATTGTGTCCCATCTGAACCCCAGACACCCAGTATTTCAGAATGTGACTATATCTGGAAGGCTTTTAAAGAGGTGATTAAGGTAAAGTAGAGTCTTTAGGCTGGGGTCCTAATCCAGTGACCAGTGTCCTTATAAGAAGAGGAGATTAGGACACACAGAGAGACCCTGGACAGGTACATGCACAGAGAGATGATCATGTGAGAACACAGTGAGAAGATAGCCATCTACAAGCTGAGAAGAGAGGCCTCAGAAAAAATAATCCTCCTCACATCTTGATCTAGACTCTAGAACTGTGAGACAACTGTGCCTTACTTATACTTGTCTATCCCTATGGTAGCCACTCATTTTTTGTAATGTCCTAAATGACTAAGCTAGGATGAGAGAAGGAAACTGACTTGGAGAAATAGGAACATGCGTGGATGGGCAGCGGAAACAAAGGCACATGAAAATCGCAGTTGAAATGGTAAAAAGCCCACATGATATAAGGTTGAGGGAGCCTCTCCACCTTTTTCCAGTGACTCAGTGACTGGTCACTGCTTGACCGAATGCTTCCCTAAAGAATTCATCAGGGTTCAAAGAGGAGGCAGAAATCAGGGCCATCCCCTTCGCTCCCTCGTTCCGATTCCAGATGGGGGTGAGTGGGAATGTCACAAGGAGGAGAAGCTGGAATTTGGGCCTTGGGTAGGGATATAAGGAGACCTGAGGAAGAGCTTGGGTCAGGGAAAATTAATCCTGTGACTGTCACATCTTCATATCTGCAAAACAATGCAGGACAAATTTCAAGGGAGAAGAGGAAGCTCATGATTATGGAGTTTGGCTCTTCTTAGAATGAGTGTCAAAGGGAGCCTTGAGAGGGCAAAGAAGTGGAGAAGATGCCCCAGAAGCTCTAAACTGAATGCCAGGGTTGGCCCACGGGGTGTTTTGGGAGATGGAGAAAGGGAGTGGAGGGCAGAATGTGATCGGTGCTAGTCCAGTTTTTATTAAATGCCCTTGAATTGCTCTCACTTATTTAATGGGGATCCAATCATGAAACACATGGCCCAACCTCTCCAGGATCTCCCAGTCCAGTGATGAATACCTAGAAATTCACTGGGAATATACTACAGTGTTACAAGTGGTAAGGGAGGAACACAATAGCATGCATTAAGAGCACAGAGGAGGGGCAACTTGCTGTGGGGGGGAGGAAGGGAGTGGTCAGAGGAGGCCTTCCCAGCCTCCTAAGCCAAGTCCCGGGAGAAAGTAGGGGGTGGGCAAATACAGAGAGAGGTGAAGTGCATTTCAGGCATGTGTAAAGTTGGGAGAACATGACTCACTCATGCAAATACGAGTAGGTTATAGTGGGGACATATAACAATATTTCTGAATCTTAGTCTTTTCTCAGTGGTGGGAAGGGAGGGCAACGGAAAAGACAAGACGCAGTGTTCCCCTCAGAACACAGAACACAGAAAAATGTCATCTTGATAATGTAAATGAATGTATGCACATGATGAATCATCTGGATGATTTGCGTATTCAAGGGCTATTACAATGGAGATAACTTAGGACAACACCAAATTTAGCAATAGCTTTATTTATTTTTTTTAAGGGATATGTTAAAACACTGGTGAGAAGATGGCAACTGGAATGGTGGGCAGGACTGCATGTGTGAAGACTAAGGCTTCCCTAGAAAGTTCCCGGGTCTAACGATAGCTTGGGGGCCTGTAAGGTGCAGGGGCCTGAGTAAGTACCCCAAGTCATCAGGTGCTAGGAAAGATGTTAGGGGACTCCCGGTTCAAGTGAGAGTCTTGTGCTCTCTTTGAATTCCAGTAAGTCCTTTTTTTTTTTTTTTTTTTTTTTTGTCAAGAAAAAATGGCCGACTCTCCATTTTGGCCCAGGTCATATCTCACGGCTAATGGGTTCGAGCCCTGTGCCGGGCTCCATGCTGACAGCTCAGAGCTTGAAGCCTGCTTTGAATTCTGTGTCTCCTTCTCTCTCTGCCCCTCCCTGCTATGCTCTGTCTCTCTCTCTCTCTCTCAAAAATAAATAAACATTAAAAATTCTTTTCTTAAGATTTTATTTCTTTTAAGTTACCTCTACACTCAGTGTGGGGCTCAAACTCCCAACCCTGAGATCAAGATCCACAGGCTCCACCAACTAAGCCAGCCAGGTGCCCTCTTTATTTAAAAGTTTATTAAAAGTTTAAGAACTTTTTACTAAAAGGCTCTATGACTTCAAGAGCAGATCAGTTGCAGATTAGTACAGAACCTTGTCATGTCATCAAAACACAGTGGGCGTATTTAATAAAACATGGAAAGTTCCCAGTAAAAGAACATAGCTTCCTGATGCGAAAAAGTGGCCATTTATTTTCAAACTGTTAATATCAGTTAAGCCCAGATCCTTGTTTCTTGTTGTTTCTTCCCCAGTTTGAATTTAAGGACGAGATCAGGAGCTCTGATGCTCACGACTGTATTGCCAGCATGTAGAATACAGCCTGTCCATAACAGACTGTACATAAATATTTCCAGAATGAACTAAAACCATGTACACACCTCCTTTGAATCAGGCACTGTTTTGGTTGCTTTATACATTTTTTTTTAACTTTTATTCACTATTGAGAGACAGAGAGACAGAGCATGAGTGAAGGAGAGGCAGAAAGAGAGGGAGACAGAGAATCCGAAGCAGGCTTCAGGCTCTGAGCTGTCAGCACAGAGCCCGATCCAGGGCTCAAACTCATGAACCACGAGATCATTACCTGAGCCAAAGTTGGCCGCTTAACCAACTGAGCCACCCAGGTGCCCCTGTTTTGGTTGCTTTAAAATCATCATCTTATTCGGCATCCTGTTGGCCATTGGACACTGAGGCTCAGAGAGGCTAACTATAAGACGAATAACTAGTAAGTGTCAGGTCCAGGATGTGACGCAGGCATTCAAACTTCATTCTCAGTAATATTCCGTTTACCTTGGGTTTAGGGAATCATTTTGCTTCTTTGGTGGGAGGACTGAGTCCTGCCTGCGTGAAAATCTTTTGAAGTTTCTCTTCTTTCTATTGGTATATATCCCAAAACACCTCTGATGTAAATCAGATAAATTACTAGTCTGTTTCCTTGTAGATCCAAATATTTAGCAATATACCAGGGCACTTTCAACCTCAGAAAACTTTGATCCCACGAGCAGTTCCAGTGTTCCCCATGGGGTCCCACAAGGGGTTCTTGCTCCTATGTTGGCTATATGGCCCTAGGGTCCCTCACTTGGCTTCTTGCTTCTGGCATTCCCCTTCCTTCCTTAACACACATGCTTCCTTACAAGTCACATGGCCAAAGAGTATTGTCCTGATGAGTCATTTTTGGCCCTGAAGCCACTTCTCACTAAGGAGGCGGGAGAGAGATGGGAAGGAGTCTTGGCATGAATTCTTGAAGAGGGAGACTTGGCCCAGTTACACATATTTCTTTGGTTATAAAATCCTGATTAAAACAGACATCTTTTACTTGACACAGCAGATCTGCAGTTCGTATTTTTCTTTTCTCTGTAACCCAGATTCATTTTTCCCCCAACCTTTGGACTTGACCATGAAGATGATACCTCATCACATGAATAGAAAATTTCCCCCTCTCTTTATAATAGGATCCAGAGCAAACACTTTCAGGTAGGCTAAACAAATGCTGTTTTTGGAATCATCGTATGGGACATTTTAAGGGCAGACGCCTTACATCCAAATCTCCTTGCTTAATGATCTGGTTAAAGTGTCAAGTCAAATCTTGGCTGCGAAAGAGGTGAAGCGCGTGTGTTTGGTGTGCGGGTACACGTGGGCAAGATTGTGTGTCTCTGCATACAAGTGGGGGAAAAAAGAATCCTAACACACAAAGACTTTGTTATTTATACAGAGATGTTGATGGTTTCAGGACAGTCTCCAGGAGTAAGAACTTTTATCCAACTGGCATTTTCATTCTTTCTTTCTTTCTTTTTATTTTTTTACATTTATTTATTTTTGAGAGACAGAGAGAGACAGAGCACAAGCAGAGGAGGGGCAGGGAGAGAATGAGACACAGAATCCGAAGCAGGCTCCAGGCTCTGAGCTGTCAGCACAGAGCCCGACGCAGGGCTCCAACTCACAAACCACGAGATCATGACCTAAGCCGAAGTTGGACACTCAACTGGCTGAACCATCCAGGCGCCCCATAAGCTGGCATTTTCTTTTTTCTTTTTTTAAGGCAATATAATTGTTTTATTTTTTATTTTTTTTCTTAAATAGTTTATTTTCAAGTTGGTTTCCATATAACACCCAGTGCCCATCCCCACAAGTGCCCTCTTCCATGCCCATCACCCCCCTTCCCCTCCTCCCCACCCCATCTGCCCTCAGTTTGTTCTCAGCATTCAAGAGTCTCTCATAGTTTGCCTCCCTCCCTTTCCCCAACTATTTTTCCCCTTCTTCTCCCCCATGGTCCCCTATTAGCTTCCTCCTAATCCACCTATAGGTGCAAACATATGGTTTCTGTCCTTCTCTGCCTGACTTATTTTGCTCTAAGCTGGCATTTTCTAACAGAGCAAAGAGAAGGGAATTATGTGAAGGTTAGCTCAGACCTGTGCTGGAAACTTTATGTTCGTTATGAATTCAGTTTGTATTTAAAAATATGTTCTACCGAGTACCTTCGAGAAGTAAGTGACTGTGTAAAAGAATGAAGGGCATTCCTGCACACCAAGGAATTTACAGTCTGGAAGGTGAGGCAGGAGAGTAGCTGGTAGCTCTAATTGGGTGTAGGAAGTGTTGTGCAAGACATCTGTACCAAGTCATCCAACGGGAGCGCTTAGGAGGGGCTTAATCTCAGCCCGAGGATGACAAACTTCAGTATCGGTTTGGTAAATATGTGCATGGAGGGGTTTTAGGGAAGACTTCCCCAAGGAGGTGGCATTCACTCTGGCTCTGGAAACTCTGGTGCAGAAGAGGAACGTTGCTGCTGGCAAGAGAACACACACACACACACACACACACACACACACACACACACAAAGAAGCCTCTGCCTTCTAGAGAGAGCCTGCCCTGATCAAGGACACTGCTTGCATACCTATGGCTGGGAGACAAGGCCATTTTAGAGCTAGATTCCTCAGTTTAGGACTGTGAGGAAATCAGTGAAGGATTTACAGTGGGGGAGGGGGGATGGAACAGAACTAGTTTTACACTAAAAAACAAAAAATCAATCTGTCAGCATCTTGAATCAAGGCATATGATTACTTTGGTTTGTTTTTGTACTTTTGATTATCTGGAATGATAAGAAAGGAGGGACAGGGACCTTGCTATAAATAAAAATTCATATAATCTCCTGATTATTAGACTCAGAGTTAGGCTAAATTCTTCCCCAGCAAACTTTTTATTGAAACATCTAGTAAATTACAAAATAAACTGATTCAAGTTCGTTGTCTCACAAGGTGGTGAACGCCTCATAGAGAACGGTGGAGACTGGCAGTGGAGGCCAGCCATGAGGTTCTCGAGCAATCTGTTAACCAGGAACTGGACCTGATACAGCCGGAAAGGAGGGGTGGAAGGGAACCTGGCTTGGGCAACTTGGGCGGGTGGTGATCACGCAATAGCTAACATTTATTGAGCACTAATTATATGCTAACTATTCTACATGCCTTACCTAAATGAACTGACTTGGTGCTGACAGTAAATGCTGCAAGCATGACTCTTTCCACATTTTACAGACGAGGAAACGGAAACCTAGAACAAGGTAAGTAGCTTGTCCAAGGTTCCGTCATTGGGAAGAAACAGATTTAGGAGTGGTCAGTTCATTTAGAGGTCCTGAAGGTGAAAGAACATGGAGAGAATGACCCAGAAAGGTGAAGAAAGGAAAAAGCCGAGGGCAGAACTCTGGGAATTTCCAATATTTCAGGAGTTGGCAGAGGAAGAGACGCGTCTGAGAGAGACGGAGTTGGACCAGCCCAAGAGGAGCAAGAGCTCCGAAGACAATAGTTCAATAGACGCCCCGGAACTCCAGGTTGGAAGTGCCACATGGCTTTTCCAGGTGAAGACACGCACTCTGGGCTTTGCTGCCACCCTCTGTGCTGTGCTCCTCGAACCGCTCCGGGGCCCCTCGGGACGTGAGGTGGCCTTTGGAGGGCGAGCACATGATTTTTATTTTTGGCCTCTTGATGAACCAGAATGATAAGGAATGAAAGACTGGGACTTGGTTACGAATTAAAAATTCAGATTATTCCCTTATTATAATGCCGGTCTTTGGTCTAATTTCCTGTGTACGAACTCTTCAGCTGGAATACTTCATGAGTTAGAAAATTAACTCATTGAAACTACATCTCTGCTTTTCTCTTCAGTAAGAACTAGCTAGAAAGTATCAAGGGGGAGAAGCAGCAGACCCCCAACTAGGGTCCATTTATGGGGATCCAGTTGTCTCCCAAATACTCATTGTTGGTATGGGTGACCTCGATAGCTTCCAGCTTCCAAAGTTTGTTGGCAACCTTGCTACCTGTGATAATCAGTAAGGAAACCTACTGCAATATGTTCTCCAGATGACAATTCAGCACACCTACGAATTCTCAGAGATCTCAGCTTTTCTTGGGCCACTGGGCAGCCAAGCCTTTCCTTTCCTTTTCTTGAGATGTGTCAGCTCAAGAAGATGCCTGATGGTCGTCTTTGTCCTTACAAAACTATCCCTGGGGCAGCTCCTGAAGGTCCTCCAGGGTCTTTAAACTCTGATTCCCTGGACACCCTCCCTTCTTAAGATAGTCACAGCCATATACACCTTTTTACATAGGCCACACATCACATGTACTTTTCCTTTAAATTCTATACTTAAAAGTCTCTTGCAGAAGCCAGCTTGAACACTTGAGTCATTTATAAAGCTTGGTGCTTGGCCTAGTTTTTGAAAGAATCCTGCCTTTCCATCTGAATTTGTGTATTTTTAATTCCCCTTGACCCCCTTCTGGCAGTGTTTGTGGCTAACCTCTCAAGATCGTACCCATAAAATCGTCAGCGTCTGTGCCTGCGTGGCCTGTAGCAGAACCTGTCAATTTTTATTTGCCCATTTATTTGTTTGCCTGACTCTCTCGCTTCCTTGAGGATCTAAAGAGACAGGAAAGGGGCCTCTTTTTTCACTCAGCAATGCAGATTCTATTTACAATCCGAGTTCAGAGTTGTTATTGATGTTGTTGTGGTGGTGGTTTTTTTTCTTTCTTTTCCACTACAACACACTGGGACCAGAGGCAAGGAGGGGGGATACAGCCTATAAGCACGGCTTCTAGAAAATGAAACAGGAAGGCCAGGAGCTCTGTCTCCTGAAGTTGCCCAGGACAGTGCGGTGTTCGGGAGTTAGTTGGAGGGAGGGAGGGGAGCTGCCCTTGCCAAGGCGGAGCTGAGCTGAGAGCATATGACAGTGTCGGGGTGGAGGAGAAAGGGGTCTCTAAGCCAGGATGCCACCAAGCTACCCCCAGACACAAAAGAGAAGCTGGGGGGATGAAGTCAGGGGTCACAGAGAGATCAGAATTGGGCGAGTTCCGGGTAAATTTTGTTAAGGGAGGGGGTCTGAGAATAGATTTCCCTTTGTTAGCCAATCTCACATGCTCTCGCTCTGCGTTTCCTTGCATAACCATCTCTCAGAAAGAAGTCATTGGGCAAAAGTTGAACGGAAGAGGAAAATCTGGTGAAACGAAAGTGATAAGAACCTTAAGCGAAACTAATGACTTCTTACTCATTCCAACAGTGCAAGAGGGATACTCCAGAATGACTATAGACACATCCTGTGGATTCCTAGAAAGTAGATTTCAAAACCCATGGCAAACATTATGTGTAAACCTGCAGCGATTGTTAGAAGAGAAAGCGTTCAAGGAGAAGGAGGAGGCAGAAATGTGACTCCAAAATAGTATCACTCGAAGAAATCCAGTCAAAAGTAATTTGGATGAAAAAGGAAAAGGGTAGAAATCTTTGTAACTAAACAGGAAGAGAGCTTGTTGGAATCGGTCATAAAAGCTCTACATAAAAAATGCAAGGAGACTATAACGAAGGACAGATGTAAAGATGGCTTTAATCTATCTGTGAAAAAATAATTCTGCCACGAAATAAGGGAAGAGAAAAGCTAGTTTCTTGGAGGTAGCTAAGCCTTGCAAAAAAACAAAAGAAAACAAAACAAAACAAGCAGAACAACAAAAGCGTCCTGATGTTCTCAGCACTGCGTATCAACTTTGCTTTCTCCACGTTGATGTGAATTGTAATGATACAAAAAATGTAAGACCAGGAAAGAAAATGTCTGTGATAACTTAATCTTAATAGCATATTCTCTTGTTATTAATAAGAATGTCATACTCCACAATAAGGTTTTGCATACACAGGTGTTTTTAAATAAGACCTATTTTCTCCTAGCACTGTCATAAATTGGAAAATCGAACTTCTTCATTCTCTATCTTCCTAACTAAGGCATTTTAGTGCTCTGCTTTATCTATGATTAGTTTAGTGACTCTGCAGCCCAGCTGAAGATTTCTATAACAAATTTCATCCCAGATCAAGAAAAGATTACAGGCAAGGGGTAGCTGCCTAGCTCGGTGGGTTAGGCATCCAACTCTTGATTTTGGCTCAGGTCATGATCTCATCGTTCATGAGTTCGAGCCCCATGTGAGGCTCTGAGCTGACAGTGTGGAGCCTGCTGGAGATTCTCTCTCTCTCTCTCTCTCTCTCTCTCTCTCCCCCCTCATTGCCCCTCCCCTACTCTCTCTCTCAAAACAAATAAACTTAAAAAATTATAGGTAATTAAAATGAAAGGGATTTTCCCCCTCAGAATAATTTTCCCCCTCTTTAGATATTTACAAGCCATGTTTTCTCTACTGCCACCTTGTAGCTCAAATCCTGTATTTTCAGTTGGAATGAAGAAGATCTCACACGCTCTGTGTCTGAACCCTATCTTCCTGTGAGTGCCCTGGACTTTCTTCTTTCAGACACCTGTGCACAGTCTCTTGTATTTCAGGTGTTTTGACTTTTCGAATTGAGGATCTCTGCCATTACGATTTTGTTGCTAAGTGTCCCCACACCCACCCAGTCAACATCCAGTAATGGAGCTTGAGATAAAAGTGTTCTTCCTCTGTCCTTCTTTACACGTCTCTTATTCACATTTTGCATTGTGAAGTCTTGCCCCTTCCTCTTTTAGTAGATCCTTGACTTAAGAAAAGAATCACAAGTGGATCTCTGTATATCCTTCACTAATTAAACTCTTCCAGTCAATATGGTTGTCCCCTTTCTTTGACAGACAGCCTCGACTAAACACTTTTATTTAGGCACCTTGAGCAAAGTAGCAGATGATACGTTCTCTTTTTATAATGGGAGAAAGCAGAGGTGAAGTGCTTTGTGTGAGTGAGGGGTTGTTCAGTTAGGTCACATGAGTTCCTTCTGAGTTGTATAACTTATATGTGACTCACGTCAACATTAGGAGTTCCACTTTCCTAAGAATTGGGTGTTCTCATAATTTGGCGTTCTGATGAAATCAGAGATTGGGCCACTTTCTCTGGTTAAGTTTTACTTTCCTAATGTTATCCTTCCGTTGGTGGGTGGAAACTACTCTAAGAGGGATTGCCCTTTTTAGATTGTGTTCCCTGGAAGCCCTTGAAAAATTGTTGAGAATCAATTCTTTATTTATCACTTCTTATGTTATATATCTAGGGTTTTGAAGTGACATCATATTATGTTTCATAAAAGGAAAGAATGAAGTCAGAATAGGGGTGCCTGGGTGGCTTAGTCAGCTAAGTGTCCGACTTTCACTTAGGTCATGATCTCACGGTTCGTGGATTCGAGCCCCGCGTCGGGCTGTGTGCTGACCGCCAGCTCAGAGCCTGGAGCCTGTTTCAGTCTGTGACTCCCTCTCTCTCTGACCCTCCCCTGCTCACGCTGTCTCTCTCTCTCTCTCTCCTAGAAATAAAATTAAAAAAAAAAAAAAAAAGAATGAAGTCAGAATAGATTTGATTGACAGAAACCGAAAACACAATCAGGATTTAAATGTCCTACACATTACCCTGTCATCCTTTGAGAGCAGGAAATAAACAGCCCATAGCTCTATGCACATATATAGAAAAAGATGTTAACCCATCAAGGAGGGGAGGTGGGTTGAACTCTCTGTGCATGTTGGGAACCTGTGTTCTTTGTCCCATTTTGGGGGGTCCAAGTCACCATAAAGTGACAAAATGCTCCTCATAGGGGTGAGGGGTATTGGAAAAGAATTGGGGAAAAGGAGGCCACTGGTGCAGAGACCTGGTCATTCGCCCGAAAAGATAGTTTCTTCCAGATAATGTACAAAAATAGAATGGATGCTGGGGGAGAAAGAACAGCCCAAAAAGAAACAATGCTGTTCAAAGGCTTTATCTAGAAAATGCTAGCCCTCCCTGATGAATCTTGAAACAACTTGGAGGAAAAACTAGTGTTTAAACAAGCTCTTTGCAGTTCACAAAATCTTTTCCACTTTGTAGCGAGATAATGCGCTTTACATGAACATTATCAGTTTCCAAATTCTCTAACTCATGTTTCCCTGCTTCCCTCACTTCCCAGGAAGGAGGGGGAGGGGCACAGCTCCAAGCCTGACCCTCTCCCCGCAGCCTCCCCTCTCTACTCCCTCCCCTGCGAGTCCCTTTTCCTTCTCCCTTTCTCTCCCCCTCCCCTTAACGTGAACCTTCAACACTGCTTTCCTTGAGGACCTCCAGTGGCCTGAAATTCAGCCATAAGCAGACACCACCCACATTCCTTCATTTTACTCCAGTCTTCTTTTCACCATATTTCTCTAAAGGGGGTCAACCTAAGATGGTAACACCGTCATCGCTATGCATTCTCTGCTCTTGTGAGTCATGGAGGAAAGGCATAGACTTCAATGTCTTTTGACTTAGCTCACTGTCCTTAATAAAAACTACACTCAGGGAAAGACAGTTAATCAATAAATGTTAAATAATATTAAAACAAAAAGTATGCAGGATTTTTTTTAAGTTGCACAGAAATAAACACAAAAAAAGTAAAGACATCAATTTCCAGGAAAATTATTCTTGTAACCACGCCAAAAGGGTTGTTTTCTTTTTTTCATCAAAAGCACAAATGGAAAAAAGTGCCAATGCCAAATAAAACAAAACCCTTAGCGTTAAATATATTCTGGAGCTTGTGAAATTAAATTTGCATGTTTAAATGGATCCAAATGCCCCTTTAAAAAACTAACCCACTCTTCCCCCATTTTTTCCCCTATGATGACAATGGGTAATAAATATTCTTTCCTTTTTCACTGCATATTCGTATTTGGGAAAAAATTATTATTGGGAGAGAAATTTACTTTTGTCAGAGGGATGGTTTCAAGAGCGAGGTTTGAATTATTACTTGTAGGTAGAGCAGATAAGAATGACAAAAATAATCCTTGCCTTCATTCTTTTTCTCATGAAAGGAATGGAGTCAAGAAGAAATATAGGAAGTCAGACAACCTTTCTAGAACTCCACAGTGAACACATCTTTTCCCCAGAAAATAACTGAGTCCACAAAGGAGAGGTGCAAAATGTGGGAATAATTTGAACTCATTTAATATTTTCTAATACAAATGGAATCCAGACCTTCCAATGGCGACATTGTCTACCCAATGAACTGTCAACATCATTTGAGCTTGTGTACCAGGAAGGAGTTCTCCGTGGTTCCTGTGGTTTTTTCTTTCAGTGGCCAATGTCCATCAGGACTTCAGAAACCACAGTGTGAAAACTGTAGACATTCTACACTCTATTGGTACGTTATAGGAATATTGGAAACATTGACCACATCTGTCACTTACACAATCTTTCTCTCTTTCATCATCAACCATCTGGTGGCACTGAACCTGTAAATCCAATAACCAAATCACCTCATTAAAACTTCCTGTGCCTTCTTAGCTATTTCCTGTCCTTTATCCCAGCTCCCAAATTCTCTCATCTTCGAAGAGCTTTCCTGTAATCTTTTAGAACCTCCATTCTGCCTCCTTCATCCCATGATGATGATGATGATGATGATGAGTTTTTAAAGAGAGAGTGAGCACATATGGCAGGAGAGAGAGAGAGAATCTTAAGCAGACTCCATGTTCAGTGTGGAGCCAGACGCAGGGCTTGAGCCCACAACCTTGGGGTCATGACTGGAACTAAAATTAAGAGTTCGTCACCCAACTGAATAAGCCACCCAACTGCTCCTCCATGCTTATTTTTTGAATCATTTAGTGCCTAGTATCCTTGCAACCCTTGCTTCTTTATAAATATCTTCACTTTCCCCACTTCAACTATTGTCCTTCCCACCCATCCACAGTTTTGCTTTTCACCCAGTGGCTTTATTTTATTTTATTTTTGAGAGACAGAGAGACAGAGAGAGACAGGGTGCAAGCAGGATAGGGGCAGAGAGACAGGGAGACACAGAATCTGAAGCAGGCTCCAGGCTCTGAGCTGTCAGCACAGAGCCTGATGAAGGGCTCAAATTCGTGAACCGAGAGATCATGACCTGAGCTGAAGTCAGATGCTTAAGTGACTAAGACACCCATGTGCCCCTACCTGGTGGCTTTTATTAATCCCATACCAGGAGTATGATTTCAGGAGTAGATTCCTTAATGCCCCTTACCCATTAAGCCCACCCACCTCCCACAACCCCTCTACAGCAACCCTCTGTTTATTCTACATATTTAAGAGTCTCTTATGTTTTGTCCCCCTCCCTGTTTTTATATTCTTTTTGCTTCCCTTCCCTTATGCTCATCTGTTTTGTATCTTAAATCCTCCTATGAGTGAAGTCATATGATAATTGTCTTTCTCTGATTAATTTCACTTAACCTTATACCCTCTAGTTCCATCCATATAGTTGAAAATGGCAAGATTTCATTCTTTTTTTTTTCCTCTTGCTGAGTAATACTCCATTGTATATATATATGCCACATCTTTATCCATTCATCCATCGATGGACATTTGGGCTCTGAAAATGAACTTTAAATGAATCAGTCTTTTTGCTACTTTCCTAGGGTAGCTCTAAATTTCAGCAGGACACCAAATGACTTTTATTACACAAAGGTAGAGAAAGACTTAAGACATTAGGCTTATTTTTTGTCATTATAGATGAGGTGCAAAAGAAACTTTTTTCAACTTTATGGTGTGTTTTTTTTTTTTTTTACGTAAAACATTGTGTAAGGTTAAGCTGTAGCTACGCTTTGACACACTTATCTATTGCAAATGCTCAGCACTGTAGGGTTTGTTAACACCTCTGTCTCATCATATAAATACCATTTCTTCTTTAGGAGCACCTTGGGTGGCTCAGTCAGTTGAAAATCTGACTGTTGATTTCCAGTTCAGGTCATGATCTCACGGTTTGTGAGTTCAAGCCCCACATCGGGCTCTCCACTGACATTCAGCGCCTGCTTGGGATTCTCTCCCTCTCTCTCTGCCCCTACTCCCCCTCCCACCCCCTGCTTTCTCTCTCTCTCTCTCTCAAAATAAATAAGCTTTAAAAATATTACCATTTCTTTTTTGTGGTGAGAACACTTAAATCTACTCTTTGAGCAACTTTCAAGTATGCAATACAATATTATTCACTCTAACACCATGTTGTTCATTATCCCCAGAACTCACTCATCTTATCATTGGAAGTTTATACTCCTTGACCTATTCTCCCCATGTCTATTACCCTCCACCCACTGGTGACCACCAGTCTATAAAAAATTTTTAAAAAAATTAAAAAAAAAGCACAATCAATAATGAAAAGGCATCACGACAGCACAACCAGAGACAGACTATTGACTGTCCCACAAAAGCAGTCAGACTAAGAAAATGCAAAGTCACCACATTTATGGAACCTGTCTCTAGAATTCGTTTCTTTTACCACTTCATTCAAAAATGTGGAAGCAAAGCTTGCCTAGAATGATGACATAAATCAGGTTTAATGAAGTGACTTGATTCTACTCCACTCACTCTCAAGTGGTGTTCTTTTTTAACCTCTGCATCAGAATCTCCTTAGTTCCACATGTCACAAATTACACAGAAACAAAATTAAAGAGAAAAACATGGGGAGGCAGCCACTGGCCAACACATTTTTTTTTTTTTTTTGGTCTCTCTGATGTGTGAAATATTACAATTATTCTCCCATTCCAATCTATAGGTCCATATGTGGGGTGTGTGTGTGTGTGTGTGTGAGAGAGAGAGAGAGAGAGAGAGATGGAGAGAGATGCCAAGGAAAACACTCCAAGAGGGTATAACTTCAGGATACACAGTGAAAAATAAGATAGATGCCCAAACACTAAAGCAACTTTTTTGGATATGAACTCTTTGTTCTTCTGGATCCTTTTTTAAAATTTTTTTAATTTTTATTTATTTTTGAGACAGAGAAAGACAGAGCACAGGTGGGGAGGCACAGAGAGAGAGAGAGAGACCCAGAATCTGAAGCAGGCTCCAGGCTCTGAGCTGTCAGCACAGAGTCTGACGCGGGGCTCGAACTCACGAATTGTGAGATCATGACCTCAGCCGAAGTTGGACGCTTAACCAACTGAGCCACCCAGGCGTACCCGAGAGAGCTGAACTAAACCAGTGTTTAATTCTTTTTTTTTTAAATATTTTTTTTTATTTATTTCTAGGAAAGAGAGAGACAGCGTGAGCAGGGAGGGTCAGAGAGAGGGAGATACAGACTCTGAAATAGGCTCCAGGCTCTGAGCTGGCAGTCAGCACAGAGCCCGACGTGGGGCTCGAACCCACGAACCGCGAGATCATGACCTAAGCGACCTAAGTCGGACACTTAACCGACTAGGCCACCCAGGCGCCCCTACCAGTGTTTAATTCTTAACATAATAAAGTATAAGCCACTGTCATGGAAGGAACCGTGGGCACTGGTATTCATAAATAAGGTGACAGTATATGGCTGAATATTGTTTTTTCCCAACAGCTTAATGAACACACAGTAATTATGTTTACTTTAACATGTATTAAACTATGATTTCCTGGACATTATTTAAACAGGTACACCATGCCTTCACGCACATTATTGCTTATAATGGCTGCAATAGTCCGCTGCCTTAAAATTACTCAAGTAAAAGAAATTAGCGAGGTAATGGAGAATCTTCAGTAAAAATGTACAAGAGACACACAAATACGGCAACATGGCGAAAGAGGTTTATGAATGCCTGGGGCTTGGGGGCTGCTAGGTTCAAGAATTGCACACATTCTAGTAGACTCAAGACTTGCTGTTATTGTCTTACGGGCGGACGAAAGTGTCAAGGAAATTGAGTCGCATGCATTACATGTTTGTAAAATGTACGAGATGAGTCTCTCTTGACTGTTAAGCTATTTTCCTGTGCTGAATCACCCATTATACTCCAGGCTGTAGGAAGGAGCGGTGCAGCTCATGACTCCTGGAGGGGTGTAACGTAACATGGAGTAATGTCTGTTGGGCACCGTCTTTCACAAACACGCTCTGCAGCGTGACAATGTCAAACAGTCAACCACATCTGATTGAACCAAGTCTAGTGACAGGGAGAGCTTCACCCTGCCTGGAATAAACTCCTTTCCCCTTCCTCGTGCTATCATCCAGCCACCTCACGGGGCTGCTCTTTTTGCTGAGCTAAATGCAACATCTCACGCCAGATTTATTGGGCTTGGCAAAGTTGCAAATTTCATTACGCAAAAGTTGAGAAAGAGCAACGCTGAGGAGTGCTAAAAACAGTACACTTTGCTACTGTGTAGTACTGTGTTTGGGGCTCAGGCTGTTTTATTTATAGATATCTATTAATACACAGCAAGAGATACAGAAGAAATACATAAAAAACAGCTTTATCAAATAGTTTCCAGTATTTCGAGTGTAAGAGCAACATCAAGAGCGGCCACAGAAAAAAAAGCCATGTTCTTGCGCCCTCACTCCCTTCCCTTTCCCTGTCCTCTCTGAAGACGAGGCTACAAAGAGCCTACACCCTCTTAGATCTTGGAGGGGTGGGGTGGGGGCTGTGGAGGGAGGTGGGATGTCCACAGATACTACTCTGTCCAGCTTTTCAACCTCTGCCTCTCCAGCCTCCCTCTCTAGCAGTGCTGTATGTGGAGGAGAAGGGGGAGCTTGGAGCTTGTAAAACTGGTTTGCTGCGGATCTTTCTCGCTCCAGGTCTTGCTTCTTGGGAAAATGTTTTGCGCTTTCTCTGGGCTCGCAAGGGGCTTCCCTTCCTCCTGCAGTAGGAAAGAGGGCTGCCCCCAGAAGTGGAGGTGGCGAGGGGGATGGGAGAGGCAGATCCCATCACACTTCCCCCAGGACACACAGAGCCCTAGAAGGCCTGGGGGGAGAGGTGGGGGTGGATCCCTACTCACTTTTGTGTTTATAATTCAAACATGTTCCCAGGGTGACCCTCGTGGGAGAGGAGGGGAGGGGGGACTGTGGGAAGGCGTGTGGGCAGTGTGATTTTGCTTCGCTTCCACCTGATTGCTGGGGGCAGCCTGGCTAAGGCAGGGGCGGTGGGGAGAGGGACTTCCCTGCTGGAAGGTAACCCAGGCTTCACCTGCAGAGACTGGGGAGGGCGGGGGCGGTCGTTTCCTGGCAGGAGCTTGGGACAGGTTGGTCCTGACTGCACCCAGGCTTCTGCCAAAGTTGCCAAGAGGCTGAAGAAGGGGTGAGAGGGATCCCAGGCTTCCTATCCCTCACTGGGGGGAGCTTGGATCCAGTGACAATGACATGGGCTCTCCTTTGCTCTCCCTGCGGTCTGCTGGGGGGGAGGAGGTGGGGACACAGTGGCCAGAGCTGAGGTGGGCAGAGCTGGCTTCCGGCTTGATGTCACCCCGGTCTGGGGTGAGCTGTGGCCTCCCCAGCTCCCCAGGGCTGGGCTGAGGTAAGCCTCTGAAGAGGCAAAGGCCCAGACAGAGTCCCCTGGGGACTGGGTGGAGGCCTCCCCCGGTGTGGGTGTGGGAGGGAGGGTGCCAGCCTCTCCTCAGTCTCCAGCTCCTGCTGCAGTGGCTCTTTTAGGGGACAGGTCTCCCCAGCGGGGACTTCCAGGGAGGTCCACACTGCCCACAGCTTCCGTGCTGGGATAAAATCTGTCCTTTTCATTCTAGAGGTGAAGGGTAAGCAGGGAAAAGGAGGACATGGTTTGATGGGACCCTCCTGAGTACATGTGACTACCCCCTCCTGCCTCGCCCACCCTGGGTCGGGGATTGGAGTTAAACAGGGTGAGGAACTGGAGGAAGCATCTATTTGATGGTGTAGACACATCTTTCTTCTGTGTAGGGAAGATGCTCTGAACTTACTCAGGGCACTGCAAGAAGTTTGGTAGAGCATCGAAACTCTGGGGGCCTCGGTTTACCCACCTGCAAAATGAGGCTACTTGAAAAAGCCACTGTCTTACATTTACGGTTTACTTTGTATATGACCAAACATTCAACTCCACCGGTGGCTGCCCTGGGGGTACCTCAGGGGATATTTCAAGGGCATATAGACAGAAATCGCTTGGAAAATGTAAACCATTATTTAAATGTGAGGTATTATCTGATCTCCTTATTCAGCATGGCCATTTCCTCCTTCCCAAACACCACCCTTATTGCACATTCACCTAACCCCCTACAAGAACACCCCTTTGCCCTAAACGAAGAAACCAAGGAGGTGGGGGGGTGAGGGGAGAATGATCCAGAAAAGATGCCCCCGTGCTGGGAGTAAGTGAACGTTCTGAGAGGCGGCCCCTTCTCCCAAGAGGCGCAATTCCTTGCAGCTCCTCAGCTCTCATCGGGGCTGCCTTCCTTCTGTTATATGGGAGCCTCGGTTTTTATTTTTTGTTCTTTCAAAATCAGCCCCTGTAGCTCTCCATCCCCCCCTGGCGTTCCTTTCCCGCAATTTCTTAACACTGGTGCTATTGAACCTGGGGCGTTCCGGGAAGGGGAGGGAGCATGGGCACAGCAGAAAGCTTATGGGGGCTTGTACTCCATGATACCCAAAGCACTGGCTATGTGCCCGGAAGGACTGTAATTTTTTTTTAATTTCATTTCCTTGCCATTCCTTCGCCAATCTTTTTCACTGTACACGCGAAGAACTTTAGCAAAAAAAAAAAAAAAAAAAAAAAAAAAGACTTGGGGGAGGGGGCTTGGAGGAAGGACAAGTATGTTGACCTGCCAAAATAATGTGAGGGGGGTGGGGGGGGAGTGAGGGGGAGAGCGTTCCCTTGTTTGATCAACACTAAGAAATCGGGAGACATAAAAGGAAAATGCAGTGAACAACAATTAAAAAAAAAAATCCCCGCGCACAACAATACAATCTATTTAAACTGTAGCTCATACTTTTCATACCAATGGTATGACTTTTCTGGAGTCCCTCTTCTGATTCTTGAACTCTGGGACTGGCAGCTCGCAAAGGGGAAGCAGACTCAAGCACTGCACCGGCAGGTTTACCAAAGGTCTCTAATGGGTATTTTCTTTTTCTTAGCCCTGCCCCTGAATTGTCAGACGGCGGGCGTCTGCCTCTGAAGTTAGCAGTGATTTCCTTTAGAGCCTGGCCTTATCTCCGGCTGCACGTTGCCTGTTGGTGACTAATAACACAATAACATTGTCTGGGGCTGGAATAAAGTTGGAGCTGTTTACCCCCACTCTATAGGGGTTCAATATAAAAAGGCAGCGGAGAGCCATCCAAGGCAGACGCGCTTCTGCAGCGGCGCTGGGGCGAGAGCGCAGAGGGTCCCGGGCGCGCTGCTGTGTCCCGGGCACGCCACCGCCGCGTGCGTCTTCAGACCGCTCCCACTGCGGCCCTGCTGGCAGAAACTTCTTTTTTCTGTCCGTTAAAAGAGCCCTTAGGCTGAAGGATCGCTTTGAGATCTGAATAACCAGAAGCGCTCCGAGGCAACCGAAGCTATTTTTCTTCGTTTTTCCTTTTGGGTTTCGTTGGCACGGGAGAATTTTTATCAATTCCCTCCCCACTTTTTTTTTTTTCTCTCTCCAAAATGGATTATTTCCCCATGATTTTCTCTCTGCTGTTTGTGGCTTTCCAAGGAGCTCCAGAAGCAGGTAGGCACGGGCGACTTGTAAAATCTCTGAATGTGAATGTCTTCTTGTCCACCTTAATGTTTTTCTTGCTTCTGTTTTCCCGTTCTTTTTATTACTGCAGCTCGGATATCAAGTGTCTGGGAATTATTGCTTAAAGCTACTTAAGTTTTTTTTTTTTTTAGTGGGGGGAAAAATTTCTCTACTGAAAACAATTGCTCCTATAGCATTAAAGTAACTTATTATTCTTGTGAATGTATTTCCTTGGCTTTTAAAAACGCAGTTCAAGAAAGTAAAGACAAGATACAATGTAGCCAAAGGTATATTTGTAATGTATGTGTTTGTACAGGTAACAGCACATATAGGAACTTATATATCTTATTTCAATACTGTTTAAATAGTGGGTGAATGTGTAAAATATTTAAACATTTCAGCTTGAAGCCAAGGAATTTTATTCAAGTCATTCAAGCAATATATGAGCAGTAAAATCACCTGCAGAACAGTCTGTTGAATAACCCTGGGGCAGTTTCAGGGTGAAGCAGATGTTTTCCTTAAAATTTGTCATGATTGACTTCAGGCTTCTTTTGGCAGGTTTTTGGCACCCCAAACAGCGTGAGGTCTATTTTCAGTTTTATTCACCTGTTGTGGGAGGGAAGCTAGGATAAATACTGGCTGCTTAAGGATTTAGAAAGTACGTGTGCATCTGCCCGTTTCTCCCTTCTTAGGGTCAGTGCTCTTTTTTGTGTGTCTTTTCATGACCCTGACTAAAGAGAAAAGATGTCAAGGGAATGAAAATCCTGGAATGTGTCTGATCATTTGAAATGTACAAAATTGGGCAGATAAGCCACATGGGCAACTTGTCAGTGAGCAGAGGCGATTCTGTTGTGGGGAAGGGGGAGGTGGTGAATCCAACACATGCCTTCCTGCTCCAGGGATTCTGAATTCAAATTCCACAGAACCTTGATTAAGTCCCCAAGCTGCTGCTCAGTCTCACGGGAGATCAGTGGTTTCTATAGAGTTTACCACCTGCGATGAGTATGGTAGAGCTGGTTTCTCTTCTTTCTCTCCAATCATCCCCCGAAAACTCTTGAACTTCACCTAATTTCAAGGGCCATGTATCACCTGGGCTAGTCCCTGCCCTCCACCAGGTGTGAAGTGGTGGGTACTCCCCTAACCTGCATGGGGGTATGGCTCCAAACTGAGGAAGAGGCCGGTGATTTATTTAACTGTAGATCTTGGGTCAACAACCAACTTTAAGCCTCTGTCCCACTAAATTCCATGCAGAAGGCACCCCCGATTTCTAACAGGCAGTGTGTCTGGTCGTTCCTAACAGGCAGTATGACCCGCTCCATGGCGGCCGGTCCCCTTTACAGGTGACTGTTTCCCCTGCACACGTGTGATCTCCCTGAAAGTGGATAAGCCAGTGGGGGTAAAGGTGAAGTCACATAAAGAGCCCTTTCTGCTCTGTTTCTTGCTGAAGGCGGGCTTTGATCCGGTCCGCTCCATCCCAGGGGACACGCCCCGCTGACCCACTCTTTCTCTCCCCAGCAGTCTTGGGCACAGAGCTCAGCACAGGCCCGGACAGCGGAGGGGAGAAGCCGGCTCCCAGTGCGCCCTGGCGGCCCCGTCGGTCCAAGCGCTGCTCCTGCTCTTCCCTGTTGGACAAGGAGTGTGTCTACTTCTGCCACCTCGACATCATCTGGGTCAACACTCCCGAGTGAGTCTCTAGGGGGCGTTGGAACTCTAGCTATCCCTTACTTCTGGCTGCTCCAGAGGCTGGAGCCCACTTACTGCTAGTTGCTTTGGGGGGCAGGGGAGCCCCGGGTTTGGATTCTGAAGCTAGCGTTTCTGAGAACATGAAGGTGCCTCAGTGGCCCTCCATTCCTGAGAGTCCACAGGCAGGTTGGTTCTTCGAAACAGAGAGGGAAGGAGGGTTTTCTGAGGCCCTGTGGCTCAAACACTCATGACAGGAGAGATGGAAAATGTTGGTGACAAGCAGGTCACTGCCACACATTTCTAAGGGGGACGATCTCCTGGTGGGGTCTGTCTGGGTTTCGGGAATAAGCTGCTGAGGTCATATGTGGGCTAGTCTAACCTGTTACTCTTGAGGCAGAAGGGATGGTAGATAGTGACCCCTTCATTTTACTTAGAGCAAGACTAAAACCCAAGGAGTGAGTCCAGGGCAGGGCCAGAACATGAATGTCTTGACCCCTATGTCCTTTCCCTTTAGAAAAGCCCATTTCAAAACAGCAATGGAAACAGGGTCCATAGATTTCTCTTCTGCCTCCAGCTTGAAGAAAACCTTGCCCACTTCCCTTCATCCTGAAAACTAGCTGGCCCATCAGAAGCAGCTGTAAACAAAGACACTCAGGGTCCCATTTTGGCAAGACATGACCAAAATCCAAACAAAATCAAATCAAACAGAGCCCACGGTGAACCTAATACTTAAAAGATGATGCTTCCCAGGGGATGAATTTATTCCTTTTAGGTGAGACTCAAAAGGGACACACCTCCAGTAATTTCTAGAGAGCCTTCTGGCCATCGAGTCCTTCTATTAGTCACCTGATATCACCAATTGCAGGAGGTGTGCAAACCTGGGTACAGTAATAGGTCCTCTCCGGGCCCCCTCAGGGGGCACTTTCAGCATTATCACGGGACTTGAACTGGAAACAGATTTTCAAAATCTTGTGGGTCATGGTTTTGCACTGAAGTCCCCCTTCCTTGCAATAGCTGTTAACTAGATGGAAAGTTGGGCGGGGGGGGGGGGGAAACATATAGAATGTACATATGAAACAGACATCAAAGCCAAGATATCATAATTTTGGACAAAAGAAAAACAAATAAAAACAAAAACAAAAACAAAACAAAAAACCACAAAGCTGCTTGTGTTGAGAAGAAAGTCAATGCTGTTAAGAATTAACATGGAATTTCACTGAGTTAGAAAGACTGGTTTTCCCCTGGTGAGGTACACACACTCAGGGCCACTGATGAGCGAGGGACCCTGACGACCTTCACACTTGACCTTCCTAGGTCAGGCTACCAAGAGCTGTGTGGTGAGCCCCTTGTGTCCCACTGCAATGAGTTTGCGCCATAGAATGCATCATTTTGAAGACTGTTAGTCATGCTAATGTCTTGCGTTTGTCTTTTGTGATAACAGGCACATTGTTCCATATGGACTCGGAAGCCCTTCTAGGTCTAAGCGATCCTTAAAGGATTTGTTTGCCACGAAGGCAACAGACCACAGGGACAGATGCCGGTGTGCTAGCCAAAAAGACAAGAAGTGCTGGAATTTTTGCCAAGTGGGGAAAGAACTCAGGTGAGACAGAAACACCTTTGCTTTCAATCAGCTTTATGGCCTCTCATTCTTCCTGGCATGGTGTTGCTGCTTTTTTGTTTAAGAGAAATTAACAGAGACTTTGGGAGGAATGAGAGTCCCATTGCTGAAATATGTCTCTCTATCTGTATCGTAACAGGGACCAAAACAGTATGGAGAAAGGCTGGGATGACCAGAAGAAAGGAAAAGACTGTTCTGAGCCTGGAGAAAAGTGTATTCAGCAGCAGCTGGTGGCAGGAAGAAAAATAAGAAGGTAAGAGACTCCCAAATAGGAGAAAGGCATAGAAGAAGAGAACAAAGATTTTCATAGTCTGTAGATTAAAAAGAGCAAAGGAATCCCTGTCAGATTCCTTTTTTTTTTTTTTTTTTGAGGTTTTTCTGAAGACCTTGAATGCTGACCTTTGCCCCCTGTGTACTTTGGTGATCTTAAGCACATGCCACCCAGTCTGATGGTAGACGTTCCAAACAGAATACATCTACAGGCACCTTTGTCATTCGGTCATAGCTAGTCCTTGGTTTTCTGAGCCAATGTATTGACCACTTTCCTTGAGAAATTAACAATCCTTTTAGGGAGAGGGGTGTTTTTAGTTGATTATTTTATTTTTAATCAAAGTCTCCCATATGATCAAGTTCTTCAAAAATTGTAGCAGTTATTCCAATGGCCGAAGGGAGAATGAAGTCATTAGGTAGGGTTGGTGAGAATTAGAATGTGCTGTGTTGGGGTTTTTTTGGTTTGTTTGTTTGTTTGTTTGTTTTTGATAGGGAAGTACACTTGGTGGAGAGCCAATGTCCTTCTGAAAAGCTCTCCTATTTTCTAGTAGGTTGTGAGCTGAGGCAGAGAAAGAGCATAGATCAGGCCACACCGTAGGGTTGTGATGGATTTTGTTTGTTTGTTTGTTTTTGATAGGGAAGTACACTTGGTGGAGAGCCAATGTCCTTCTGAAAAGCTCTCCTATTTTCTAGTAGGTTGTGAGCTGAGGCAGAGAAAGAGCATAGATCAGGCCACACCGTAGGGTTGTGATGGATCTCAAGCTCTTGAGTGATGACCCTTCCATATCCAAAATGTGTCAGAATCCACAAGCTGGAGGGGAGAAATCTGCATTCAGATCTGTCACGTGTCCAACATTTCCCTATCATGGTCTGTGGAAACTTTTCCTAGAAATCCAGTGGCAAGAAGTTCTACGATCAAAGTGTTCTGAGCACAGTCCTGACAGTCACGAATGACTTCTCAATGGTTTACTACGGATGTGTGGGACATCCTTTGCTGTCTGTGACTTCTCACTTTGCCACTGCACTTTCCATATTTATAATCTCACTTGGAAATTATTATTGCTTTTCTGTTAGTTTCTAGTTTATCAACTCTTAAATCAGTGTTACAGTTCTTTCCTTTTTCTTTTTTCTGCACAAAGAAAATATTAAACCTGCTATATATATATAACCATATATATATATATATACCATATATATTATATATATATGGTTTTTAATTGTGGTACCATATTTGCTTTGAGCCAAGGCTATATGCCTCCTCTCCTTGTAAAGTTTCTTTTCCATCAAGTCACCTTTAATTCTTTACATGACAAAGCAGATATCCATGATTATTTGAAACCTATGCTGAGTCAGTTTCTCCATAGAGTCCCACGGTGGTAGTACTTGGGATGCAGCAATAGAAGAAAAGAGAAGATCTCTAGTTTACCTTAAAAGTGTACTTTAAATTTGTATTTAAAACCCAGCTCCCTTTAGATGTGACCACGGCTCCCTCTGCCCCCTATTCCAAGCATAAGGGGCAGGTGTTACTTTCAATTGAGGTTAACAAAGTTGCAGTCGGCCCAGTTGTGGTCTGTGGTGAAAGTTCAGGCACTGGACTTAGATTCTAGTTTTAGACGCCTCTTTTGCCCAGCAACGATTTTTAAGAAGATAACATTTGTTCTCTCTTGTCTTGTGCTAATAGGTTGGACGCCATCAGCAACAGCATCAAAACAGCCTTCCGTGTTGCAAAGCTGAAAGTAGAGGTCTACAGAGAGAAGAAAGTGACCCACAACCGAACGCACTGATGGCAGGTCGCCGGGGCCTGTCACATGCCATCTCCTCCCCAGAGGGAACCCTGTGGCTGATTCTGCACTCTCTCCACATGGCTGGGATCAGAGCAAAGGCATCCTCCCTGCTTAGACCGTTTCTCGCTCCAGACTGGCAACGGACCAGTGTCCTCACTCTAAACATTCCAGGAAAGGTTAAGGAGTCCCCCAATCTGTCTTCATTTGCTTCCATCAGTGGTGACCGCTTCCGTCTTTCTTCATTTGGGGTCAGAGTTGGACCCCTCAGAAAGCAGAGAGACACAGTGACTTGCGGATTAGAGTGGCAGCCTCCAGACGGGGGAGAGGAGATTCCGCGCACCGCGGAATTTCTGAAGAGGGTCCGAAGGGAGTGTTTGCGTCTCACTCAGGCGCCTGGCACATTTCAGGGAGAAACTCCAAAGTCCATGCAAAGATTTTCCAAGGAGTGCACAAATTGAAAACACACTCGAAGGACACTCAAGTTAAAAAAAAAAGAAAAAGACTTTTATTTTATTATTTTTTTTTAATTCACAAAATGCAAAACTGAAAGACACTGTTACTACTGTAAAATCAGGATGGGTTTAATGGATATGAGTCTACCTCACTTCTGTTGCACTCTGGCAGAAGTATTTCCCCACCTTTAATTATTGCCTCCTCTGGCTCTTCCCCTCCTGCTGTCCCCTCCTCCCCAAAACCCCTATGGTAAATCTTGGCCTCATAGATGTCTAGTCTAACATGTCAGTAGTAGATGTAACATTCTCATGGTAATGTTAGCTCTGATTAACAGTAGCTACTAGCTCTGATCCACAAGAAAAAATGATCATTGAATCAAGAGGTTCCCTTACCTTGATCTTTGGAAACACAATGGTATAGAATTGTTTATGAAAGACATTGAACAGTAAACATTTGGTTATGCTTTAAAGCAGTAGAATTATTTTCCTTTATGTAACTGGCTAATGGAAGGGGTTGGAATAAATTTTGATGTACTTATTTTTTTATAGATATTTATATTCAAACAATTTATTCCTTATATTTACCATGTTAAATATATGTCTGGGCAGGCCATATTGGTCTATGTATTTTTTTAAAAAATGTATTTCTGAATGAAATTGAGAAAATGCTTTGTTTTGCCTGTCAAGGTAATGACTTTAGAAAATAAATATTTTTTCCCCTACCATACTGATTTGGAGTCGTTTCTGAAATTCCCAAGAAGTGGGCCACAGTGCTAAGAATTATGAAAGGAAATGACTGAACATGGTTTCTTAGGTTGTCATAAGAAGGAAAACAGTCCTGGCTGATTACAAAAGAACTCGATCTAGATCTTCCACACTGCCGTTAGATGACATGAAGGTAAAAACAAAGCAAAAACCCAGCTTTGATACCTCTGTCTTTCCCCGGATCACAGCCTTCTGCTTCATCTCCCCCTGAAAACTCTCCAGGGACTGACTTCATCCATTAACTTTACTTAGGCGATTAGACAGGATCCAACCGCTCAAGCGGATGGTGTGGTGAGAGGCACTCTCTCCATATTAACGGGATGAAAGAAATGATGGCAGGAAGACTCCCAAAAAACGTTACCTAATTATACACAGCTCCACACCATTCCAGAGATGGAATTCCATTCCGCATTCCAGAGGAATGCTTCAAGAAAGCAGCCTGCTCAGGGCAAGTTAGGGGGGCCCCATAGCCTTTTCAATGTTATTTATTTATTTGTCTTCGGTTCAGATTAAAAGCTTTGTTGATTAAGGACCACTAAGTGCCTTGCTTGTCCCCAGTAACCCAGGACTGGACACAAGCCAGTGGAGGAAGAGACACCAGGTGCTGGTTCTGGAACACGGGCACTACCGCACACCCTCCTGGCCTCACCAAACCATCGGGGAGACTGATATGGCCAATGATCGTTACCAACAGAAGCCCATAAAGGCCTGATGAGCTTTCGAGACTCTTTGCCATCCTTTCCTAATAGGAAGGAATGCCTGGCATTCAACAAATATTAACTCATGATGATCACTCATGTGCAAACAATGACACATTTGAAGGATGTTAAGTAACAGCTTTCAGGTGTGGATAGACAATGTCCCCGGCAGGGTTGCTATCTTTATTGACATTGTTTTTAATCTTCCATTCTCTCTCTCTCTTTTTAAGGGACAGTCCAATCTCTCAAAACACAGTTTCTGGAAGTCCATTTAGAACGGCTTTCTCTCTTCGCACCAAAGGCCAGGCAGAGCTTTGATCTCAGGACTCTAAGGACCAGATATGGCTTCATCTAGCAAACCGTTTCTCAGTGTGTGACTCTTAAGGGAATTGTGGACTTTTGTCCACAATGACAAGGGGCTTGGCTTGAACGTGGGCACTGTTTAATAATCCTGCACAACCATTCAGTCCCTCTGCATTGTGGGTTTTCTCCCCGGTTAAGTGAGGGAGAGGGGAATTTCACTAAAGGCTCCAAGAAAGAGCCTGCGATGTCATAAAGAAGTTGAGGTGACATGAGACAGTGAAGGTCTGAACTTGGAGGATATGGGTCCATTACCTTTAAGAGGGAGTTTTGATGAGAAGAAGCCAGTGAGTAAAAGAACAACACAGCAACCGAAGGGAATAACAGTCTCATCTTTCTTTTCTTTTCTTTTCTTTTCTTTTCTTTTCTTTTCTTTTCTTTTCTTTTCTTTTCTTTTCTTTTCCTTTCTTTTCTTTTCCTTTCTTTTCTTTTCTTTTCTTTTCTTTCTTTCTCTCTTTCTTTCTTTCTTTCTTTCTGTCTGTCTGTCTGTCTTTCTGTCTTTCTTGTCTTTCTGTCTTTCTGTCTTTCTGTCTTTCTTTCTATCTTTCTGTCTTTGTCTTTCTCTTTCTGTCTTTCTTTCTCTTTCTTTTTTCTTTCTTTCTCTTCTCTCTCTTTCTCTCTCTCTCTTTCCTTCTTTGGGTCTTGAAACCCATCTCCTCCATGCTTCCTGCTTCAGTAGCCTGCAAGGAAAGCCAGAAGCATGAAGCAGCTCTCTCAGGGCATGAGGGTCAGTAGGAAAATAAGCTGGAAGGTTTAGAGGAAATGAATATTTTTCAAGTATGTAGAGGAAAGATTTGATATTATTAAAAGCTCATGCTTGCTTTAGGGGTGAAGTGGTGGAATGGTCTGTCACATTTCCTGCTGTGTTCCCAGTAAAAGGGCTGTGTCTGGAAGCCCACTTAGGACAGATTTCTCTCTTTATGCTAAAGGCCAGGCAGAGCTTTCATCTCAGGACTCCAAGGACCAGAGGATCCTGGGTGGTGAGCAGCCATCTTTCGTTGGGGGAAGAGAAGACCACTAATGGGTACTGAATTTTTCCCCCCAGGAAATGGCTTCCTTTGTGATGGCATCCATTGGCTTTTACCCTGCCTTTACTTCCTGAAATACTCAGGGTATTATACTAAGTAGAGTTCTCACAATGCAGAGTACTACAACATAAGCTAGAGTCTTCTCAGGAAGACTTTGTCTTTCCAGGTAAAGAAGCCAAGGTCCAGAGAGAGAAGTGACTTACCTAGGATCACACAGCAAGCTATGGCATCTCTGGACCCAGAACCCTTGAACATAGAGGTCTTACCTGGAGACACCTGGAGGTCGCTGGAGACAGATGCCCAAGTAAACCTTAACAGAGGGTTCTGGGTAGTGAAGGCAAAGTTTTGTTTTCCAGCCTCACAGGCGATGTTTGGCACTATATAAAGGAAGAAATGGAAGACAAAAGGAATATGAGGAGGCATACAAGTCTCACGGCTTCATGAAGTGAATTGCTATAGGACAAAATAGAGTATAACTGGGAACTTGTATTTATTATCACTTTTAAGGGTTTAATTACTAAATAATCCTTAAATCACACAAGTGAAGAGGCATTCCTTTGTTCAGTTCTCTGACTCTATAGTAATACTCAAGTACAGTAGTACTCAAGATACTTTGCTTTATTTCTTTGTCTAAAGTCCTGAAAATGTTAATTTTCAAGCCCAAGATCTCAACGTGTAAAGTTCAGTTCTTAAGCCCATATTTTCAATGGAATTTTTTCCACCTTGGCTTTCTCTCCTTTTTGTATTCCTCACTGTTTGGGGATCCTGGTTCTGGGGCTCAGGACATATCTAGTGCAAGTGACCGTTGCTATTCTCAGAACCTTATGATTTAACAATGACCTCTGTCACTGTAACAGAGGTAGAGAGGTAGAGAACTAGACTTCCCATAATATTTTCACTTTTGTCATTGAGACCCTCTCTCCCAGTGATCTTTTCAGGATTTGGGGGCCATCTTCTTATACCCTTTTGACAACTGAGGAAACAGACATATTAAATGAGTAAGTGACTTGTCCACACTCTTCCATCAGGTGAGTAACAAGACAGGAAAGCAAGACCTTTGACTCTTTCTCCTAAAACTGCCCCAGAGCAGAGGGAATACCACTGGCCCTGAGTTTTGGACAAATGTAGAGTAGTTCCATCTTGCCAGTGAGCTATGAGTGGTATTAACTTCTCATTACTCTCTCAGGAATATCAGTATTCCACATGTGTCCCAAACCCTAGTCCTGAGCATTTCCATCATACAATACTTGGTTACTACATCATCCTTAGTATGCCAATGCACAGTTGGTAGGGAAACCATGACAATTTTCGATGCCTGCTTCCAAACCTGGTACCACGGAAAGCTTCACTGACAATCACCGGCCACGGGTCCAATGCAAGGGAAGAAATTGTCATGAGAAATGTGGTGGCAGAGGGCCTACCATTTCCCCAAGGAAAGAGCTAGGGCCGGTGCCCTTAGATAATGAAAACAGAAGGGCGTGGGCCTTAGGGACACTGACTTGATGGAAATCAAGGGTCCTAAGCATGACAGGCTGCTCCCAGCTCTGAGAGGCAGCACACTGAGAATTTGACATGCAGCCTTGCATTTTGTGTATGTTCAGCATTTTGTGTATGTGTGTGTTTCTGCATCTTATTTGTTCACTTTCACATTCGAAGTCTTTGCAGGCCTGGACCGTAAACAGCTGTGGAAATATCTAGGGATGGAACTTGAAATATTAACATACTACTGGCATGGCATGGACACTGGCTAGGTGGAACAGACAGGGACAGAACTGTGGGGGCAGATTCCTGGTGGCCCCCAGGTAGGCCAGGATGGTAAGCCTCCAGGTGTTGGACTGTGGGGGGGGGGTCCAGTGGTCTGGGGAAAAAGGGGTGGGCAGCGAGGGTGGGGTTTCAGGGCTTCACCAACAGGATATTCCCCAATAGGATGGAAGTATTGCAAGATTTTAAAAACTGAGATAGTCTCACTGGTCCATGCCCCTGGGCGTGTCAGACTTGGAAGTATCAAAACTTGTTTCCACTCGGTAAATGATCCTCTCACCAGCTTCCCTGAGTGGGATCCCATTGTTTCCATTCCCGTGGAAGTTCAGTGTTGTGTCTTTGTGCCTTTCTGTTGTCCTGCGCACTGCCATCTTATTCTCTCACTCTCTGTGTCTCCTGCCCACATGCTTTCATCTCCTTTGGTAGAAGTGGAAATACTCTAAGGAATTCTTTGTCTCCTTGGAAGTTTTTAGCAGGGCAATCTTGTGCTTGCCAGATCTGAGGTTTGCCTTGGGTCAGGGCATGCTGGGGCCCTAGATCTGCCCTAGGATGGTCAAGAAGAAGGAGCTGCTTGTAAGGTTGGTCTTGCCCTTTTAGATGAACTCTGGACCATGAAAGGGGGGGCCTAGATAATTTGTTATTAAAATTGGGACACATGGGGCACCTGGGTGGCTCAGTCTGCTAAGCGTCCAACTCTTGATTTCAGCTCAGGTCATGATCTCATGGTTCGTGAGTTCGAGTCCTGCATCGAGCTCCGTGCTGAGAGTGCAGAGCCTGCTCGGGATTCTCTCTCTGTCTCCCTCTGTCTCTTTCTGTTCCTCCCCTGCTCATGCATTCTCTATCTTAAAATAAATTTTAAAAACTTATAAAACAAACAAGTGGGATACTTTTGTTAGAGCCTGGTGACACTTTTAGCAATTACCAGAGAACCACAGACTGTCATGGACAAACTGAAGCACGTGATTACCTGAGACCAGGATAAGCCTTGAAGCAGGTCAGAGTTTCAGAATTTCAAAACCTCCTTGGTCTCTTAAGGATGACCTAGACCTTGGCCTGTTTAACCAGACTAAATGTCTACAACTCATTATGTACAGACCAGGTTAAGGCAGAGGACTTTCACCTTCTCTAGTGCCTCCAGTCTTGAGCATGGAGCTTTGGGCATTTATAATGCATCAATGCATGAATAAATGTAGAGATGAGTTATGGGCTTCAGTTAGGGAGAGGTGAAGATGATACTTCCCTAGCCAAAATGAAGCTAGATTAAAGATGGTGTATAAGACCCACTTATAGAGGTCTCTTTCGGGAGTTTGTGTAGTTGAAATAGTCCTCTACTTAGGCTCTACGCTAGTGGATCTTTTTATTTCTCTTGACTCCAATTCACTCACCACCATAATAATAATCTTTCCCAAATGCTTTGATCATAATTTCAATGAATTCAGAGGTAGAAAGAACCTAAAAAACAATTTAGGTTATTTCCCCATCTCAAAAAAATCTTTCGTTGCCACTCTCTGCCTATAGAATAAAAAATGTTATGTACTGAGACAGGAAGCATTAGAGAGGGGCCAGACTGAGAAGGAAGGCTGGAAAGTATTATAATTTCGGTATTGGACATCCTGAGTTTTAAATTTTTTATTATGGATATCTTTAAACATACCCGAAATTTGAGAGAATAGTATGATAAACCCAATATAATCATGATAGAGTTACCAAGATATAATTGGTGTTGTTTCCACCCACACTCTGCCTTCCCTCCATGAATTACTTTGAATCCAATCCATGGTATCATTGTCAGCTCACCTGTAAATCTTTCAGTATAGACATAACTAATTCGATACGCTTTGGTCGATCCAGTGAAATGTGAAGTACTCAATCGGATATGTGGGTCTGGAGCCTAGAGGGAATAAACAATAAATGTTCCCAGACCTCACAGGACTCAGAATAACCAAGGAGACAGACACGTGTAATAGTTAACATTTATTTAGTGCTTACTGTATGCCAGATACTCATTTGAGAAGTTTGCACTCATCAACTCATTTCCTCATTACTATAACCGTAGGAGGTAGGTACTTTTATTTGCCCTATTTTATAGATGAGGAAACTCAGGGAAAGATAGAGTAGTAACTTGTCCAAGGTCAGGCAGCAAATGAAGAGGCTGAGCCTGATATGACCCAGATAATCTGATGTGCTGCCCTTTGTGACTAAGAAAGGTACAGTAATAAAGGCTGTACTATCGGATGAACGAGTTCTACAATGGTGTAAAAGTGGCAGTGATCACTTCTGCCTGGGGACAGGGAGGGGAAGGTGGTAGTTTCAAGGAAGGTTTCATCGGAAGAGACTGCAAAGAATGTGCCTTGAGCCTCTAACCAAGGAAGGTACCACTCAACAGATTTATAATTCTGCCAATGGTACATAAATCCCACTAAAATGCTTGGTCTACAAAAGATACAATAAGAAAGACATAGCCTAACTTGCCCAGGTGACAGACTCCCTGTAAAGACACAGAATAAGTTGGGGCACCTGGGTAACTCAGTCGGTTAAGCATCCAACTTCAGCTCAGGTCATGATCTCATGGTTAGTGGGTTCGAGCCCCGAGTCAGGCTCTGTGCTGACTGCCAGCTCAGAGCTGGAGCCTGTTTCAGATTCTATACCTCCCTCTCTCTCTGACATTCCCCTGCTCATGCTGTCTCTCTCTCTCAGAAATAAATACAAAAACATTGAAAAAAAAAGATACAGAATAAGCCAAGAGGTGGTTCATCCTACTAAAATTCAGAAGGGATAATTGATTCAATGATACCGAAAATCTTGAAGCAGCACAAGCACAATAAATGCAATCAGAATTTTATTCTTCTAAGGGGGGTTGATTTTTCCATTAAATAATCCTGCTCAAACCCAGAGAAGGTAATTAGAGCTACCGAAAATCTTAAAGCAGTACAGCAACATCGAATGTGGCGGAAATCGCTTACTTTGAAGCGGCATTCAAGCGGATTAAAATTGGGGGACACGCCTTCAAAAATAAAAAGAAAGCAATGCTGATAGTTTTCAACTAAATTTAGACAATTTTACTAAACTTGGGTCTGATGACACGAGGTAATGCCACTGCAGGTGTCTGTACTTAACCAAATGTCAAATTCCGTTGCAGCTCAGATGCGCTGCCCATCTTCTACTCCTTGCCACGTGGTCACGGATATCCTTGCACGTGTCAAGATTTCTCACTTGATAGATGAGTAGAAATTGCTGAACCAACTGTCAACTTAAATGTCTTCTTCTGGCTTGCAGAACTTGCTACGATGCCACAACCTATCACCCTCGTATGCACATTGTTCCATGCCTTATTCAACCCACCCCATTAAATGGGTATTTTGCTTTGATCAATGGCTATGGGTGGAGCCCCTCAGTATGCTGAAAGACAAAACACACAGGCCAATTAAATAAATGATTTTATTCAGGCCACTACAATTAGGAGAATGCTCATTAATGAAGAATGTTACAAGAGAAGGAAAGGGGCTTCGGGTTTTATAGAAGTGAGCACACAAAGAAGTTGCCCTTTAGACCTAGGAGAGTCCAGGGGAAGAATAGAGATGGTCTCCTCAAGTTGTTGGGAAAGGATGGAGGGAAATGTGGAAGAGCTGGGTGGTCCTATGCGGTCAGCTATTTCTCAGAACAAAAAGGGGAGGGAGCCTTCTTAACTCTTGCTTTGGAGGTACACGAGGCTCAGATAGAAGTCAACATCATTGGCCCCCCTTTTTTGTTGAAGATGAATATCATTCGTCACTAAAAAACTCAGCAGCAATCATAATCTTCCAGATTGGAGCAAAAGAAGCTCTCAGAAATAGTTTCCAAGGAACTTGGCATTGCCCCTGCTAAACCACCGGAAGCATCTGTAAAGAACTGAAGGTAGAAAGCAGTGGTTATAGCATCCTGGAGATCAGGCCCTTTAAAAGAAAGACGCCGATAGTGAAAAAAAAGAATGTTAATATGAAAGGTTGTATTAAAGTCGAGAGCTGGATGCTGAACCCTGAGGGTCAGTAGCCCAGTGGATTCAAGAGGCCACTGGAGGAAATTCTACAGTTACGCAGCCCCGCTTGCTGAGTCTCAAGCAAGGATGTTGATGCTTCTGATCATGTTGTCCCCCGGCCATACACGACCCTAGCATTCCACCAGACTTATTTAATAGTCCAGAAAGTGCCTTTTCAGGGGGAAATCAGACCCGAGAATGGCCTGCTCTGGTGCTGAGTCCTTAGAGACACAGGCCAAGCCAAAGGGCTTTAGCTCACAATGTGCCTTTGGATCCTGGGGCAAAAGACCAGCTGCCAAGCAACTGAGTCTTCACGGGGACCTGGACAGTTAGGTTTTAGTGCTCTGTAACACTGGGTCAAAGTGTCAAAGCAGGGAGAAAAATTGGAACCATTAATTTGATGGATCATAGTCAGATATTAAAGGAAACTGGAATGATGGAAAATCTGATAAGGGCTGATGATTTGGAAAAGTGGCAGGAACCAGTCCAAATCATAGATAGGTACCCAAACTGATCTTCCATAGTTGGGGAGCAAGTCAATTAAAATAGCCACCAGACAAGACAGAGTTTGCCTATGCATAGTTATCCACAATTTAAAAAGATATCTACCCAATAGATAGTGGTAAATCTACCTAAACAATGGATTTAGGGTCTGACACCAGTAATCTGGAAGGGTCTGCAACATGGCATACAGTTTCCCTTAAGATACAAAATCTCGGGGCGCCTGGGTGGCTCAGTCAGTTAAGCGTCCGACTTTGGCTCAGGTCATGATCTCACAGTTCATGGGTTCAAGCTCCGCATTGGGCTCTGTGCTGACAGCTCAGAGCCTGGAGCCTGCTTCGGATTCTGTCTCCCTCTCTCGTTGCCCCTCCCCCGCTCATGTCTGTCTCTCTATCTCAAAAATAAATAAACATTAAAAAAAAACCCACAACCATTTGAAAAAAAGATACAAAATCTCTCTCACAGAACTTTCTTTTTAAAAAAAATTTTTTTAATGTTTTATTTATTTCTGAGAGAGAGATAGAGACAGCATGAGCAGGGCAGGGTCAGAGAGAGAGGGAGACACAGAATCTGAAACAGGTTCCAGGCTCTGAGCTAGCTGTTAGCACAGAGCCCGACACAGGGTTCAAACCCACGATCCATCTCTCACAGCACTTTCAATGAAAGACAATCTCAAAGGAAGATTATTCTTGATCACAAAATCAGGCTAGTTTAATTATGTTTGGCATAGTTATTTAGATAAGTGTAGCAGGAATGGTCATTTACTATTCAGGCCATTTTAAGTTTACTTTCTGGGAATTTTCATAAGGAATTTCAGACTGGATATTTGAAAAAGTCTCTTGATGTTAGGATGTGAAGCTGTGAACTTCTTACCAGATTTCACCTATAGTAGTTATACATTTGGGCAAATTCCTTTCTTCTTCTTCTTCTTCTTCTTTTTTTTTTTTTAATGTTTTTATTTCTAGGAGAGAGAGAGACAGCATGAGCAGGGGAGGGTCAGAGAGAGAGGAAATCACAGACTCTGAAATAGGCTCCAGGCTCTGAGCTGGCAGTCAGCACAGAGCCCGACGCGGGGCTTGTACCCACGAACCGCGAGATCATGACCTAAGCGAAAGTCGGACGCTTAACCGACTAAGCCACCCAGGTGCCCCAAATTCCTTTCTTCTTGAGATCACTCAGATAGTCTGAGATTCATGCACCTTCCTGGAAGTGACCTCTCTTATTCACCTGTAAGGCTGGGAATTTGCAAGCCAGGTATCAGGACTGTTTGCCCAGGAGAACTTTGTAAACACTGGCTCGATACAGCCAACCATAATTTCTTCAAAGTGTTTGGTCCTATCTGATTAAATAAGCAACATTCTCCAATATGACATTCCAGGCAAAGCCTTGATTGCATAACCCATATTTTCAATTATGTCATGGTAACAAGGACATATTGTTATTGAACCTTTGTGAAAATATTGCCACGAAAATAAAAATACTCAAACCAGAGTTTCTGAATTCTGGATTAATTGGGCAAGAAGAATAAAGTGTCATTGGCAAATCTTCAAGCAGACAAAAACAGCATCTACTAAATGACCCATTACAGTGTAAGAGGGAAACGTAAGGGCTTCCTTCTTACTCAGAAGATGGAAGATTAGAGCAACCACCTTCCAAACAAAAGCACAATCATTCTTCATCAGCTTCCGGAATTAAATCTTGTTCTTCTCTGCTTGGAGGAGCAGTTTCTTGAGTCCATCTGTTTTTCAACTAGAGTTCTAGAAATCCTGACTCAGTGCATTGGTATGATCTCAGTCCACTTGTTTAAATGATGCCACCAGAATTCAGTACCAAAAAGTACGTGGCCTAGTCCTTTTCTATGGGGTTCTGAGACAGTCCTTCTGGATTGAAGAGGAAATAATCATCAGGCCTTGAGCTGATTGCTAGAGCTTTCAAGGAAGCATCAGAGTAAAACAAAAAACTCTGTAGATGATATAAGATTTAAAACAGCTAGGGTCAACTTATTACTGATAGTTTTCAGTAGTGAAATACCTGAGGGTAGTTCCTTCCAAGAATAATGCAACTGGCAAAACAATATTGTTGTTTATGTGCCATGTAAAATAAGATAATAAAGTCAATACAAGAAGTTTTAGACAAAGTTATAGACATAATTGCTATCCCTATTTCAAAGAAGAATGGATATCATATTTAATTTATGAAAATAGATGAACATTATCTTTACAGAGGAAAACTATCTTCAAATATAACTCTAATTATCCTGATACAATATACCATGAATATGGGATAACAAACATAGCGTGAGAATATCCAAGAATATGTCAGGAATGTTACAGAAAGAGGTTCTGTAAGTTTGGAGTATATCCTATGCATCCAAATGTTAGTAAAACTCCCTAGGCGAGGGATGTGATTCTCAAATTGAAAATCACCATCCCAAAGATGCCAGATTCAAATTAAAGAAGTAAAATTGTGATCAAGTTAATATTTTTACAAAATAATTGAACTTATGACCAATACCATTATGCTGTTGTTGCCTAATATTCGACAAAGCAGGGGCACTTGAGTGGCTCAGTCAGTTAAGTGTCTGACTTCAGCTCAGATCATGATCTGACAACTCAGAGCCTGGAGCCTCCTTTGGATTTTATGTCCGCCTCTCTTTTTACCCCTGCTCCACTCACATTCTGTTTCTGTCTCTAGAAAATAAAAAAAAACATTAAAAAAATATATGCATTCGACAAAGCAGCCCCAGGAGTCTGATAAACAGAAACATGTCATGGACAAAGGCAATGACAATTCTTTAGGAACCTCTCATAGAGCACACAATTTCTGATATATTTATAACATTGTATCCATACACATTTTACCTAGAGAAAGTTAAGCATCGCTTCTGATGTGCTAACTTACCAATATAGCATTTCAAATATGCTTAATTATTTCTAGTACTTTTTCTTTTTTTACAAAGATGAAAGAATAAATCATGGTGATTTTCCGGGGACCTACTAAAAAATATGTATGTATGTACACATAGGACATCTCTGGACTACATAAAAATAAAAGGCAAAATTATAATGATCTAGCTGGGTAATGAGTATCCATTCATTTACACCATAAAGTTCAAAGTTTTAAGTTTCTTAAAGATCTTGCAAATTATCTTCAAGATAACATACTGGACAACATAATTATGACTGAAATACAATTTTTCAGAATAATGATTCAAATGGGTAAAACACAAATTTACATTTTTCATAGTCTTAAACATTTACTAGAAGTCACGTTACCTTATTCAATCAGCAAATTTGTAAGGTTGAGAAAGAATATACACAAGTAAAATATAGATCTGTGCTTAGATTACATTTAATACTAATAAATCAGAGAAAACAGCTGTTTTCTTTAAACTGAAATTAATAAGCGAGTATTACTTGCCAAAACTTACCTAAATTATGTGAACTGGAATTCTTAAATTCTTTCTTTCATTTTTCTTCCTTCCTTCCTACTTTCTTTTTTCCCTTAGTTTTATAAGGATATCTCTTTTTCTTCCCACACCGAAAGTGTTAGACATCCATTTTTTTTATTTCTGGGAATTTTAGGAATATTATATAATTGCTTATTTATCTCTAACCCAATCAGACTAGAGCTCCTTCAATTTAAGAGATTTCTAATCTAGTTTGTTAATACCATAAAGACATAGGAAAATATTACACATTCACACAATGAGAGGCAAAGGCCCTTCTAAATTATAGGTGTATAAACATATCGACTCAAACACATAGAAAGCTGATAGTTTCCATTCTAAAATTTCAGCTATAGGTCAATCATAAACCCAGAAATACAAAACTCATCAGTCCATTCACTTCCTGATTGGCAAGCATTTCTTAGTTGATTAGAGCTCAATATAGACAAGATATCTATAAGCCATCAACTGTTTACAGAGATCATTGAATGGTCTGACCAGGAAACCAAAAGAGAATGGTACCAGAAATCAAACAAGTGCTCAGAAAGACTCAAAATAAAATTTTTACTGTGCTACCTATGAGTATGGGGCATAGGAGTTGAATTTACTGTTGGGCCACTGAGTCACCAGTCGGGAGCACAAAGAGCTCAAGCTGGCTCATTCCCTGGGTAGAATGGGGCTCTGCAGGTGATGTCCAATTCTACCCAATCACTGCACCCAACTGAGAGAGTCCCTGCTTACAAGAGAATGTGGGAAGAAAGGGAAGCCAGGTTGGCACAAATGAATGAAGGAAAGTGCCCCAAATGCAGTCAAATGGTGAAGAGCATGAATTCAGGCAGACCAGGATTTAAATCATGGGTCTACAACTTATGTGACCTTCCAAAAGCTATTTTACCTTCCAGAGTAACCAACTATTCATAGATAACACTGGGGATGACAATGCCTAACACATAGTGTGATTGTAAAATTAACATTCTACATAAAAGAAAACTCCAGAGACCAGCTTTTAATACATCACACAAACCTTTTTCTGTGTGCCTCTAACTTACTTTTTCCTCTTTTGTCTTCACTCTTCAACATCTACCTTCTATTTTAGGGTACTGTTTTAAAGCAACGTTTCTCAAATTTTGTGTGCCACCGAATTACCTGTAAAATTGGCCAGAAATGAACATTCCTAGGTCACAAACCCCAGGAATTATGATCTAGTACATGGTGGCATGCAGAAAACTTCATTTGAGCAAGCATCCAAGGGGTTTTGATGTAGATGTCTCTTCGATTATAATTGAAAAAATGTTACGTTAGCTGTTCTTCACTCAGACTGTGAGCTTTCTCTCTATCCTGGGTTTTCATATACTGTTTCTGCAGTGCCCTTTCTTCATGGTTCTCCTGGTGAAATTTTATTTATTCTTCAAGGCTCCCTTCAAATGTTTTCTCTTGTATGAAGTCTTCCTGGACTCCTCAAGGCAAAACGGCTTTGCTGTCTCTACTCTGGTATTTGTTTATACATCTCATTCCCCACTTGACAATGAGCTCTTATGGGGGAGGGACTGGGTTTTATTTATCTCTGTGTCTTCAACATGAAGAAGAGGCAGTCTTTCAATGTCTAGTAATTGAAATGACAATCCCAACCCCATATTTTGGGGAAAATGATTGGAATCTCTCCCTTCCTTGGCGTTCAACTCATCTACAAGCCTGAACTGAGAACTGTAAAAAGGTTCAGTCCAGAAGACAGTAAGATGGCAAACAATATTTGCAGTATATATATATGTGAGATAAAAGACTGGGCATCTCTCTGCAATGCCAGTCTCTAAGAAATGATGTGAACACATCACTGTAATAAATCAGAGAAACAGTGCTTGTTAACTCAGGTCCCCAGCAGCAACTCTTTTCATTGCTGGCAAAACAGAACTTTCTTCTGCTTCTGCTAAAATACATAGTGCATTTCAATAGAAATAAAGACCTTCCTAGCATCAGTGTGTCCCTGCTATCTTTGCACATGAACATATTACGGGGGCAATGACAGATTGTTAACTGTCTCTGACTCCAGCCCCATGACAATCACCCAAAGTCAGCAGTAATAGACAACAGACATTCTGAACCCAAACGAGGCATGGTGAGGTGCTCTTTCCAGAACAATGCTTTATAATTTTAGGCATATCACTGACCTCTACTTAAAGAGTGTGATTAAGAACTGCTCTCTAGCTATGGGCAACAAAATAAGCTATGAAATGAAAGACTGTTCCAAATAAGTTGAAATGATAAATGTAGCCCTCTGTAAACATAAGGAGTCTTACCAGCTCATGAATTTAAAAAAATAAAATAAAAAAGCAGTTCCAATGTAAGGAGTCAAGACCGTAACTCCCTTTTGGTGGGGGGGGGGGCTGCTAGCAGAGAGCCTGAGGGACTCATGATGTTTTATTTCCTGGTCCGGGTGCTGAAAACATGGGTGTGTTCACTTTGTTGGAATTCTTGGAGCTGTACATTATGATATATGCTGTGTGTGTGTGTGTTATATTTCAAGAAAGTTTACCTCCTCCTCCCAAAAAGCATTTTTCCCCTTTCTCCAGCAAATAAATGCTGAGCAAATATGTATAGAATAATAGTTTGAAGGCGTGCCAAAATTGTAGCATGCCTCAAGGAGCCATATATGTCTTGGTCTGGCCTGGGCATCAGATGTGTGTTTCTACCCACCGCGGTTCACTTCGTTGTTTCACAGCCCAGCTTTGCTACTCAGAGCCAAGGCCTCCTGAGCGTTTCTCTTGCATAAGGTCCGCCATCTTGGCTACACGCGGAAGGCCTCCAGCGTTGTCGTCTGCTTCAGAATAGTTTCCTTATACACATTGCCTGGCTTTGTCAGGTCTTGACGCCATCCTAAAGATGGCGAAATGAGCCAAGTGATTTCATCTCTCATGGCACCCCTTGAGGACATTACTTGGGCACAGGCCAATTTACTGCTCACAGCCTGAGACACGTTTTTTTTTCCCATGAGCTAGCTTACCTCCCCCTCTTTCACAAAGAGCTTCCTCCATGGGAAAGGACACACCAGAGAATATGGAGCATTGTAGCTAGTGGGAAATGGGCTTGACCTGGGAGATGCTGTCCCCACTCCCTCCTCCCCCACCCACTCCACACTGACACATCAACTCTAATTTATTACTAATGCTTGGGTTTCACTCAAAGCTTTCTTTGCTAGCTCCTGCTCATCAACAAATATATCCAGGGAAAGAGAGCATCAAGAAAGCCTGGCCTGTGTGTAAGTGATTCTTTGTTGTTGCTGATTTGCTTTGAGCATCTGGGAAAATTTGACTCCTTGAACTTCTTTGACAGAAGTAGGGGCCCAGTGAACTTGTTTCCTTCCACCTGTGACCTGGAACTAAATGCCATGATAAACACCAACTGGCGGGATGTGTTCGTTGATTGACACTTGACTTCAAGACCAAGATGAGCATTTGCATTCTTTTGGTGATTTCCACTGGTCCTTCCACTTGGTGGGTTCTACAACTCTGATCCAGAGCCCAAGGAACACAGCATCTCTACTAAGCCAGACACAACTGCAATACCAAAAAGGCTGAAGTGCACAGGAAGTAGAAGCCAACCATCAGACTTTTGTTAGGTGTTAAGAGTGTTGCAGCCAGTTGGCTTCAGGGAGTCTTTGTTTTGTGTTTCTCCAAAAAATATTTTCAGAGATCTTGCCTTTGGTTTTTCAAGCAGTTTTAGAAATCATAAGTCTTTTATGTTTAAATAATTTTATGAAGTATGATTTCTACGCAGGAAAATGTGTAGACTTAGATTATACAACGTGGTGGGGCTTGGCAAGTTTACACACCTACGCAAACCAAGATGTAAAACATGTCCATCACCTAGAAACATAAGTCATGTCCTTTTTTCAGCCAGTAGCCCCCAACACACACTCTTTCACACTACTCTACCCCCAATGGAATAGAAAGGAAAGCGTTGTTCTGATTTCTTTCACCATAACTGTTTTGCCTTTATAAATTGTAGTCCTACGATACGATGTGTCTTCTTTTGGGTCTGGCTAATTTTGCTCACTGTGATGTTTTTGAGATCTGTCCATGCCATTGTTGGCAAAGGCACCTCATTCTACATTACCCCTGTGGAGTATTCCATTGTATAAATATATCATAATAAATTAATCAGTTCTCCTGGATGGGGTCAATTGGGTTGTATTCAGTTTGGAGCCATTATTTTATTTAAAAAATTTGTTTAAATGTTTATTTTTATTTTTGAGACAGAATGTGAGCTGGGTAAGGGGCAGAAAGAGGAAGACTCAGAATCCGAAGCAAACTCCAGGCTCTGAACTCTCAGCACAGAGCCCGACGCAGGGTTCGAACTCACAAGTGGTGAGATCATGACCTAAGCCAAAGTCGGATGCTGAACTAACTGAGCCACCCAGACACCCCAAGTTTGGAGCCATTATTAAGACTGCTAAGAACACTGGTGTAAAAGTTTTCATGTGCTCATTTGCCCCACTTTCTCTTGTGTAAGTAGAACCATAGGACCATAAAAAGATATATGGTAACTTTATAAGAAACTTCCAAGATTTTTCCAGAATAGTTATACCATTTTGCACTCTTCTTGGCCATACATAAGAGTTTCAATTGCTTCATATACAGAACTGTAAATATTTTAATTTTACTTATGCCAACATGTGGTAGCTTCACTTTTCATTATTTCAGCTATCTTGATTTATGTGAAGTAACATCCTATTGTGGCATCAGTTGGCAGGCTCTCAATAATCTATGACATTAAGCACTTTTTCCAAGAGCTCTTTGGGAATTTTTTCTTTTGTGACATGTCCTTTCAAAATTTTGCCTATTTTTACAAACTGAGCTGCTTTTAATTTTTGTTTTTACGGGTACTACATATATTCTGGCTATGAGCCCTTATTGAATATGTCTTACATTTATATTTTCTAGTCCATGGTTTGATAATTCATTTTTAATCATTAATTTTATGAATAGAAATGATTAATTTTCATGAAGTTTGACTTAACAATTTCTACTCTTATGATTTGTACTTTTTATGTACTGCTTAAAAAAACCTTTGCCTTCCCAATGGCTGTGACATTCTCATAGGCTCTCTCAAAGTTTTGTATTTTGTCTTTACGTCCAGACCTATGATCCATATCTTATTAATTTTTGTATGGTATGAAATAGAAAGTTAAATAGTCAGATGTCAAAGCTGTTCAAAAGATTCATTCAAAGACTTATATTTCTTACTAGAGTGACTTGGTGCTTTGGATGAAAATCAGTGGGTATATACATGAGTATGCTACTTCTCAGCCCTCTGTTCTGTTTCATTGATTTATTTCTGGGTCGTCTGTGGTTCCACAGACTATGCTCTCAATTCCTGTAGCTTCAGATTAAGCCTGAAAATTGGTTAATGTAAGTCTTCCAACTTTTTTTTTTCTTTATCAAAATTGTTTTGGTTATTCCAAATCCCCTGGATTTCTATATTTATCTTAGAATTGGTTGTCATTTTCTTTAAAAAAGTCAGCTGGAGTTTTAATTAAAATGTATGTTGAATTTATCATCAATTTAGAGAGAAAGGATGTCCTCATATGTTGAGTCTTCCAACCTATAAAAATAGTATGTCTTCTCATTTATATAAATTTCTTTTCTCTTAACTATGTTTTATAGTTTGCAAAGTTTAGAGATTTGGCACATCTTTCATTATATTTATTCTTATTTAACTTTTTGGTGATGCTATCATATGTCTTAAAATCTTTATTTGCCAATTTTTTTATTGCTAGAGTATAGTGTATACCCTAGGGTATAGTGACTTTGTATCCCGAAACTTTGCTAAGTTTACTTATTAGTTTTAATATTCGTGCAGATTCTGCAGTGATTTCCATGCACCAAATTGTTTTCTTTGGATAATGGTTTGATTTCTTCCTCTAGAATCTTTATGCTTTTTATTGCATTTACTTGTCTTATAAAATTGCCACATCTAGAATATTGCAGAATAGAAATATGGAGGGTTCTTGCATGAATTCCAGTCGTAGAGGAAAAGCACTCAATGTCATTAGTTTAAAGAATAGCTTGTAATTAGATGGGGAAAGGTTTCTTCTATTTCTAATTTGCTGATGTTTTTATCACAAATGACTGTTGAATTTTGTCTAGTGCATTTTCTGTATTTATTGAGATAATTGCTTTTTCTTTATTGTCCTAACAAATTCATCCATTTAAATTACATCGATTCACCTTCACATGTTAAACCAATCTTGCATTTCTGGATAAATCTCATTTGGTCATGACTTTCATTTATGAATTATGACATTTTGTGTGTTGCTGGATTTCATTTGCTAATATATCATTTAGGATTATATATATACACATATATTATATATGTATATAATATATATTTAAGGATATATACAATTTTATTTTATTATTATTATTTTAAGTAGGCTTCACACCCAGCATGGGGCCCAACATGGGGCTTGAACTCACTACCCTTGAGATTAAGACCTGAGCTGAGATCAAGAGTCAGACGCTTAACTGACTAAGCCACCCAGACACCCCAGATATATACATAATTTTATAGACTCTTTCTGAAAATACCAACACTCCTTGAGTTCTGGTTATATTGACTATTTTTCTTTGATTTTTTTTTTTTGGCTTGTTTATTTTCTTCCTTTTTCTTATGTTCTTTAATTTTAGGCTTTCAGTGTTTCTTAATTTTAGATTAAATGCCAGACATTGTGTATTAATCAGAACTTTAGAGACCCCAGACCAGTTATTTTACACCAAGAAGAAGGCTTCTCTCCTCTTCTGTCAAACTTTCAGTATAGAGGTTTGGTCAGTAAACTTTGTAGTTGAGGTGGGCTGAGGCTCTGTTGTTAGTTTAGTTCTTCCGTCCTGCTCCCAGCCCTTGGCAGGCCACTGTGTTGCTCTTAGTGAAGTCCTGGAGTAGCTCAGAGGTACATGTAGCTCTCCCATCCTGCCTCCAGTAGAAGCCAGGAGTGCCTTGCTGGGATTCTATCAACTTCCCCGCCTTATCTCCAGCCTTTGGCAGCTTCTGCCTTGCGCTAGTCAGAGACCCCATGTAGCTCATATCTCATGGGGAAGATCTCTCAGGACTGCCACTCTGCCCCCAGCCTTCTGTGTACTATCCTGTGTACAGGCAACAACCCATAGGCAAGATTTGGAGAGTGAGCATGGACTTCATTTGTTACTAGGGCTCCTTGAGACTCCAGTCCACCATCCCAGCCAATCAGTGAGTATCAAAAGTCCATCACAATTTCAAGTGACTTCTCACCCCATCCACAGAAGACTCCTCCATTCCTCGATCCTCAGCATCATCCTCTCTCCTGAAATTCCTTTCATTTAGGTTTTCTTGCCCTACAGGTCTCTGATAGGTTTCTTTAAACTATAATTATGTAGCTCATCTGGATGTATTTTGCAATGATCTCTTGCTACTTTTCATATTCTAACAGGAAGAAAAAGCTTAAAAGTAGTGTTAAAAAATCATTAGGCCACTGAAATTCTTACACCACCCATTCAAACACACACATACAGAGGCTCCTGGGTGGCTCAATCGGCCAAGTGTCTGACTTCCGGCTCTGTGAAACTGTGAAAACTGAGCCCTGCATCAGGCTCTGTGCTGACAGCATGGAGCCTGATTGGGATTCTCTCTCTCCCTGTGTGCCTCTCTCTCTCCTCAAAAATAAATGCACAAACATTAAAAAACAAAACACACACACAGAGAGACACATACACTGGCCATTTCCTAATTTCTCTTAATTCTTGCTCTACTCAGTCATCCATATCACTTTCTTGCCCACCTCTTGTAACTGAGTGGCTTTCAAGTAGGATGCTTTTGCTCCCCAAGAGACATTTCTTTTTAATGTTTATTTATTTTCAAAGAGAGAGAGAAGGCAAGCACACAAGCAGGGGAGGGGCAGAGAGAGAGAGAGAGAGAGAGAGACAGAGAAAGAGAGAATCCCAAGCAGGCTTCGTGCTATTAGCACAGAGCCCAATGCAGGGCTCCATCTCATGAACTGTGAGATCATGACCTGAGCCAAAATCAAGAGTCAGACTCTCGACCAACTGAGCCACCAAGTCACCCCATCCAAAAGGACATTTTTGATTGTCAGGATTGGGGAGAGGGTGGTATTGACACAGAGTGGGTAGAAACCAGGGATGCTGCTAAACATCCAACAATGAATAAGACAGCCCTCAACACAAACAATTATCTGGTCCAGAAGGTTAGTGTTGCTGAGGTTGAAAAGCCTTCTTCTAAGGGAATATGAACACATGCCCATAGCAGATTCAGACTTCATTCAGGTGGATACCAAGCAAATCAAAGAGGAATGGAAGGAAAAGGAAGAATATATATACTATTTCCCTAGTCCTGAGAAGGCAGTGCGTGCATTTTAGACATTGCCACATTTCCTGTCACAAGGATACAGTGACTTACCATGGTAGGGTCAGCAATAAGTCCTTGCTGAATGGCAACATGGATGAAAGTGAGTGAAGTGTAGACGTCACTGCTAACTGCTAAGCCTCCTGTATGAAGTCCCTCCCTGAACCACCCCAGGACTAGTCAAAGTACGAGGACATTTGAAATTTGTGTCCCAAAAGTTAATACATTCATGTTCTGCTTTTGGAAATTAATTAGTCCAAGCAGCCCCTTACTTACTTTGGGTGTTTGTTCAAATATCCTCTCATTTCTGCATTTGTGACAGGCCATCATAGAGCCCTGAGATGACACACTGAGTATTGATTGCATGGACTTTGCCTCTACAGGATCCTTCCCGGTATGTGCTAGACAGAAAGGCATGTATCCTTGAGTCACCAAAATCATGTTCATGATGGCTATTTTGAAAGCATAGCCTCAAATACCATTTAAAAATCTGAAAAGATAAAGAGAATTGAAGACGCTATAGTCTTGATTAATAAATTTACTTCTCTGAAACTCAGTATTTTTCCCCCCTGATGATCGGTAAAAATTTCTATGTTCCAAAATCGCTTTAGGGACAAGATACAAGGCTTAGAAACAATTTTCCCAAGCAGACAAGTGCCACGGGTTAGACTGGTGTGGGTAGCTAGCTTTTATTTATTTATTTTTCATTTTTCATTTTAAAAGAGAGAGGGAGTGGCTGGAGAGAGGAACAAAGGGACAGAGAGCGAGCGAGCTGGGGAGAGGGGCAGAGGTAGAGAGAGAGGGAATCTTAAGCAGATTCCATACTCAGGGCAGAGCCCAGGACTTTTGTTATTTTTACTCTAGTCATCTGATGCAGATATTTGGAAGAATGATTTTTTACCATGCTTGAGTCCTGAGGCTTTTTCACTGAGGCTCGAATAGTTAGCGAGGACATGTTTTTCAAGTATGGGACTATTCAGACGATTTAAATAAATTATGTGTGTATGTGTGGGCATGTACATTTGTGCTCCGCATCATCCAAGAGAGTTACAGCAGTTTTCCTTTCCCTTTAAAGAGCTTTGCAGACGAATACATTATGAAAACCTCATGAAGGCATGAAATACAATTCCTTCATCTTTTGGATCATCTTTTTAAATTTTTTCCCCCTTACTTATTCATTTGATTTTTCGATGGCTACCCTGGGTTTGTGGGATTTAGAACTCTTTCTTAAAATTATTGTAGTTTTGGGGCACCTGGGTGGCTCAGTCAGTTAAGCATCTGACTTCGGCTCAGGTCATGATGTCCTGACCTGACATTTTTTTGTTTGTGGGTTCAAGCCCCGCATCGGGCTCTGTGCTGACTGCTCAGGGCTTGGAGCCTGCTTCAGATTCTGTGTCTCCCTCTCTCTCTGTCCCTCCCCCATTCATGCTCTGTTTTTCTCTGTCTCAATAATAAATAAGCATAAAAAAATTTTTTTTTAATTATTGTAGTATTAGGAGGGCTGGTTCAGCTGGGGGTGAGGACACAGCATGACCAGATCCCTGGCACCAGTGAGTATTAGGAACACATGCCTGTTTCCAAACCAACCATGAAGTAGGACCCCAGCCAGCTCCGTCTGCTCATGGTCACACCTTTGTGTATCTGCCTCAAGTTAGGTTACTGTGGATAGAGTCCTCTTAGTGACTTTGAGTCAAAGAAGGGAAACCCATCTCAAATGAAGAGGTTGATCTGTGGAAGAAGCACAAAGAGTGAAAGGTAATGCCTGCTTCTACGGGGCCAGAGAACTAGGCACCAGGCGTGTCCCAGGTATGATTCATGAGTGTGGAATTTGTTGAATTAGCTCAAGGAGGCCACAGACAGTATTTACTATCCTTCTATCACCCTATATTCAGCTGAGAGCCCAGCTTGCCAAACAAGACTGCGTGACTTGGAATTGGAAAGAAACGATCTGTAAACTAAAAGCCTGGAATCTTTGTTGACCTTGGTGTGCTGCCTCTGCCCTGGCTTATGGAGGAATAATTTCCTTTGTATTTCTCACAAGAAATGGACTTAGGAATGTTAATATCATCAATAGGGAATGAAGCTCATATCAGTATGTCTTCTTTTCCCTCCATCCCGGTCTCTTTTCTCCTGCACACAGGCAGAGGAGACGGGGGCAACTGCCTTTCCAACTGTCACTGTGAAATCATGCTACGGATAAGGTCAGCAGACGCCCACTGAGGCCAAGTGCTTACGGTGACTAACTGAGGCTTCATCTCATTCTGCTTCTTGGCCAAGGATGTAGTTAGGAAATATGGACAGGAAGGACAGGTTTTCTCACTCTTCTGGAGGTGACCCTGCCTTTGTCTTCTCAGTTGGCAATACCCTGAGGGAAAGACATCTAAAGGGGGCCTGTCTGTCACTTTCTGGGTGGTAGGAGTCCTGCCAGCTCCTGGTTGGAAATTCTTAGCTGAGGAGGGACCTTGTCAACATCCTCGAGATGGGTAGTAACAACAGCTCACTCATGAAGCCTTTGTTTCCGGATCCAAGTATCTAATTCGGGTTTTGCTGGTGGAATTAGAGATGTTTCTTCTTTTAAGTGCTTTAACAAAAAGGAATGGAAATGGGGTGGCTGATAGGAAAGTCTTTAAACATATATTAGCTGCTGAGACCAAGAAGAGAACAATAATTCCCCAGCGGAGGAATTACTAGGCATTTGATGTTAAGACGAAAGAATATCATGAGATTCGATTCCCTTGCTCTCTTAAAGAACATGATGAGGCATAATTTCTCCACAATTAGCAAGATAAAGCCAGCCTGGAGGAAGGCACCAGGCATCACACAAGGCATGATTTATTCATTCATTCAGAAAAGTTAATTTAGCATCTGCCAAGGGACTAGCAGATGCAAGATTGTTCTGGGAATACTAATCCAACCCAGCCTTTAGCCCTCATGTAGCTCGTAATCTACTTACCAGAGAATTCAGTGATTTATTGAGACTTCTGATTTTTGACTTAGTGCAGAAAACCACGTCTAATAATATTGGGAAACTAGATTTTTAATGGTTGGTATTATACAGAGAGCAGGCTAAGATGTGAGAGACTACTATGCTCTGCAGCTTGCTTATTTATTTATTTTTAAAGCTTATTTATTTATTTTAAGAGAGAGAGGAAGAGATAGAGGGAGAGAGAAAGAATCTCAAGCAGGCTCTGTGCTGTCAGTGCAGAGCCTGATGTGGGTCTCAACCCCACGAACCATGAGATGATCTGAGCTGAAATCAAGAGTCAGATGCTTAACTGACTGAGCCACCCAGGTGCCCCACAGATTGCTTTTTTAAAGATCTGACTCCTAATGGGCTTGCATGTTGGTCCCAGTTCAGCTCTTTAGCTCCCACTGTTGCTGTCTTGAACCCACCTCCCCTTTCCAGCTACATCCCGAAGGCTGTTGATGGGGAGGTGGTAAAGAACATGTGACAGTCAATCCACAGTAGTTACCAGGCACCCTTTGTGTATGAAGCACCATAACCAGATGCTGAAGGTCAGGGGGACCTACTGATTTAAGCAATTCATCCATATTCTGCTCAGTGTGATTAGACAAATTGCTACAGAAAGTGTATATCCTGGAATGGTACCAAGAACAACATGTCCCAGGTGCCAAACAGAACATGGAGAGATGAGATCCCCACCCCTGAGAAGTTTCCGTTCACCATGGAATACTGATATTCCTTCTCCTTTACCCCCAGAAAACTGTGGATGATTTCATTGGCAAAGCAAGAGGAAGGCTCAGGATCTTGTGCAAACTACCCAGGAACAAAGGAAAGGAAGAGAAGAAGGTGAGGGCTTGATTACCATCTCAGGCAAGAGCTACTGATACTTCAACTTTTATACTCTACATCGAAATCATGGGTTCATGGTTTGCCTGCAGTTTACAACACGTGGAGAAAAACCCACCAACTCATCAGCTCCTCATCTGTATGGTGTGGCTCATCATATGAAAGCAAGGTAGATTTCTGCTTGTTCAGGTCTATATCCCCCATATTTGCTAAGTGACAGACATGTGCCAATAATGCTGAGAGCATGGTGATAAACCAGATTGCCAGCTCTTGGGAAGTTTGAGGCTACTGGAGGAAATCATCATGAACAAGCAGAATCATCATAAGACTAAAAGAAATATATACTAAATGTGGGCATGATGAGTTGTGAAAATTTCAACTGGCAGAACTCTTTTTGGGGGAAATACTTCAGATGAACTAGTTGGAGTGAGGAGATAGACTGCTGAAACACTGTCACAATGGATGGTTTCTATAACACCTTAAGGGGAGAGTAGATCTTGTTAACTGAAGGGCAATTTATCTTCCAAACGCTGTGGGGGAGTTGATTACGTGCTTTGTGTGAATAGAAGATGGGGCAATGATGGGTCTCTTTGCATGGTAGAGAGAAAAGAAGTCTTTTTTTAAATGTTTGTTTATTTCTGAGAGAGACAGAGTGTGAGCAGGGGAGGTGCAGAGAGAGAGAGAGGGAGACACAGAATCCAAAGCAGGCTCCAGGCTCTGAGTTGTCAGCACAGAGCCCGACACAGGTCTCGAACCCACGGACTACGAGATCATGACCTGAGCTGAAGTGGGACACGCAACTGACTGAGCCCCTAGAAGTCTTAAGTTTATAGAGAGCAGGGATCTGAAAGGGAGAAGAGAACTGTTTACCAAGCAGGAGCACGGGAGGGCATCATGGTCACAGATGCTGTCAGCACGGCTTACTATGTAATTGTGATAGAAATTGTCCCCCTTCTCTGGCCTCCCAAAGGAATCTTTAGTAAAATAGACGATGGTTAATATTGCTTTGTGTATCTTTTTGAAGAACTTGAAACCCCACTTAGAGTTCTGTCTGGATTGGTGGGAAAGGTGGGGGAGCAAATGAGCCTTCATGGACTTCATGCCCACTAATGGCCACCAAACTTGTCAATTGCCTTGACTGTGGAAATGGGCTACTGGCTGGTGTCCCTCTGTCACCTTTTCTCTCCAGTGGCCTTTTCTCCCCCACCTAGACTAAATGATCCTTTTAACACATAAATCAAATTGCATCTGACCTCTGTTTAAAACTCTAGAATAACATCCATTTCTTCTAAAAATTTTTTAATGTTTATTTTTGAGAGAGAGAGAGAAACAAAGTGCGAGCAGGGGAGGGGCAGAAAAAGAGGGAGACACAGAACCCAAAGCAGGCTCCACACTCTATGCTGTCAGCACAGAGTTCAACTCAGGGCTCCAACTCATGAGTGGAGGGATCATGACCTGAGCCAAAGTCGAATGCTTAACCAACTGAGCCATTCAGGTGCCCCAAGAATAGCATCTATTTCCTTTAACACAAATCTACTTTCCTAATCATGGCTGACATGTCCCCACTTGACTGGTCTCCGGCTCTTCTGGGGGCTCCTCTCCTGCCACTCTCCTAATTCTAACCCCGCTGCAAAAAACATCATTTCCTTCTTCTTATTGCTTCAACACTTGAAGCCATTTTTAATGTCAGGCATTTGCATTTATTGCTTTGCTGGGGTGCTCTTCCTTCAGAAGTTCACCTAACTCCCTTTTCTTTCCTTTCCTTTCCTCAAGTGTCATTTTCTTGTTGGTAACATCCTGTCTTCCGTTTCTTACTGAGCATTGTTCCACAATCATCACTTCCACTGACTTACCACTCTTTACTTTACAGATTGGCCCCTACCTCCTGCTAGAATGTAAATCCCATGGTGGCATAAGTTTTGTCAGCATTGTCATGTGGTGTCTCCCTGCCTGGTACAAGGGAGGTAATTGATGAGTAAGTGTTGGAGGAGCAGATGAATGGATGAATAGATGGATGAGTGGATAAATGAGCTTGTACAGGGAGAGATCATAGAGTAAGAAGAGAAACTTGACATAGAGTGAAAATCTAGCCAACAACTATGAATCCTTCAAGGATTCATAACAACAGTGGCAGGGAATTGTTTCCAAATAGTCGTGTCCATTTTCTTTTATTTTTGGTTTGGCACACGGTACATCAGTGATATGTTTTGTTTTATTAAACAACCCTTTTGGAGGGAGGCAGAGAGGAGAGGGTGGGCCTGGCCTCATCTCTGGGCATGCAAAAGAGACCTCTGGACAATAGAATTCCTAGCCAGGGAGCCCTGGGAAGGCAACTCAGGCCTGCTTGTCCTTCTGTGCATGGGGTTCAGGTAGCTCCCCGCTTGGGTGCCTAAGGGCTCTTTAGGCTGGAAGTGTAGAGAAGAAATTATAGTTGTGACAATCCAGAGAGAAGAGCAGAGAATGTAGAAGAGGGAGAGGAAAGAAAAAATGGAAGTGGTGGGGTTAAGAAAGTATTTTGGAATAAGTCTGGGTATTTATAAAAAAGGGGGGGCACAAGGTAGACTAGTAATGTGGACCTAGAATTCACTCATTTATTTCTCCATTAAGGGATTGCTCCTGGCCCTCTTCTCTTCTCTTTTGTCCCTCCTACTTTGTATCACCAACCAGAAGAAGCATAGCAGTGGCTTGGATCTGTTTGCTTTGTTTTGTTTTATTTTGTTTTTCAGGATCAAATATACTTGGGCTACAATATAAATCTTAAAGAATAAGACAAATGATATATGTGATAATGATAATATCTACCAATTGTTTTTTTAAAGTTTATTAATTTATTTTGAGAGAGAGAGAGAGAACTAGAGAAGAGAAGGGGCAGAGAGAGAGAAAATCCCAAGCAGGCTCTGCGCTGTCAACACAGAGCCCAATGTGGGGCTCAAACTCACAGACTTTGAGATCATGACCTAAACCAAGAGCTGAACACGTAACAGACTGAGCCATCCCAGTACCCCTGTCTACAAATTGTTGAGTGTCTCCACTTACTCAGCTCGATAGAAGGCCCTTTCCATGGATTACTCCCATTCTTAAACAGCATGGTAAGGTGGAGATTATTTCCAATGTACATCTGAAGAAGCTAAAGTTTGAGAAACACAAAGTAAATCTAGACCTTTTGTAGCTTAGAAACATTCTTCTTTGCTATTTTCTCTCTTGCAGAAGCCCATATACAGCCTTGAGTAGAGTTGATAGTCTAAGCAGTAATGAATTGAAGGAAAGTAGAAACCCTACAAGACTAGATTGTAATTATCTTTGACAATGTAGTAGTGCGTAACACTGCACTTCAACAAATGCCTGGCAGACTGGAGTTAAGAGAATGAATGAAAATCTCAAAGGTTGATGAGATCAGACAGACTGGCAACAGGAAGGGCTCACATCTGTATATCATCCCCCCCAACACACACACCTTACCACAAGCCCTATGTTAGAATGGCAATATTATGTGGTTAAAAGTGTGAACGATTAAACACAAAGGGACTATTTCTTTGAGGAAAGCAGCTCAGTGTTGCAACTCCAAAGGAGACCCTTTAGCAAACTTTGAAGTGGTTGCTGGGGGGGGGGGGGCAGGATATAAGAGACCATTTCAAGGGGATTGTGAAGAAGCAAAGATCTGCTCCAACACCAACTCTTGATTACTCATCACTAGGGTCCCAGAAAGAGGGAAGGGATATAAAAATGCAAAAACTAAACCAAACTAAACTAAACAAAACACCCCCTACAAAACCCAAAAAAACTAATATCAAAACCTCATCTTCATTGCCTACAGCAAATCTGCTTGGAAGACTGCTAAAAAGTAGCTACATTCATAATTTACATTTCATTTTCCTTCTCTGTCTTTCTTCTTCCTTTCCTAACAGGAGGATGGACAGATAGACAGAGCCCAGGTTATTCCAAGATTTTACCACAGAATGATGAGGATTTGGTTGCGTGCAGTTTGGGGAGCGTAGTTTCCAGTTGTGTGTGTGTGTGTGTGTGTGTGTGTGTGTGTGTGTGTGTGGCTGAAGGCTGTCTGACCTATCAGATGACCACATAAGAAGCTAGCTAATTCATCCATTAAAAGATTTGTCAACTAAGCAGCTCATCACAGAAGAGCTGCCCGAGTCTTCAGGGCAAAGAAGCCAAAATAAACATCAGTGGGGCCCACGGGTTTGGGTCACTGGGATAAAAGGAAAGGAAATTTCTAAGGTGCCTGGCCTGTGTTATCTCTTCCCAGGCTGCCGCTCTTGGCGTTGACTGCCATGAGGCCTGATGACCTGAGGAAGTTCCTGGTTGAGAGAACCAAATCATTCACTCATCCCTTACTTTTAATTCTTTGAACCATTTATTCACCCATTCATTCATCAATCTCAGCTGACTTCCTCTGTAACTCAAAGAGGTGGGTCTGAAGGGAGCTTAGAACGACCCTGAAGAGTCTCAGGTGACCTGGATTATAGTTAACATCGCTATGACTTTGAATATAAAAGACATGCTTTGGTTCAAATACCTGATGAGTCCTTGGTAGGTGGGGATAAATAACCTAGAAAAACCATAGCAACTGAGGCCCAGGTTTTCACCTACTTGAGCTCTCTCATACTGACGTATAATCCCCTATTTATTTGTTGCTTTCCACACTGCAGTCAGCTCTTGGAGGAGCACCCAGCACCCAGTTCTTGGCAAATAGTAGGAGCTTAACAAATATTTGTTGAGTAAATTGAATGAGATTGGGCAGATTCCCATGATGTCAGCCCTGAGCTCTTTTTCATGAGGTAGGTGTACTGAGCAGGTCCTCTGGAGCATTCTAGAAGGGTGAGTGAGTACCTTGGGGCCACAGATAGCCTCTCATTCATCCCTGTGTCTGGAGCGCTATGTTTGCTTAAGGAATGACTGACTGTCTTATTGCTCCAAGAATGAGCATGTGATAATCTATCGGGATAGTCCCACCCTATTCTCAGCGGGAAGGTCCTCAGGAAGTCAACATAGAAATGTGTCAGCCAGATGCCTGACAGTTGTGGAAACATCTCCAGGGGGACCTAAATGGGGGCAATTTCTACAGGCCATGCTTTGAGTTCGTAAGCTCCTAATAACAGCTCAAAAACTCAAGGAGGTAGCCGCTGGGGCAAAAGGCCAAGGTTCTGTTAGCCAGTTTGGGGACACAAAACACAGGGGCCAGAAGGAATGGCTTTAACAGTAGTACTTTGTTATGACTGCAAGAAAACCACCCAGGAAACGCATACCCTACTGTCGATAACTATAAAAACAGGAAATGAATAAAATGACAAGATAAAAAGAATGAGTAGGTCGATGGAAAAGAAGAAAAAAAACAACCAAGACTCATGACTGTGCCATGACTCTACCTTACTTAAGACCATTCATAAAACTAAATTCAATATGGACTTGCATTAAATATGAAAATGAAAAACAGTTAAAACATTACAAGGAAATATAAGAGATTTACTTTTATCTGATCTCTTGGAAGGGAAACCATTTCTAAGCACAAAAGCAAAAACAGAAAGCCAATTGCAAAAGAGCAACTTATATGCATTCAATTAGAATACATACAGAAAAGTTTGTTTCCTTCATTTAAGCCTTCCTTTCCATATTATACACAATAAATGCATGATTCCTGACATCAGAAAAAAATAAAAACACTTGGGGTGCCTGGGTGGCTCAGTCGGTTAAGCATCCGACTTTGGCTCAGGTCATGATGTCACTGCTCGTGGGTTTGATCCCCACATCGGGCTTTGTGCTGACAGCTAGCTCAGAGCCTGGAGCCTGTTTCAGATTCTGTGTCTCCCTTTCTCTCTGACCCTCCCCTGCTCTCTCTCTCTCTCTCTCAGAAATAAATAAAATCCTAAAAAATAAAAAATAAAAACATGTGTTTAATAATTAAACCAAAGTGAACAAAATACGCATTTGTTCCATAACGTCTCACACCAGGCAAAATACCACCTCTCACCCCACCCACCCCTGCTGCCACTTAGGTTGGCTTTTGTTGTGCTGGTTAAATTTCCAACCTATTTTCAAAAACTTGTATAAACACATGTGTGGAGGACTAGGGAAGGCTGAGAAAGCACAAGCACCGTCTGATTCATGTCTGGTCCTGAGACTCTTCAAGGAATGATCTGTAGACTTAGATGTCTCCTCTCTTAATTATCCCACTGTCCCAGTATTTTTGTCTTGAGGGACAGCCTTCATTTCATTGGCCCTAACTCCTCCCCTCTTACGTTTTACATTTGTTTCTTCCTCTTTCTTAGCCTGGCACTCTCAACTTGTCACTGTGGATTCCATCCCCATGTCCCATTTGGCACACATACCCATAATATGCTTCATCTATCATTGCTATACCTGGGACATCCATGGACGTCTACACTTCGATGTTGTTCTCTCTACCTGAGTTTTGTTTTTTTCTCTTTTCCACCTAAGAAACTCCACTCATTCTTATTTTGAGAGAGAGAGAGAACCAGGGAGAGACACAAAGAGAGAGGGAGGGAGAGAGAGAATCCCAAGCAGGCTCCACACTGTCAGTGCAGAGCCCAATGTGGGTATCAAGTCCATGAACCATGAGATCATGACCTGAGCCAAAATCAAGAGTGAGACAGTTAACTGACTGAGCCACCCAGGCACCCCCAAACTCCACTCATTTGTTAAGAATCAAATCAAAAGTGACTTCATGCATTATCAAGCCTTTCCTAATGCCCCTGTTAAAAGGTACCTTCCTGCCCCCTCAGAAGTCACAGCAGAGCCCCCACACACCCTTGTCTCATTTTATCACATTAAACCCACTAAATGTATGTGGCTTTGTAACCCTGACCCCATCACAGACTCCTTGAGGGCAGAAACCATGTCTAATTCCTGTCTAATTCAGCTTCATACCCTCACCATTTTGCATGGTGCCTGAAATCGAGTAAATGTTTGTTTCATGGTGAATGAATGAGTGAGTGAATTAATGAATGATATTGTAAATGGTAAAATATAAACTGGTTGGTGTATTCTCCCTTGAACTATTTTTTAAATTTATTTGTAAAGTTTACTTATTTATTTTGAGAAAGCAAGAACATGCACAGGGGAGGGGCAGAGAGAGAGGCAGAGAAAGAGAATCTCAAGCAGGCTCTGCGCTTCAGTGCAGAGCCCTATGTGGGGTTTGAACTCACTACCGTGAGATCGTGATCTGAACCGAAATCATGAATCACATGCTTAACCAACTGAGCCACCCGGGTGCTCCCCATGGATTAGTTTTTACCTCTTTAAGGCAGAATATCAAATTTGGCTTCTGAGGGAAATAATTCCCACATCAAGACATATTTCTTTTATGTTTTATTTTACAACTCCTTCTATATTGGAGTCCAATATGTCTAGAGTCTGAAGCCCAAGATTTACAAAGAAGTGTCCATAAAGACAATCAAAGAAATTCCAGCCTGTGGATTCTGCTCCTTGTTATTACATATCTAAAGTTCCATGAAGTGCCTGGGTGGCTCAGTCGGTTAAGCATCTGACTCTTGATTTCGGCTCATGTCATGATCCCACCAGCATTGTGGGATCAAGACTGGCAATGGGCTCCATGCTGAGGTTAGAGCCTGCTTAAGACTCTCTCTCTCTCTCCCTCCCCCTCTCCCTCCTTGTGGTCTCTCTCCCTCTCTAAAAGATAAATAAACAAACAAATAAGAAAAAAAGCTTCAGATATTTCCAGTTATTTGAAAGTGAATAATAAAGCCTTAGGGGTTGCACTATTTGTAAGGATTCATATGTTGATTCCAATGACAATGACTATATTATTCCTATAGTTTCAAACAGCCCCAGAAAGCTCCAGAGTCAGCATCATGTTTTTAGTGAGTAACCCGTGTACTTAACCACAGAAATGGGACCACTGTCTGCTAATAGGCTACTAGATTTTCTTTCTTGCTGGGAGCCTACATGTGAAGTCCAACCCAAAAAGTTTTGCAAGTCTAGGGCCATCCAGGGTGAAGGGCTAGCCTGAAAGGGCCCGTTTGCTAAATGGTGATGAACAGGTGACATTTATGGAGAATCATCCTGAGCCAGACACCATGCCACGTCCCAGTCATCCATGATCTCAGGTTCAGTGTCCCCAGTAGCTGTGTTCTACGTATTATTATGATTATTTTATCATTATTTACAGATAATGTAAATAATGAAAAGAGAGCCTAAGAGAACTTAAATTATTTGCCATAGCTCATAGAACTAGTAAATAGTGACAGATTCCAAGCCTTTTCCTCTTCACTAGGCCTGTTATCTCATGATGGTAGAAATTTCATAAGTCAACAAGGGGTGAGTGATAGTGTCTTTTTATCAGAGTCCTCTAGGCTCCGAAACACTGCACTCACGGTGAAAGGGCAGATGGTTAGGACTTCCAGGCTTTCCTCTAGGCCAGGAAAGAGCCAGAAGAGAAGGTGTGAACTGATGCCAATCCCTGCCCCCCGCCCCCCACCCCCACCCCACAATAGGACCAATAGCTGGTCCTATTCTACAATCAGTTTAGGGCTTTTGTTTTCTCAGCAGCCTGGGATTTCCCAACTGTCCCATTTTCATAGGCTTTCAGTCTTTGCTGCTTTCAAAAGTTCCTTATTTGTTTGTTTCTTCCCCTTTTGCTTATTTGGGCAGGAATGAGGAAAGGGCATGTACAGACACCCCTCAGGTAGCTCAGGGGTGGCCGAGTGACCCCTTTCCTTGCTGAACCTTCAGGGCAGAGCCCGGCTGAGAGCTAACATAATCTCGCATACCTACTGACAAACAAATAAACAAAGGAGGAGTTTTTACAAGTAGCCATGACAAAAGAGCAAACAGAAGCAGCTGGAAGTGAAGAAATCACCGGCAGACTGCTTCTGCAGTCACGAAGCCCAGCTAGCCTTAAACCTAGAAGATTCTAGAAACAGTCCTAGAAGCTAAATTTTACCTGCTCAGCCGAAGGCCAAAGGCCATAAAGCTGGCCCCCAGCACAGCAGGGAAGAACATAGGGTTTGTGTCTGGACCTTTGCCCCACACCCCTCACCTCAGCAGTGTTATGGGGCGTGTCACTTGGCAGATGATAAGGGCCTTCCTGTGTCACTCTCCTATAGGGACAATTGCCCTTTTGACAGCGGAATGGGGAATCCTCCAGAGCTCATGTAATGTTGAATGTTTATTTCCCCTTACTCAGTTCTGTTTCACATATTTTTTTTTTTTGCTTCCCAATTAGGATTGATGAATTATTTAATCAAGCAAGCACTTAATGAGACTTTGTCGATTCCAGACACTGTCACCTGTAAACTCCGTTTGCCTGGGCACGTTTTACTCGGATAGGCAGCTCCTGATGGGATTCAGATGACACCTAGAAATTCACGGGCCATTCAGACTCAAAGGAACCTTGGAAAGCCATACCATTAACAGCAGCAATAGGATGAATAATAATAACATTTACTGCACGCTTGCTATGGTCAAGACTTGTGCTCAATTTTTCTGTTTTCTTATTTTGTTGAAAACTCACAACAGCTCTACATGATCTCCGCTTAAGGGGAAGTGTGCTGACCAGACGGTGGTAAGAACTTTCCCAAGCCCCTGTTCTGCAGCCCATTCTGGCAGAATCATGGTGTTATCTTTCCTCACCCAGTCCTGCCCTTCTTAACAGAAGCAAAGACATTGGGTAACTGCCTGGGGTCACACAGAGGGTGACTAGCCATGCTGCTTCCATGGTTAATTGACTGAACGAAGCCCATAAGTCTCTGAGAGTTAAGGAGATAAAGGTGTATATCTAGAATGATGAATATTATGGTTGCTATGTGGAAGTTGAGGGAAATTGTCTGGCTCCTTCAGAAATCAAACCACCTAGGTAGCACCTTCAAAACTGTTTTTTTGTTTTCCTAAGTTTTTATTTATTTGTTTTAGAGAGAGAGAGAGAGGTAGAGAGGCAGAGAGGGAGAGAGAGAATCCCAAACAGGCTCCAAGCTGTCAGTGCAAGGCCGGATGCAGGGCTCGATCCCACGAATGATGAGACCATGGTCTGAGCTGAAATCAAGTCCGATGCTCAACTAACTGAGTCACCCAGGTGCCCCACCTGTTGCTGGGGCTGGGGGGCTGATTTGCAAAGCTGATGATGCAGAGATCATCAAGTGAAAAGAAACTGAGAGACAAGCAAGGGAAGAAGGGAGGGAGGGAAGAAGCGAGAAAGAACCCAAAAATCTAGAGCCAAGGGAGGTCATGTCTCTGCAGGAGGCATGAGCAGTGAGTTTTGAGAGGAGGTTCAAGGGTAAGAGGCTGGTGAGCAGCAGTAGGTGTGAAAAGGAGCAGGAGAGAAGAGGACAAGAGTTTTAAGGAGAACCCATCAGGGTTGTGAATCAGCCGTTTCTCCTTGAAAGTTTCTCAGGAGACATGGCAATAATTGCAATTACTTTACCATTTTTACTGGTGAGTGTATGCAGTGTTTCTCTGAGTAGATTGGCAAGTCAGGCCACATGGAGCCCTAATTTTCAGATGATCTGCACAACATTTTCCCAGCATTTATTGCCATGAATTTTGTCCTAAGGATGCAAAGATAAAAAGGCAAGAGCTTGGAGATTAAGAATCTCACAAATAGGTGTCTACCCTCCTATCTGGAATGACTGTTAGACCTTTGCCCTTGGATCTGCACCCAAGAGGAAACAAAACAAAACAAAGCCAAGGTCCTTGGCTTGGGAGGGGTGGACTGTAACTCACAATGCCGGAAGTGAATTGCAAAGGAATTTAATTCAAGCCCTTCATTTGACAAATAAGGAGAAACTGAAGCCCCGAGGGTGACAGAGTTTGCTCCAGGTCCTGGCACAGGAGGACCCCAAAGGGAGTGGAGACACCTTACTCTGTCTGTCTCTTCTCACAGTGGGCTCTCAGGCATTACTGGGGTAAACCTGCCATAAACACTCATTGAGATTTTATTTGGTATTGACCGAAACTCCGAACACCGCATATCTTTGAAATCCCCTGTCTTTCACACACTTGAGTTAATGATCACTGTTTCATTGTCTCTTTGTGCACATCCTTCACATTTTTAAGCCTTCTGATCCTAATAAATATGGAGCCAGGACACTTACTCTGGGTTCTTGTCTCCTCTTGGACATTAGCCTCTCTCATATTTAATTCTGCACCTGCTCTCTTGCTGGACAAGATCCCTCTTGTCTCCAGACTCAAAGAGTCTCCAGACTCAAAGTCTGTGTGACACTGGCCCAGGCAAAGACCTCCTGGCTGCTCTTAAGTTCCATCTCCCCTTGAATTCTGGTCTTGGTGCCCCTTCCAAGCAGGTCAGAGGACTCTGGTCATTCAGTGTTACCTTTCATTGAGGAGAGAGGGACAGAGGACTGAGAGGCTCTGCCCTTTTCGAGAGAGTGTTGACTTCCTGCCTCTCTCTACAGCCTCATCAATGGGAGGCCCACTCATCAGAGATAAATTGACACTTGGAAAGATCAAAGGTTTGTCAGGACGGCAATTCGTTCCAGTGATCTATCAGATGTTTGGGGTTGTCTTGGTGGGGAAACAATCGTTCTGCTTGAGATGCCACCAAAACGTTGCATGGATGGCTGTGGAGCTGAGGAGGCTGGGTGGCTGAATGTGCCCCAACCGGTCATTCATCAATGGTGTCAGTGGTCCTGATACCTGATTTACTTGTTCATTTGGCATGTGGGGAAGAGACATTCTACTGGGTGTAATGCTGGATGGGCCAACCTTATCTGTCAGCCCAGTGGTGAGCCCACCATCTGCCCATGGAGCAGCTCAGTCCCTGGAATGTACTGTCAAGACAGGGGAAGAATGAGGCTGGGGACAGATTTCCTTGTCTCCAATGAGTCCTCCAGGCTCTGGATCTGTCAACGCCTGGAGGCTGGAGGGGTAAACAATGCTTCCTCTTTTTCTCTCAGACCCACAGGGACCCCAAGACTGTTAGGTTGAGCATTGTGCTGAAGACACTGTGCACTGGGGCTAGCCCTGGGGTCTAGACACCTCGCTATGGGCCAGTGTAAATGACTGTGTTCCTAGCCTTTCCAACTCCCCTCCCAGAAATGCAGGCCATTCCATGAATTTACTGTGTAGTCATGAATAAGCCCCCAAACTTCTCTGGTCCTCAGTTTCTGCATCTATCAGTAATGACTTCTGCTCAGGCATAACAGATCATGTGTTTTCCAAAGTGTGATTTGTGCCAACCTCTGCCCCCACTCCCTATCAGAAGTCCTAGGGACATTTATTTAAAATATGTGTTCCTGGATCTCATGCCAAGGAATTCCGATTTAATGGTACTAGGGGTTGGCCCATGTATCTGCATTGTTAACCAACTCCCAAGGTGACATTTTAATGCATTTCACTTCCCTAAATTCATGTTGTGGCAAACTGAACCATTCCACTGAGTACCGGACTGTGTCATTTATTGTGTCAATTTTCAATGTTTTCAGTCACATAATGCAGCCTGCTTTGACCAGCAAGCAGGCTCCATGAGAGCCAACATTCTAGTCTTTTCCTTTTTCAAAATCGCCCTGCAGTGGAGATTGATTAGGATGGAAGAGGAAGGAACTTTCTAGGGTGACAGAAATATTAGGGGGTATAGGTTACACCGATGTAGCCATTTGTCAAAGCCCGTTGAATTGTAACACAAAGACCCTCGGTATTGAATTTCACCACGTCCAAGTTATACCTCAATTCCGTAAATTCAATCAATTAGCATTGAAAAGAACAACAAAACGCTGACTCCAAATTCAGCTACAGGTCACAGAGAGGCAGCAGGCCTGAGTCAGAAATGCTTCCTTTGGGGGGATATTGTCAGCAACATTTGAAAACATTCTGCAGCCAGAAATTTCTTTCTAAACTAAACCCGCTCCCCCTACTAATCACCAATGGTGGCAAAGCCAGTCATCGCAGGGTCAGCTCTTGGAGCGGGGACTGGTAGGATTCTGGAATGACTCAGGGAAGTATATGGAGAGGAAGGAGTGTCCCGTCCATCCCCTCCTGGCAATTGGTGCTGAGAGGCCCTCAAATACATGTCTGATCTGCAGCCAATCCGCCCCCGGCTTCTGCCCTCTGCCCCGCCCGCCACCCTCACCAGGATAGAGCTGTGAAGACTGTCCAGCTTCATTCCAGACATTTCTCAGAGGCTGCTTTCATAAGTGAAGATGTGCATTCCTTCCTTCCTTCCTTCACTCAGCATTGATCGCGCATCTCTGTAGCAGGTGCTGCGGTCACTACAGTGAATGAGAAGCTGTCATCTGTGCCCAAACCCCCACAGTCAAGGGGCCCAGCTAAGTACATGTGCAATTTGAGGGAAGAATGGGAACTACAGTCACAGGTCCATGAGTCTGTGACCACGAGGAGGGATTCACAGCTGCGGGAAGGGGCTGGTGGTGAGCTAGGAGGGCTTTCTGGGGATGGGAGATGCCCTCATTTGGTTGGGGGCGTGGTGAAAAGAGAGACCAGGGAATGGGCTAGACTGTGAGTTGTCTAAAGAATTTGGACTTTATCCTGAAGCTGCCAAGTCCTGTTGTTGTTTTTCCAGTACAGGAGAGACACGCTTTGCATTTATTTCCCTCCCCTTTTAACCTAAGGAAATGCACAGTAATTCCGTCCTCTCTGGTCTCCACCCCACAGTGAGAACAGCCAGGTCCTGAGCTCCAGCCGCTGATGTCCCTGGATGCCGTCTCCTTTACTACTCCCCTTCAGTCCTGAGGAAATGCAGAAGCAGGGTGTGTGGACCTCAGGTTCTCCAAGCACCAGTGAATACCTGAATCCTGATCTTCCACAATGATACCCATGACTCTTAAGCTGCTAGTGACTTCCATGCCGACTTGTTCAATAGCCACTTCTATCTCAGTAGCGGGAATGCACAGTACCATCTCACCCATCCCGAGGTGTTCTGTCTGGTAACCTCAACTATACCAAAGAGACCTGGGAATAAGAACATTTCCAAGTGTAGAAAGTCAACGCCATTAGATCCATACTGTAGACACAGTCAGCCAGTATTCAGTTAGCCCGGTCCTTTATGTGATCTGCTCATGTTAGACACAATTGGGACAAGCTTGGCATTTTCCATTTCCAGCCCAGGGCAGATTAAAAGTAACAGCTCAGGGGCACCTGGGTGGCTCAGATGGTTAAGTGTCTGACTTCAGCTCAAGTCAGGATTTCGCGGTTCGTGAGTTTGAGCTCCACTTCAGACTCTGTGCTGACAGCTCAGAGCCTGGAGCCTCCTTCAGATTCTGTGTCTCCCTTTCTCTCTGCCCCTTCCCCCCTCATGCTTTGTCTCTCTCTCTCTCTCAAAAATAAATACACATTAAAAAAATTTTTTTAATTCAGCAGCTCAGAGCATGGGCAAGATCCAACTACATACCAAGCAGGGAAGATGGAGAATTGATTTTTTTAATATTTATTTATTTATTTTTGAGAGAGAGAGAGAGAGGCAGAGGAAAGGGGAGACAGAACCCTAAGCAGGCTTTGTGCTGTGCTGTCAGTATAGAGCCTGATGTGAGACTCAAACTCATGGAACCCCAAGATCATGACAAGAAGTGAAATCAAGAGTTGGACACATAACTGACTGAGCCACCCAGGTACTCCCAAGAGAGAGAATTTAAAAAAAGAAAAAAAAAAAAACACCACAACCTCCTGCAGCTATAAGGGAGAGACAAAAGTCCTCATAACTCCCCTTAGCCCTGGGGACACTTCTTTCCAGTGGAGCAGACATTTTCATTGTTGCAAGGAAACAATCATTTTACTAGTTATCACGTAAAGGCTACTCAGGTTTGTGGTGCTCTGTTTAATAAGGCTGGAACATGTGCAATATACCAGAAAAAAGTACCATCAAAATTATCACAATATAGAATGTGCTTCAGGGAACACATTGCAGTCGTCTGGATATTCCGTTTACAGGGACAGCGTCACTGTCCAGTGGTACAGATGAATGAAACATTTTTGTGTTTGTAAATTACATCGAGCGAGGGAGTGTCCGGTGATACAGCGAAACGGCCTTTACAGGTAACCTTACGAACAGAATTCTAAGTCTTTCCCTTCTCACAGTATCAACTTCCCTCCATGCATAGCAAAGAATTTAGAAAGGACTCCTTTACTTTTTTTTTTTTTTTTAAACAGTAACAGGCAGTGAAGCTTTTTGGTGATGACTCAAGAGTTAGGAGGTTGGACTAACCCTGGGAAATCCAAACCAGCAAGACTAAGATGACGACATTTCTTCCCCACCCCTCAGAACCACACTGACAATGGTTGCTGTCTTTGCCCAGCAGTATTTGTTCTTAAATCAAGGGACCAATGAATCTTATGTACATTAGTATCCAGCAAGAGTCTGCCATGCCTACGATAAAAAAAACTTTGGGCAGGTGAGGTATTGGGGCAGTGTTTGGTAGAGGTGAGATTCTGACCCCCTTGAGGCTGGAAAGGGCTGGGATTCTTGGCCAAAAGCTTCAAAGTTTGGAAAGCATGGTTGTGGTGGAGCTATTTAAAACAGACTTATGAGCGATTTAGTTTTTTGATAACACTTCAGGCTAGCAACAAAGTCTCAAGGTCTATTTTCTTCAGTCATTATTCTTTGCAATTTATGAAATGCTTTAGTATGTACTACCTTGCTTTTTATCTTCTTCCCAATGCTTCCAAAACTTCTGCTTTCTTTTTACTTTGACTCCATACTTAAAGAAAAGAAAGGAAGAGAAGAGAAGAGAAGAGAAGAGAAGAGAAGAGAAGAGAAGAGAAGAGGAGAGGAGAGAAGAGGAGAGGAGAGAAGAGGAAAGGAAAGGAAAGGAAAGGAAAGGAAAGGAAAGGAAAGGAAAGGAAAGGAAAGGAAAAAGAAAAGAAAGGAAACATGTTGAGAAGAATAGTTCTGGGTTTCTGTTAATTGAGTTAACGAAATGGAAGCCTCTTCAGTTGCATAACTTGGGGTTTTTCTGAAGTCCCCTTCTGATGAAAAATTAGCAAAACCAAAAGGGGAAGATAAAAGCATTATTTTCCTTCTTCCGGTTTACTGGTATTTTCCAAATCGCCGCAGTGTTACTCCTGACAAATGGTTTACTTGGTGAGGTTCACACTCTACTGCTGGCTCAACTCAGCATTTTAGATGATTTTTTTAAAGATTTATTTATTTTTTATTTTTTAATGTTTATTTATTTTGAGAGACAGAGACAGAGCATGTGCTGGGAAGGGGCAGAGAGAGAGGGAGATACAGAACTTGAAGCAGGCTCCAGGCTCTGAGCTGTCAGCACAGAGACCAATGCGGGGCTCGAACCCACGAACCACGAGATCATGACCCGAGCCAAAGTCAGATGCTAACCGACTGAGCCACCCAGGCGTCCCAATGTTTATTTATTTTTGAGACAGAGAGACAGAGTGCAAGTGGAGGAGGAGCAGGGAGAGGGAGACATTGAATCCCAAACAGCTCCAGGCTCTGAGCTGTCAGCACAGAGCTTGATAAAGGGCTCAAACCCACAGACCGTGAGATCACAACCTGAGCGGAAGTCAGGACGCTCAACCAACTGAGCCACCTGGGTGCCCCAGATTATTTTTGTTTGGTGACACTCCATGTTTTCCTACCTTGCTTTAAATTAAATCATAGCAGCCCAAGCAGAGAAAAACACAAGGCCAACAATCAAGAGAAATATGCCCAGGCCATTTAGCATTTTCATGCTTTGTTTCCCTTGGCTACAAGAAGAGAGCATCACCTCGCTCACAGATAGCACGTGACCAGTGGAGGGACACATGTAAAGCATCTTTAAAGGATGTATCTCTAAATCCCACAAGATTTCATTATCCAGGGCAGTAACCAATACAGCTCTCAGGAACAGAAGGTGATATTGCTACTCTTTGGGACATTGTGACAGTTAACTTCCAAACTAGAAAATTTGTGAAGGTCATCCACGTGGGGTTTTTTTGTTTGTTTTTTCCGTTGGTTGGTTGGTTGTGTTGTTGTTGTTGTTGTTGTTGTTATTTGATATAATGTCAAGTTCCATGCTGCTTATCACTTTATCCCAAAGCAGCTCTCTTGAGAAATAGTTGGCATGATTAGAATTATTGGATGTGTCACCTTAGACATCCACCCCCTGGCACTGTCAGCAGCAAGCGTAGGGGTAGTATTGAGAACGTCCACTGACGTTTGCTCCTCACCTGGAACATCTTCTCGTGCAGATTTTCTGATTTTGCAAAAGGGCGGTGAGGCAGCCAGCTGCTGCTGGAGGGAATACCTGGCGACCTTGCTGCAATCAGACCCACTGTGTGTAAAGACCCTTTCGGTCACAGTTCTTGCCACTGTGCAAACTGTAGCTGCTAACACATTTGGGGAGGGGGTGGGGAGGCAGAGAGACAGCGGGAGACCGCTGGGGTCTGTGGTATGAATGAATTCACCCCTCCTGGCATTGGTGACCTCTAGAGTCTGCGGATTGGAGTGGATGCTTTCCTTTGCCTTCATCCGTCTGCTTTTCACCTGCTTCCCCAGCCCGCTGGCATTTCCACCGCCTTCCCTCGGTTGCCTGGAGCTGGGGTGTGTTTGGCTGTTCGCGGATTGGGGGTAATTATTAACTCTGCTAGGTAGGTTATTGTTTTATGCTCAGGACATCGGAGGGGGCTTTGAGATGCCGCAGCTTGATAAGTCCTTCAGAGGCTGTTCTCCTGGGGGGTTCCTGGGGACCCCACACTGGGACTGACCCAGTTTCTTGGGAGGGGGAAGTGCTTTGCCCTGGGGGGCAGGGAGAGCACTTTGTCTTCAGCCTGGCTTCCTGATCTAATGCCAGGAACCTCAAGCGGCTAAAATCCTCTAGGAGGCAAAGTTCGGTTTCACATGGGGCTGTGCTGTTTGGTGAAGGTGAGCAGCCCCTTCCTCTGCGCCGCCGGAGGGTCCCCGTAAACCGCCTGCCACCTGCTTGCTGCGGAGAGCTGGGAGAAGAATGGTTCTAGAAAGGCACCCACAGTCCATCGGCGGAGGCCATGTATTGAGAATTCTCTTGGGGCAGATACCTTGTGGATTCTGGGAGGCAGGGAGAGGGGTTAGGGGACCAGACAGAGAGAGAGGGAGACACACCCTGGAGTGGTGAGGACGCTTGCACTGGTCAGCACCTGTGTCCACGGCGCTGTGCCTGAGGCTGTGCGTCACTCACGGCAGTGGCTGTCGCACACAGCTGAGCGAGACAAACAGGACTGATCTCTTTCCAAGGACGCTTGATGCTTTCGAGTGTCGATCCACTTGGGACATGTGGGAGAGATCTTGTCTAGTTAGTGGCAACTTGTTCAGAATGTCCAAGCATTCAATACTAATTAATATGAAAGTGAGTAGCCCAGTGATGAACACGGGCGGGTGGGAAGCTGGCTCACCCTTACCTATGGCCTCCGCCCCACTTTTTTGCATCTGTTGACCCTTCTGGCCAGTTCTCCTTCCCTCTCTGTGACTTCTTGAGATTGTCTTCTCCCTTTTAAACAGTCCCCACCTCCAAGTCTGCTCATAGGAATAGAGCCTAAACTCAGTCCATTCACACCAGAAAGGCCAATATATCACCTCTTCCAATAATATTGGCATGATTATTATCCTTATTAAGAGAAACAAGTTTCAGTCAAAGGAAATCATATCTAACTGTGAAGTTTTGAGATAAGTGGAACAAACATAAGCATTTGTTGAATGCCTACAATGACCCAGGTATCGTGCTGTGCACAGGCCTCTGGGGAGGCAGCTTTATATTCATTTCCTCATGGAGTAAAATGAGAGTAGCCTTTCTAAAGGTAAATCATGTTTTCAGCCTGAAATGGCTCGTGGACTTAATTGTTAGACCCCTTAGCACATCAGAATCCAGGATTCCATGGAATTATCTCAGAGCTGCTACCAGGAATGTGGAAGCTGAGTACCTAAGAACGGAGAATTGAGGCCTTTCTTCTCGGCTTTGGCCAGGGAAAATCACTTGTGTTCATTTTAAATCTTTACTTTCAGGGGGCGCCTGGGGGGCTCAGTTGATTGAGCATCTGACTTCGGCTCAGATCATGATCTCACAGTCTGTGAGTTTGAGCCCCGCGCCGGCTAACAGCTCAGAGCCTGGATCCTGCTTCAGATTCTGTGTCTTCCTCTCTCTGTCCCTCCCCTGCTTGCACTCAGTCTCCTGTCTCTTTCAAAAACAAATAAACATTAAAAAATTTTAAATCTTGAATTTCAGGAAAGCTTCTGCATTAAGAGTTCAACTAATAAATAAATTTTAAAGTAGCTTCTCTGGAGGCACCTGGGTGGTTCAGTCCGCTGAGCATCCAACTCTTGATTTCAGTTCAGGTCATGATCCCAGGGTCATGGAATCAGACCTGAGTCAGGCTTTGCAATGAGCTTGGTACCTGCTTAAACTCCCCTCTCTCTCTGCCTCTCTCTCCCCCCATCATGCTCTCTTTCTCTAAAAAAAAAAAAAAAAAAAAACTAAAATAAAACACCTCCTTTGGCAAAGAGAAATCTATCGAAAGGATTTAAGCAGGGATACACACGGTTATATTCATTTTGTAACTATCAGCCTTGGGCCGTGTGGAGAATGGATAGAGCCTAGAAACAGTTCTGCAGAGGAGAGGCATAGAGCGCCCAGGCAAAGGCTGAGGAAGTCATGAAGTTTGCAGAGACAGGAGAAAGGATGTGAGAGATGCCGAGGAGATCAGCCTTCCGGCCCCCAGTGACTTCAAGCCTGGTCTTTGGACCAGCAGCCTCACACCCCTTGGGGGGCTGGGAGAAATGCAGAGTCTCAGGCCCCGCCCTGGAGCTAGGGAAGCAGAAAGTGCATGGCGACAAGATCCCCAAGGATATACATACCCCCTCAGAATGTCAGAAGCACTGTCTTAGCACTGTTTGCCTGGCAAGGGCGAATGAGGAAAGACTGTATGATGACTTTGACCTGAAGTTCAGGCATCACAGAATAGGTGACCTTCTGGAAGAGTGCTTCACCTCAGCAGCTCAGTTTCAACAAGGGCTTTCTGATGCCAAGACATCAGTATCACTAAGCTGGCAAGTAATGATGCTGTTTAAGGACCTGTTTGTGCTCATATTATATCCTCCTTTCCACTGTGGGTACAGATTTCTTCAAGCATCTAGAACCATCTCTCCTGATTTGAGGTGTCCTATTGAATTGGTTCATGGTACATCTTTTATGCTTAGACTCTTCTTGACTTTCTTTTATTCTCTCCCAACATTTTCTTGTCTAATTAAAAACACTCATTTTTAATATTCATCTATTTTTGAGAGAGACAGACAGACAGATGGAATGTGAACGGGGGAGGGGCAGAGAGAGAGTGAGACACAATCTGAAGCAGGCTCTGGGCTCTGAGCTGTCAGCACAGAGCCTGATGAGGGGCTGGAACTCACAAGCCGTGAGATCCTGACCTGAGCTGAAGCTGGACACTTAACTAACTGAGCCCCCAGGCACCCCTTTTGTCTAGTGTTTCATTCTCTCTGGCTTGCTAATTTAAGCTCAAAGTCTGATGGCAAGGTATTGCAGTTCTCACAAGAAGTATTTCGCTATTAACAGAGTCTTAATTCACAGCCATTAGGCATAAGAGTTCAAGCATGGAGTTACTGAGGTAATATTTGGAGGCATGGGGTGAGGTTGGGGGGGGCGCTTGACGATCAGCTAAACTAGGCCGCACAATCTCCCACTCTTCCTCTACACATCCCTTGTGCTCCTGAAATTCTTGATCTCAAAGGACTGTGTTCATTCCTATGTGGAATGCAATTCCCCAGCTCTCTTGATGCCTCTGGGGCGGGCAGGGGGGGGGCGGTAGGTGCCCCCCGCCTGTGTGGTCTCGGGCATACCTCCGCCAGGGCCAGGGTGTGCAATCATTCTACACTCTGTTGGTTTACGTGTCCTTCCCGCCCTTGCTCTGGGTCTTTTCATCTTTACACCCTCAAAGCATAGCAGAGGGCCTAGCTCATACCAGAGGTACAATAAATATTTGTTAAATGAGTCAATGAAAGAATGTGTGGCTGTGAATGAGACTGGTTTGGGGCATAGGATGGGCTTGGGGAGTCAGAACAGCAGTGCATTTAGCAGTCTGGGATTAGAACTCGGGAACTTCTTGGGACACCTGGGTGACTCAGTCCGTAAAGCGTCTGTGACTCTCGATTTCAGTTTGGGTCACGATCTGATGGTTCGTGGGTTTGAGCCCCACACTGGGCTCCTCACTGGCAGTGCGGAGCCTGAATGGGCTTCTTTCTCTTCCCCGCTCTCTCAGCCCCTCCTCGGAGTGCTCTCTTTCTCTCTAAAATAAATAGATAAACTTTAAGAAAAACAAAAACAAAACAAAAGAACTCATGAACTTCTTATGCTGAGGTCAGGAGCTACCCTGTATTCTCACCTCGGTTTCTGAGTATCTCTGAATGACCCTTAATACCCTGATGGGCTCTTCTGGTAAACAATAATCTAGAACATTCCTTCCCACCTTACCTTTATGGGCAAGAATCAAAACTCACTCCTCAGTTATTTTTCCTAAGGAACTTTGCATACCACAGATTGTAAAGTGGGTTTGGTCACTTATTTTTACTTTTATGGGTGTTTTATTCTTAGTTACAGAGGTATTTTTAGTATGCTTTTACTTGTTGACCACTTATAGCCCAAGGAACAATAGACTTTCATAAATTGACTCTGGCCAAACGTGTTTGTGGGGGAATTCCTGGCCTTAAGAAATGATGCCCTCATACCCAGTCTGGCCACCCCAGACAAATTCCATGACAATACAAGGAATGTCAAGAATACGAAAGCAAGAAAATACTTCTCTTCCAACTTCAAGCTGGGGGGATGCATTCCTCCCCACTTTAGCTCAATATCTCTCTTCAGAAGGAGGAAACAAAGACAGATCCTTGGGAAGAAAGAGCAAGAGAGCATGTGTGTACATGAATGGACACGTGCATTTGGCTGTCGCTATGGTCATCAATGGTCCTCTGTTGTTCTGAGCAGAGACTATAGTATTATCCTGATTGACAAGCAGGCCTCACAATTAATCTTTTAATTCTTCTCTACTAAATGATCCTCTGAACACAGCCTACTGATCAGTGTTTCCTAGCCCTCCATTCTTCATTCCAACACCTCTGACATGTAATTCTCAGGCTGCATGCCCCGAACTCCCCACAGTGGCCAGCTCTTTATTTCATTTTCCCAAAACTCCATTCAATGTTACACAGTTAGACATGGTTGCACATTGGTCTTTCCTGGTCACTATCGCATGTATAGTATGTAAGAACATCGAGAGTATCTTTGACAATGAACCCCAAACTTATTTTCAACCCCTTCTTTCCTGTGCCATGGAAACATCCTTTGGCTTACTCTAAAGCACAAATGAGCCACCCTTCTGGATCAAGCTTATGTTTCTTGCTCTCCAGCAGACAGACTGTGGCTGGCTCCTCTTCCAACACTGGAGAGAAATGCCTTAATTTCATGCTCAGATCATCAGAGTTACATAGCATGCACGTGGTCAAGACTGAGACAATCTGAACATAAATGGGGGGTTCTGGAAATGATGCCCACCAAGAAGAGAGAGGCAACAAAGGCTTTCTTTGCCTCTTTTCAACATTTCTTAGAGCCAATCCTAACTTTTGCTATGCTAATTTTAATTTTAAGAGACTTCACTGGATTTCCACTTATATCTGTCATAGCTTTGCCAATCCCCACAATAATACTGTTTCAACTGTAACAGAATTTCTGACGAGGTAGAAAATTGACTTTTTCTTTTGCATACTTTTTTTATGCAAAGCAAAGTATACCTGAAATGATTCATGTTTTTTTCAAGATTGTATGTTGCATTTCTTGGGTTCAAATGCAAGACTCATAATCCATTGTGAATGCAGGTTACGACTGACATTTAGCCAATGAAGCTGATCAAACTAGCTTTCAATACAAAAGTGGGTGCCTGGCTTTGGCATGATCATGGGAAAGCCAAGACTTTTCATTATGTGAACCATTTATATGCTCTATGGAACAGCCGAAAGAAAGAAAGAAAGAAAGAAAGAAAGAAAGAAAGAAAGAAAGAAAGAAAGAAAGAAAGAAGGAAGGAAGGAAGGAAGGAAGGAAGGAAGGAAGGAAGGAAGGAAGGAAGGAAGGAAAGAAAGAAAGAAAGAAAGAAAGAAAGAAAGAAAGAAAGAAAGAAAGAAAGAAAGAAAGAAAGAAAGAAAAGAAAAGGGAAGAAAAAGAGCAAGAAAAAGAAAAGAAGAAAAGAAAAGGGAAGAAAAGAAAAAAGAGAGCAAGAAAAAGAAAAGAAGAAAAGAAAAATGAAATGCCATGTCTAAATAAAAAATGCATTACTGAGGGGCACCTGGGTGGCTCAGTTCGTTAAGCATCTGTCTCAGTTTCAACTCAGGTCATGGTCTCACAGTTTGTGGGATTGAGCCCTGCATCAGGCTCTACACTGATGGTGCGGAACCTTCTTGGGATTCTCTCTCTCCCTCTCTCTCTCTCTGCCTCTCCCCTGCTCATGTGCACGTGCTTTCTCTCTCTCTTTCTCTCTCACTCATTCATATATTAAAACATTTTTTAAAAAGCATCACTCAGATCTTAGTGACAATACAAGTTTTCTTTTTTAACATCTGCAGAATGGGCACAAATATAACATAAGGGCAAATTGCATTTAAGTCCCATATTGCAGAAAATATTATTTTGTACTCTAATTCAGTTATTTCTTTTCTTCTCTCTCTCTCTCTTTTAATTTATATGTATGTGTTTCATTTTTTGCTCTCTGAAAGATGGCAAATAGTATAGTTCAGTGACATAAATGACCCAAACAATTTACTGGACAAGTTCCTGGCAGAAAAGGCTACTGGCTCCTACGTTCCCTTTCTTGCTGCCATGACAATGCGATGTGCCCTCAGGAGCCGGGGGTGGCCTGATAGGGCTGCATTATTTTCATAGCCACAGTCAGCTGCTTAGGGACAGAAGAGGTGGGTCATAGTCTCCCACTCTCTCTACGAAGCCTCAGCCAGTTCTCATTCTTGCCCTTCAGTTCTGCTGCGCTGCCTCTGGTAATGCCCAGTATTTTATAATTCAGGGAAAAGAGAACACCAAGTATGGACAATTACAGAATAGCCGTCCGTGGCATCCCAGGAGCTCACAAATTCCAGCCTGTGATTGGTTCCTACCCTGAAGAATGCGTCCTGATTGTGTCTACCACGCTGGCATGTCTACAACTAAGATATAAACACAGTTGTTAATCATCTGGCACCTTTTAAAAAGACACAGTCATCCTGCTGTCTAGCTTTTGGTGTTGTTAAGGTCTGCCATGCAATTGTGAGATGTTCTAGTGCTTTCCTTTATTGACTCTAAATCAGGGATGTTCAAATGTTTGCAGACAAGGGCTCAGCCAAACCCTTGAGCTGCAAAGCCTCCTTTTACTTGGCCAGAAAGTGATGGCCTCGCCAGTTTCTCCAGGTTCACCCTAATTGTCTCTTTCGTATTTCTTAAGGAGGGCACATATGTATAAATACATTAAATGTATCTAGAAGGTAACAGTTGTGGGTAAAAATGTCTCAACTTTAGCTTGCAGTGAGCCTTACTGATTCAAGATATCCCAGGCCAGAGAATGGAGAGGAATTATCCACCTTTTTCTTTCTCAGATTCCAAATGTGAGTTTGGTGTTGCCCAAATAGCAGACATAAAACATGCTCACTGCCAAGCAGAACGGCGAGTTAAAACCATCAGTTTCTCCCCGAAGGTGATCACCCAGATCAAGATTTCCCATTCTGTGACTACGTGTGATTTTGAATGCCTGGCTTTCTTTACCTGGTGAAGTTTCTTTACCATGATCATCTCTTGCTCATGATCACCACTGCTAACTACCACAACCAGGTTCACATCTGGACTGTGGAAGCAGCTCCTGATGAGTGGACGCGCATTCAACCTTTCTCTCTGCCCTCCCCATGACTGCCGGAACAAGCTTCCACAAATGTTCTTGGCAATGCATCTAGTGACACAATAAAAAGTTCAGCCGATTACCTTAGATCTCCGACAACTGGCTTCCTTTTCACTTCTCTCCTTTCTCTTTTATTTCTTCTCAGCACAGCCCATTTCCGACTCAGATGATAGGCTTGTTTTTCTTCCTCACAAGAATGGCTAGATGTTTGCCCTTAAGGCTTTGTCAAATCTTTCCACTAATCTGGAATATTCTCTTCCCTACTCCCCATGCCCCCCTCAAGACCTGAGCTCCTCATCCAGGAGGTCGCTGATGACCTCTTCACTCTACTTCCTCTGCCCCCTGGAAGGTTTTAGTCTGTTGAAGTTTAAGTCAATATCAAATCGTACTCTTTTGCTTTATAATTACTCACAAAGGGCTCCTGGTACATTTGGAATGTACCTTGTCCAACCTCTCCCAAACCATCCACATGGTAGAAAGCTTTTGGAAGTCAGAAAGCTGTTGTCTATTATTTTTTACGCCCCTCCCCACCCCCAACAGTCATGTATCTATCCACCATTCATTCAACAAATGTCCGTAAGCAGACAAGGGCGGCAGACACAGGAGTGAGGAAGATAGACCCAGTTCTTGGCCTTAAGAGCCAGCGTGGAGTGGGCTCATAGAGCTAATATCCTGGGACGTTAAAGGAAAATTAGGCATACATTTTCCAAAGGAATAAGGAAGTGGCAAGAGAAATGGGAGAATCGCATCTGATGATTTATTTTATGACACAACAACACGATTAGAAAATAACATGGCAGGCTGTGAACACAGGCCACCTACCAGATTCTAAAAACCTTCTATGTCCTTTCAAAATAGTAGGACCAGTCTTCTGAAGGCCTGGAAGTATTTTACGTCCTGACCTGGGTAATGGCTACACAAGAGTATACATATATAAAGATTCATCAAGCTATACATATGTTATAACTCAAGAAAAAAGACTGTGTGTGTGTACATGTGCTTAAAGAAAAATAGTAATAAGAAAGGCAAAGTAAAAACTTGGCTATGGGCATATCCTCTTATTCCCATAAAAATTCCCCCAAATTGGTCCTGCTTAGATCCCTAAGACCCAGGATGGAGATATTTTTAGTGTGGACATAAATTGCACAGACATCTGAGTGTATTCCTGCGTTCCGTGCAAGCCTTGGAGGGAATAAGCAATTCTTAGATGCTGGAGGATTGGTAATGAGCTTGAAAATCAGCACAGTGTTTCTGAACTTTGGTAGCACATTAGGACCAGCAGAGCATTCTTAAAGAAACACCAGTGCATACAACCCACCCTTTGAGATTCTGATTCTGTTGGTCTTGGATGGGGTCCTAAAGCACTCTTTCTTAAAAGGTACCCCAAGAGTTTTTAATGTGCAGCAAGAATTCGTAATCCCTAGTGAATCCCATGCCCCCTTTACAAGAGTTAAGGAAATGAGATTTCACCAGGTTTAAGTGACTTGCCTCAGGCAGTGCTTCTGGCTACACCTCGCAATTACCGGGGTAGAGTATGGAGTGTACCCAAGCCTGGGAAAAACCCGCTAGCTCAAGGCTACGAAGGACAAAGTGGTCAGAGCCAGGAATCAAATTCAGGTGTTTTGATTCCTAACCTCTAATTTATTCTACTCTTCTCCCCCAGATGGAGACATCATTATTGGCAAGACCTTTTGGAATAAAAATTTTAGCTATTGCTTTAATCTGAAAATTTGAACTCATTAAAGAGACCCCACTGGCCAGAAAGATTAGAAGGAATCTAGGAGGCTGTAAAATTCTTCTTGATGTGAATAAACAATGTCGGTATCTCTCCCAAATCTTACATCTCATTTCCCTCCTCAGCAGCCTATCCCCAGCCCCCACTGATAAAATATTTTGGTTGGGTTAATACATTTGACATAACAGACATTGTGGCATCATGCTGGCACACTTCCATATTAAAATATAATTCAAGGGGCACCTGGGTGGCTCAGTCGGTTAAGCATCTGGCTTTGGCTCAGGCCAATGAACTCTCAGTTCATGGGTTCGAGCCCCACGTCGGACTCTGTCGGGCTCTGTACTGATAGCTCAGAGCCTGGAGCCTGCTTTGGATTCTGGGTCTCCCTCTCTCTGACCCTCCCCTGCTCACACTGTCTCTCTCTCTTTCTCTCTCTCTCTCAGAAATAAATAAAACATTAAAAAAAATTTTAAATATAATGCAAGAAACCAGAAAAATGAGGGGGAAATTAGTCAGAAAAAGACCAATGAAGAAACTGATGGATATTGAAACATCTATTTGAGAAAGAGCATTCATTAATGAGATATTTGCTAACTAGTTTAAAACTTTCAGCAATCTATGAGCTGCCCAACTAAAATGACTTCAAGATCCTATAATGGTAAGTTGAAATCTGTAAGAAGCTATTTATGACATTGAATAAAATCTATTTTTAACAACCCACAGAGCATTCATTAGTGAGATCACCATTTTGAAGCAATGTAAAGGATTTCTCAGAAATCCATCATTCAGATGAGTTGAAAGTAGTTCATCTTCCTACAGTTTTTTATCAGTGCTTTCCTTTGAGGTCATCAGGCAATTTCTGCATTCACATGTGCTGACTGCCTTTTTCTCTATTTTATGGCTTTCATCTGGACAGTCGTGTACATTTTAGATGGATGATCATTATGTTTTTAACAAGAGTACACAGTATATTCAAACACAAAAGAAAGATACATCTATTAGGCTTCGTGTCAATGTGGTTGGATAAATGCACATAGATGAGAGATTGGTTGAGATCAAATCTAACTTTTTTATTTTAGGGTTGGAAAATGTAGGAAATAAATTACAGTGTAGCTCTGATGTTGAATAACACTGAATACTGCTATGGTCTGATGTGGAGAAGGACAGCATGGAGAATTTTCCTTTAGGGGCTTTCACCTTTCCGTTCCTTTTTCATTCTTTTTTAATTTTAATTCCAGTTTAGTTAACATACTATGTTATATTAGTTTCAGATATACAACAGTGACTCAACATCTCTGTATATTACTCAGTGTTCCTCATAAGTGTGCTCTTAATCCCCTTCATCTATGTAACCCATTTTCCCACCTACCTCCCCTCTGGTAACGATCAGTTTGTCCTCTATAGTTAAGAGTCTGTTTCTCGGTTTGTCTTTTTTCTCCTTTGTTTTATTTCTTAAATTCCACATATGGGTGAAATCCTATGGTATTTATCTTTTTCTGATTGACTTATTTTGCTTAGCATAATACACTCTAGCTCCATCCCCATCATTGCAAATGGCAAGATCTCATTCTTTTTTATGGCTGAGTAATATTCCACTATGTGTGTGTGTGTGTGTGTGTGTGTGTGTGTGTGTGTGTGTACCACATCTTCTTTAGCCATTTATCAATCGATGGCCACTTACTTGGGCTGTTTCCATAATTTGGCTATTGTAAATAATGCTGTGATAAACATAGGGGTGGATATATCCTTTCAAATTAGTGTTTTCATATTTTTTGGGGAAATAACCAGTAGTGGAATTACTGGGTCATATGATAGTTCTATTTTTATCTTTCTGATAAACTCTATACTGTCTTCCGCAGGGGCTGCACCAATTTGCATTCTCACCAACAGTGCACGAGGTTTCCTTTTTCTCCACGTCCTTGCCACCACTTGTTATCATTGTTCTTTTCTGACTTAGAGAGAGAGTGGCTTCATCTTCCTTTCCCAAACTAGACTCCTTGTTTTTTATTCTCCCTCCCCTATTCTACCTCTTGCAGGAACTTGCTACTTTAGTCTTCACCTTTTCTATTCTTCTCCATTCCTACGTCCATAGAGGCCTTACTCTTTGTTGACAACATAAATAGTCTACTTTCCTTTGAAAAAAAAAAAAAGAAAAGAAAAGAAACATAAACACAGACCACACCAAACCAGTAAGCTGATGGCTGGGTAATGCTGACCTTTTAAGCTCTCATTAATTTCATCTTTTTCATTTGTTCCCAAATCTCCAAAGCTCATTGTCCAAATTCTTTGAGATCTCTGCATCAGTTGCTATCAATAACCACTCTCTTCTTGAAATTCTCTTTTCTCCTGATCTCGAGATCGCGTCACTCTTCTGATTCTTATCTTTTCCTTGTCTTCTTCTTTTATATTTTCTTAATCTGTGTTGCACATTTAACTTCATTTTTGTCTTTTTCCAACTTTCCATCCTAGATTTCATGCGCTATCATTCAAGACCTTCTCCAGCCCCGACTACCTTTCCTAAACTCCTAAGCTCCTAAGCTGAGCTCACTTTTTCAAAGGAGAATTGACAAACTTCTCCCTAATGAACCAGCTTGTTTTCTTAAAATCCTTATTTCGCAGATGGTACTGTGTTTCTCCTGTGTCCAGCATCAAAACATTTGAGTCATCTTTCATCTTTCTCTTGCTTGACTTCTGGGACCAATTAATGACCTATTGATTAGTCATTTTTAAAAATCTGACTCTCATTTTCCTTCCATTGTGTGACCAGCTTCAGCCCCTTATTACCTCATGTCAGGACTATTGTAGTAAACTCCTTGCTAATTCTATTGTTGCCAAGCTCTTACCTATTAGTACCTTTTAAGCTGAGTTTCTCTTGCACGTTGTCATTTGTATAACATTTCTTCAACAGGATTGCAGACGCACGAAAGCCTTTAACCAAGTGCACACACTTTAGGTATTCAAAAATATTTCTCCATCCACTGATTCATTCATCCAACCAATATTATAAAGTCACCAACTGTTTAACAAGCTCTGCTAGGCATTAGCGTATACCTGTGAATAGAACTTAGTTTGTGACCATAAATGTTTTATGGATTCCTTATTGAACGAATGAATATAAGGAAGAAAGCAAAAGCAAAAAGTGTGAGCAGAGCGAGCCAGTGGGAGAGGGTGAGATACCAGATAAAAGAGGTAAGGAGACCAGGTCATGTAGAGTTTTCTGAGCTTCTGTGATGACTTTGCTTCTACTCTGTGTGAGACACAAAGACATGGGGCTGTTGTGAGCAGAGGAAGGACATGATTTACATTTTAATGGACTCACTCTGGGTGCGGTGTTGAGACTACATGACGGAGGGGGCAAGTGGGAGGCATGGAGGTCCATTTAGAGGCTTGAAAGCAAGAATTACTGGTGACTTGGAGCATGAAAACAGCAGCGGAGGTCAAGTGCAGCATAGAGTTGCAGGATCTGAAGACTGACTTGATACACTTAGGGCATGAGAGGAAGAAGAGGCAGTGATGATTAAGTTTGCAGGCTTGCGTACTGGGGACAACAGAGCTGGCATTTACTTAGATGGTAAAGAGGGGCAGAGGGAGGTGACACCAGGAAGGCAGGGAAGCCAAACTGGACCTGAGAGATTGAGGGTTTTATTGGCTCCCTGGTCAAGGATGTAGTGTAGGCAGTTGGAAACATAAGTCTGCATTTAGAGGGGCGCCTGGGTGGCTCAGTCGGTTAAGCATCCGACTTCAGCTCAGGTCATGATCTCACGGTTCGTGGGTTCGAGCCCCATGATGGGCTCTGTGCTGACAGCTCAGAGCCTGGAGACTGTTTCAGATTCTGTGTCTCCCTCTCTCTCTCTGAACCTCCCCTGCTCATGCTGTCTCTCTCTCTCTCTCTCTCTCTCTCTCTCTCTCTCTCAGAAATAAATAAAACATTAAACAAAATTTTTAAAAAAGGTCTGCATTTAGATTGAGCCCACACAGTAGAAGTAAATTTGAGAATCTTCTGCATATGCTTACACCTCATTAACTGGAACTTTGTCATATCGGCAGGTCACCCCTAGCTGCAGAGAAGGTAGATAAGCATATGTTTACCTTTTCTGTCTTCTATAGAGAAAGGCAGCAAGAGAGAAAACGATTGGTAATGTCTGTGGGTCATTCAACTAGCAATTTTTGTACTTAATGTCTCTGAGTTCTTCAGGTACAAAATAGGGGTAATGAAATCTACTTTACATGATTATGGTGAAAATTAACCTGAGGTAAGCTATAGAAAGCTCTGGCCATATATTAATGTGCTCTTTAAATATACAAATTCCCCTTTCTTCCCTTCCAGTGACCTGAGATGTCATGGTAAATTGTTAACTCAGTCTAAAATGCTTATTTTTGGACTTCCTTATTTAATAAAGCAGTAACATTGCTATTTTTACAGTCACTGCTATGGCAGAAGAAAGGAACTGGTTCTTTCCCCCCTGACAGACACACACTTTCCAGCATTGGATTGATTCAGCTGGGTTCTCTTCCTCTCACTCACTCTCCCTTCTCATTTCTCGGGATGGGGGATTTGTTTTCACTTTTACATTTCAGTTCCTGAACGTAGTAAAGCAGAAACAGCCAACAAACTTCCAAATTCTTAGTAATGATTAACCATCACAAGACAGGCACTACTCTCCCCCAATCTGAGACTTCACTGGAGTGTGTCTGGGAAGAACATTTCGGAAGCACAAAGAAGTCCAAGACAAAACAAAAGGTGCCTACTTAAAGGCCAAGTGAAGGCATATGTTCGGGCCACTTTGCAGAACGAAGTCAGAGCGAACCTAAGGGCTGTCAGAAGAAAAATAACTCTGGAGAAGTTATCCTCCCCTCCCACATCTGGCAGAAAACTATGCAGTAGCTTTCCTAAGCCCTTTCTCAGCCTAATCAGTCCACTTTATATTTACTTTACACCCTTTCTCTCTCCCAGCGCGAGGATAAGGCAAAATGTTTGTGCGTGTTTATACCTATAGAGGGTGGTCATAAAGGCTTGGCTTAGGTAATATTATTCTATCAGTTATTGTGGTGTGATAACAATAAATCTTTTACAATGTGTTTGTCTGCTTTTCCAGACTTTGTGGCCACCGTGTGTGTGTGTGTGTGTGTGTGTGTGTGTATGTGTGCATGTATTAGTTAGCTACAACTGCCGTAACAAAATACCACAGAGTGGGTGGTTTGCACAACAGAAATTTATGTCTTCACAATTCTTGGAGGGTAGAAGGCTGAGACCAAGCTGTCAGCAAGGTTAGTTCTTCCGAGAGCTCTCCTTTTGGCTTGCAGATGGCCGCCTTCTCCCTGTGTTCTCATACGGTCCTTGCTCTGTGCATCGTCTATACCCTAATCTCCTCTTGTGAGAATATCAGTCACATTGTATTAGGACCCATCCTTACACGTTCCTTTTCACTTAGTCATCTCTTTAAAGATTCTCTCTCCAAATACAGACACATTCTGAGGTACAGGACTTCAATATATAAATCTTAGAGTAGCACAATTCAGCACATAACAGCATGTGTTTATATATAAATATAAAGTAGTATATATAAAAATACATATATAACGTGTTACGTATTATGTGTCATGTAATGTCTTATATTTATATTTCTTGTGCATATACACACGGATACCTGTACACATGCATTACACACACAGGATTCTGACATACTGTCCAATTTGTGCTTGAAACATCCTCTTCCCTGTAGAAATACCAGTCAGTCCCCTGACTGCCTGGGGCAACTCCCCCCTGTAACTGTAGATGTCTGCCAGGGGCTTGTTCAGATTAGTTAATCTTTGTAAGATGCTCTGAAGGGCAGGCTACCTTGACCTTCTAACCTCGTCATGGCTGTTAAGAGGAAAGAAGTTGCTTTGCTCCTGGGCAACTTCACCTGTGGAGCCTAGGAACAGAATCTCAAAGCAAAGAGGCCTCCTGGATGGGGAATGGAGGGAATGGGTGGGGGCTGGGGGTGGGCTCAGCGCTTTTGTTTCCCTAAAATTCCTTTAGCAGCAGGCAGGAAAAGTGACCACAGCAGAGTAGGCTTCTGTTTAGGCTGAGGAAGCAGGGAGCCAGCCAAAGACCAGGAAAAGACTCATGCTTTTGAGTTAAAGATAAACTGAAAAGGTATTTTGAGAGCTAGCTGTTGGTCCAGTGGGAACAATAGATAAGTTTAAAGGCCTGGGGATGAGGCCAATTTCATCTCTGAGTAATTTTTTTAGGAAACTCTAAATGACAAAGATTGGCAACAATTATTCACTGGAAAAGAGATTTTTCAACAATCTTGACTTTTCCCTTGGTACAGGGTCAAAATGGGCAGAAGAGGCTTAGCTTTCCCTATAGCTCATGGCTTCCCTCATTTGGGGTGACTTCTCTAGATTTTATTTTCATTTTCATTCGTGTTTAGGTGCCTAAGGCTTTGCTACTCAAGGTAGTTAAGTCTGGACCAGCAAAGTCAACACCTCCCTGGGGAGCTTGTGAGGAATGCAGTTTCCTGCCCTCTCCACCAAGACCTACTGAATCAGAATCTGCATTTTAAAGGATCCCTAGTTGATCTCTATCCATATTAAAGTTTGAGAAGCGTGGTCTAAGGGCCTCACATCCAATTTCTGACCTTTCCAGGAGGGTAGAGGCCACATACAAAAATATCATACTCTACCAGGAATTGTTTACTATAGTACTATAGTAGCAATAAACAAATAGGTGTGTTCTGGTGATTAACAGGTCTAACTTCATCCTGATTTTTAGTCTATACATTGGTAGTGTTATTATTCACCTAATTACACTATTTTTTAAATTTATTTTATTATTATTATTTTGAATGAGAGAGAAAGAGAAAGAGCAAGTGAGGGAGAGGGAGAAAGGGAGGGAGAGAGAGATTGAGAGAATCTTAAGCAGGCTCCAAGCTCAGTGCAGAGTCTGACATGGGGCACAATCCCACGATCCTGGGATCATGACCTGAGCCAAAATCAAGAGTCAGACTCTCAGGGCACCTGGGTGGCTCAGTTGGTTGGTGTCCAACTTCAGCTCAGGTCATGATCTCAAGGTTCATGAGTTCGAGCCCCACCTCAGGCTCTGTGCTGACAGCTCAGAGCCTGGAGCCTGCTTTGGATTCTGTGTCTCCCTTTCTCTCTGCCCCTCCCCAACTCATGCTTTCTCTTTCTCTCTCAATAATAAATAAACATTTAAAAAAGAAAAAGAAAAAAGATTCAGACAGTCAGCAGCTAAGCCACCCAGGCTATTTTTATGTGGGGTCATCTCCAGTCTGTTACTTGACCTTCTCTGACTCAGTTTATCTTCTGTAAAATTGGATTTAAACTAGTATTTATCTCATAATGTTCTTGTAAGCTTTGAAAGGGTTAATCCCCATGAAGTACTCATATTAACATATTGTGTCTGGCATATTGTAAGAGCCCAATGAATGTGAGCCAAATATACGATACAGCAAGACCTCCATAAATACTTATGCTCTTAAAATCTTTCCAGGTGTGAATTGCTATGATTTTTTTTGTGTGTGTTATCTGGTTTCTCGCTATGATTTGCATACTACCTTCCTGTTGTTGTTTAGATTTCTTGAAGGAAGCATAAACAACAGTCATCATCTTCCTATAAACCTGTATAGAACCATGTGCACCATACCATACAATAGATTCTTAGTTTTGTGTATGTTCATGACACAAATCAGTTGATAGTTAAAACTGATTTGTCTTTTTTGATATTTTTCCACTGCAGCAATGACTAAGTTGGCTATAGTCACATATGCATTCATTCCCTCATTTAACAAAGGTTTGAGTACCTACTATGCTCCAGATTCTGTCCAGAGTGCGAAAGCTATAGCAGGAACAAATCTTTTGAAAATCCTTTGAAGGGTTTTTCTCTAAAGAGAAGCAGAGAAATTAGGTGCTCATGAAGGGAGATGGTGGGGGGAAGAGCAAGGGAAGCTAGAAACATGGAGGATGTTAACAACATGCTCGCATACTCATGGGAATTGACACAAGATGATGATGATGAACAGTGGTGAAGAGAGAGAGTGCCCTCCTTGGGAAAACAAAAGAAGGTGAGATCTAATGTATAAGTGTTGCAATTAGCTTGGGTTGGCAGCAATGACAACTTAATCATAGAGAAAGGAGGGAAAACAGAATATACGGATGAGCACAGATGCCCACGGTTGGGTAGTGTGACAGTGTGAGAATGGGGAATTTCTCTTCTAATTGCTACTTGAAAAAAAAATTGAAATAGGAAACGAAGAAGACATCAGCTCAGGGGGCTGAGTAAGGGAGAGAGATTAAAAGCTTCGCTGGAGAGGGAGTGGGAAATAGTCATCAAGAAGACTGGGAGAGGGGATGGCGTCTGCACACACAGAATACCTGCCTTGCTGTGATATGATCCATTGTCCATTGTGGTCCTGAGTTTAAGGTGGGACCAGAGAGCACATTAGTGTGTTTTTTTCTTTGATTCCTTTTAGCAACCCGGGTGCAGGTGTGGAACAGGTCAAGAGTTGCACCTCACCAGGTTGTGCTCATGGTTTGGCACCACATGCACAGAGCCACTGGAAAGACAAGATGTGCCAGTTTCTTAGGAAATCCACAGAACAAGCACACTAGATATGAATTATTTGCATAATAAGAAATCATTTACTCCCAAAGCATATGCCATTCTTCCTGGTATTCTGTTCACGTTAGGTTTTTATATTCCTATTTTCAAATACGTTTATTTCTGGGGAAGTGACACATATTCACATATTCTTTCACTAATGTAATTCCTTGACTTCACTTGGACCCCAAGTTTACTTATGCCTTTTTATGGTCCTTAAAATATGGCAACTTTATTTAGTGCCTATGCCCTGGAATGGGCAACCCCGAACTGGAAATCTGTTAATTCTGCTTACCCAGTAGTTTGTTGAACAGCCTGAAATTGTTAATGCAGCTATTTCTGGGACTTTTGGTATCTCTTTTAGGTCAGGAGTTTGCTTTTTTTTTTTTTTTTTTACATTCGCAATCGAAACCTCTTGTTTCTCTCACAAAGCTGAGAAAGGTCTTAAAAATAGATTTGTGTCACCCAAGTTTCCTTTCTTGTCCCTTTCTCCACAATGTCGACTTACATTATTACCCAATTTCCATGACTGTCCTTTACCTGAATCATCATGGTTCCAAAGAGCTCTTAAAAGCTTATGGCCCCAACAAGAAGGAAATGAATGAACTTTCTTCTTTTGAAAATCTTTTGCAACCTCCTGTGGTGAGTGCAGGGGTTGCTCTGTACATTCACAATTTTCTCTAGGTGCTGGGCCACTCTTGGGCAACGGGAAGCCTACTGTGCTCTGGTCACTAAATTGCCCTTGACTTGTGTTGTGCTGTCTAATGTAAGCATTATTGGCTGCATATTTCTTACCATGTACAGGTGCAAGAAAGTACCCAGGGGGCTTCCCCACAGCTCTGCATTATGCATATCTTTCCCTTGATGACATTCTGTACCCTCTTTACACCTCCCTTCCCTCAAATCTTCCCTGATAATGCCAGAATAAGGACCTTCTGTTCCAAGCTCATTAGTCAAGAATGTTACCAGACTACCCTGAAGGGGTTTTTTTTCCTGGTGTGGGCTCTCCCCAGTTGTGCAGAAAATCTGAACATCATGCTGTCTTTATACTGAGTTCAGTTCAGGATTACATTTCCTCACCTGTGCCCAGGCATTAAATAGATGTTCTCTTATGGCTCCAGCAAATTTACAAAGAAGTCCAAATGAACAGTTATCTAGCATATGGAAGAATTTGATGACTCCCTGAAATAGTCATCCTTGAATCCATTCTTCCACATAGTTCAGGGTTTGGCTTCATCATGCTGGGGAGAGTAGCTCTTCTAATGCACTCAGTTGAGGAGGGTAACGTTTGTGTCTGCCTGCAGCTGCTTTTGGGGGAAACTCTGGGAAAGCTAAAGAGCCAAGTATTTGATTCACAAATGTTTACCAAGTGCCTACTATGTGCCAGGTGCTGTAATTTATACAAGTGATTCTCAAATTTTGCTGCATTTCAGAATCTCCTGGAGAGCTTAAAAATCACACCGATGCTCATGTTACTGCCCATATAAAATGAATCTCTGGGGAGGGGACCAAGGCAATAGAATTTTTTTAAAGCTCCTAACAGATTCCAATGTGCAGTCAAGGTTGGAACCAGTGTTTTTGACAGTGTTCTTCAACTTTAATATGAAAATGAGTCCCCTGGACATCTTGTTAAAAATGCAGATTTTGATTCAGTAGATCCAGGTGGGGCCTGGCATTCTTCATTTTTTTAAGGTTCTCAGGAAACACTGGTGCTTCTGATCTGCAGACCACACTTTGACTAGCAAGGAATGAAGCTCATTTATCCCTTGATGTGTCAAACTTTCCTGCCCTTGAGCTTTCACATAGGTTCTTCCTTTTTCTCTGGAATCACCTCCCTGGAAATCTCCAGAAAAGGTATCTTCTCATCCTTTGATTTTTCAGGTTTTCCCTGACCATCCAATATAGAGTAATCTGTACCCTCTTTCTCTGTAACTCTTTTGTTTCTCAATGGTCCTTCTGACTAGTCTTAGTGCCAAGAAGCCAAGAAACACCTCCATCTTGTTCTATGTAAATTATAGTCAGTGTTTAGCACAGAGGATCTAATAGATACTTTTTGAATGAATGACAATAGGGAACCCTGTCCAGTTTCGTCTCTTTTACTATTTCAGGTCAGGCAAGATGGAGAAGTGAGAATAGTCCAGTTTTCTATGAGATAGAAGAGAGTATCTTTGAGCCTGTCTTATCTGGCCCTTTGTTTTCTAAAATGTGCTTTGACTGAAAAAGTATGGGCTAGCTCGAGAAACTCAGACCCCTTCCTAAAAACAGAACTTGAGGAAAAACACTAGGAAAATCTACTGCATTGCCAAGGGAAATCACCCCATTCCTACAAAAGAATGAATCATCGGTTTGCTAGTATTATCTTCTCAGGTCATTGCAGCTCACTAAGATAACACCAAGGTGAATAATCAACAGAGAAATGCCATAAATGTCTCCGAAATTGAGATGACCTTGAGGCTGGTTCATTGCTAACCTGGACCGTATCAGAGGCTTTAACTCGCTAAGAGCAGCATCTCATCCTTACCAAATCTGGGATGTAAGATGGAAAGTACACCAAGAATCTTCTTTAGTTCCCCATTGTATTTATTTATTTATTTGTTCCTTTGTTTGTTTATCTATCTTTTTTATTTTTTAGAGAAAGCATGAGGGAAGATGGGAAGAGGGATAAAGAGGATGAAAGAGAGAGAGAGAGAGAGAGAGAGAGAGAGAGAGTTTCAGGCAGGCTCCACGCCCAGCACAGAGCCCAACACAGGGCTCCTTCCCATGACCCTGAGCCAAAATCAAGAGTCAGACACTCAACTGACTATGCCACCCAGGTACCCCTAACTTCTCATTTTAAATTTAATTTTTGAAAAACAGAAAGTTGTATTGATTTGTCATGGATGGTGCAGAGGTCAGAGATAATACCAAGGCTGTGGATGTTCCAGTAAAGGACTATGAAGAACCTAACTAAAGTTATTTGATGGGATTAAGATGCACAAAATTGATCCAGTTTCACAAAATGGGGGGAGAGGGATATTATTGTCTCCCTTACTCTTAAGAGAACTAAGACACAAAAGAACTAATTGATCACCTAAAAGTCATTAAGCAACGTTAAGTTGGGAAGGCAGGATAGAGGAATAGGATTAGATCATCTCCCTTCCCAACAGTGGCCTGTCTACACAGTGACACAGTCTCCCTTTTCCTAAATTCACCACAAGGGATTTATGTATTATGCTTTCTTTAATTTTCCTGAATGGGGCCATGACAGAATCTCAAGCCTGTTTCAGGCATACACATTCTAAGGGTAATGAATTTTTGTGTTTGCCTTAAGTGTTTATTTAGTTTTTCATTTTGAAAAATTGGCTATTACCATTGACCTTTTCCTTGGTGCTGAGAACACCCATGGGCTGTGTATATGCTGGTGAGTGTTTGTTAGTGACGTTACCTTTCCACATTACAGAACAATAAACAGGGAAATGGCAAGAAGATGCTGGAGTGGTAGCTGGGGACAGGATACACACAATCTGTGAGTTTGGCGACATTGCCTGAGTCAGTGCCATGGTATTATCTACCTGATCCACAAGTGGAGAAGGAAAGTTTTGGTAAGATTCATCTCTCTCTGTCTCACATTTCCAAGGTCTGGAAGTCTCTAAAATGCCTGGAACTGACATATTCTGTGTGATTAGAGCCTATAGAGATCTCTACATCAAAACTATAAACCAGTAAGGGTAGATGTATTCCAAGGGAAGTTTCTCTATTTTTCCTTCAGCCATTCAGTTCTAAATCCTAGGAGAAGCAAATGAAATTCATTCTGTTGTGGGCTCCAGGGCAATCTTTGAAGAATAGGAGTTTGATCAGCATACAACATCTCACATTGCTAGCAAAGAAGAAGAAGCTGCCTTGAGAGATCACAGAAGCCCCAGGATCTCAGCACTGGACTGGATGGGTCTCACATATTGGAAGCCTCCTTAGAGAGCCTTCTCCAGGCCTGGGGAAGAATACAGAGATCAAAACATTGGGGAAAGTCATTCTTTGTTGGTTCAAATTTTAAAACGGGTCTTCCTTAATTTAAGCCCATGTCAGGCATCACTCTAACTTCTATACATCTATCTTAGTTTTCACCTCTAAAGCAGTATATGTAAGATCAATTCTTTTTCTGGCCATTTCATGTCCTTTATAGAAATAGATAGTTTCACTTATAAGTTTAAAAATGAAAGACTCTTTCCAACAATAATCTTTTGAGCAATTAAACAAACATAGTAAGACCTGTCTTATTTAATGTTCTTTTCTATACTCGGAATGTATATGATTGATTTTAGTATATGGTTCTAGACCCCTCATGCTAGATGTCTTTCATGCATTCATTTATTCATCAGGAAATCACTTATTCATATAATGCTCTGGTAATTTTATGAACTATAGAGAATGCAAGGGGACTATTATTTTCCTTGTACCTTCAATAAAGTAGGCTCATTGTATTAGTATCTTTATTAGAAGCTTTGTCACATAGTCATGGTCTGCTTTTAGTTCAGTCCATCTCCTTCTGTTTGTGACTAGGAAGATGTCTGCTGTCTGTCAAAAGATTTATGATAAATATATTCAGATAACCATAACTAAACAGACAAGAAACCAGAGTGTAAAAGAAGTAGTGGGTTGTCTTGTGGGGCTGCAACTTTCCCTTCATTATAATTCCCTCAGATGTTGTTGAGAAGTGTCCCACCACTAACAGCATGAACTACAAAATTTGATTCAATGCCAGCCTCTGTGATTTCAGTGGTCCCTGTGTCTTTAGACTTTTCCACTTTTTTTTTTTTCAGTTGTTTGGTTTTGTTTTCAATGAGTGTAGGGAATAGGTCCTCCCTCAGCTGTACTGCTAAATAAACATTCCACTCTGCCCATGGAGCCAATCATGCATGAGCAAGGTAAAGGTTGTGTCTTTTACTTAGAACCATGCATGGCTGGCTCTAAGAGCTTTACATGCATTTAATCTTGCTATTCTCCTAATAGTTTTATAGTTGTAACTCTTAACATGGAGGTGTTTGATCCATTTGAAGTTAGTTTTTGTATGTGATATAAGGTAAGGGCCCAACTTCATTCTTTTACATATGACTATTTAGTTTTCCCAACATCAATTCATCAAGTTATTGTCCTTTCCCCATTGAATGGTCTTGGCACTCTTGTAAAAAATCTTTTGACCTTTTATTCCAAGGATTATTTCTAGGCTTTCTACTCAATTCCATTGTTTTAAGGACTGTCTTTATGCCATGGCCACACTCTTTTGATAACTGTAGCTTCACAGTTAAGTTTTGAAATCAGGAGGTGCAAGATCCCCAACTTTATTCTGTTTCAAAATTGTTTTGGTCATTTGGGATCCCTTGAGAGTTCATATAAATTTCAGGATAATTTTTTACACTTCTGTAAAAAATGCTACTGGGAATTTAATGAGGGTCACATTACATTTGTAAGTCACTTTGTGTAGTACTGACATCTTAACAATATTTTATCTTCCAGTCCATGAACACAGGATGTCTTTCCTTGTATTGGTGTCTTTAATTTCTTTCAAAAATGTTTTATAGTTTTTAGTGTACAAGTCTTTTCCTCCTTGGTTTATTCATTTGGACTTTATTCTTCTTGATGCTGTCATATATGGAATTGTTTTCTACTTTTTCTACTAATGTCCCATTTTATAGATGTGAATACTGAGGAACAGAAACATTAAATAACCTGCTCCACTACTGGTAGTAATGATATGACCACCAAAATGTGAAATCAGGATTGGATCTCAGACAGCTTGACCCCAGAGTTGAGTTCTTAATTCCCCACTGCCCTGTCAATGCAGGAAGTGGGCTAGACCCTCAAGGACCTTCAGGATGGTGATTTACAGTGGAGAGTCAGGATTTCTGTGGTTCCTGACCACTCCTCCCTGTCCTTCCTTCACCCTTCCAAACTACCTTCTTTCTAGCAGTTCATTGCGAGAAGGAGACAAATTGTAAACAACAGACCTTCAACTTTCAAACTTTAGAAGCTTGATGAAGATTTATAGCCCATTCTCTTTAGAGTGCTCCTTTTCCTTCCTTTCTTAACTGAACTGTGAATAACTCTTATCTACTTCTGTGTTTTTAATTTTTTTTGCATTTTACTCCAATTTCCCAGAATAAGTTCAATAAATGATTAGAAACTGGTTTGAACATATAGCAATAAATTTTTTTTAATTGAACTTTGTAGTAGTGACTCTGGCATTTTCCTTATTATGGATTTGTCTGGGCTGCACAAGGATTCCTTTGTATAACCAACCTCAATAAACCAGAGGCTTCATTTATCTTTGGCGTAGTAGCATTAACCTAATTCAGGTGACAGACTCGAGGTATTATGATAAACTCTCTCACAAGCCCAGGTGTCCACAACTTGAAAATACATGTGGAAATACCCTAATGTTTCACCTGTTTTATTAGGGCAACATTCTAAGAACTCAATAGGGAACCTCCAAATGAAGGTACTGGAAGAATGTCTACTCTATAACATCCTTTATGCAAATGAGGAATTAACTGAGAAAAAAAAGGCAGTGAACCACTGTTCTTCATTCTTTTCTGTCATTCTTTCTATCCAAATAACCAACAAATTCTATCCATCCCTATTTCTAAATACCCTTCCAGGTTATTCACACTCTATTCCCATTGCCACTGTCTTCATTTGGGCTGCCATTATCATTGGCCTAGATTGCAACTACACTCTCCTGACTATACTCCTACTTTCAGTGTGGCCCCCATAGTGATCCTTCCAAAAAAATCTCATCAGTGGATTACCTCACCTGCAAACACATGATCTTCAATCACATCACTTCCTTTTTCTCTCCCATTTCTCTATCATATTTCTTTCTTCTCCACTAGCTAGACTTGCTTTTAGGATATGCTATTCTCTCTTCCTGGAGCACTATCTCATGTTTCAGTCAAGGTCCACTCAAGAAAATGGAAACCACTGTAGTTTCAGGAAGAAAGAAATTTAGTAAAGGGGACTGGTCACATAGATGACTGAGGAACTGAGAAAGCAAGGAGGGGAGGTGATACAACTCAGATTGCCAAGAACAAGAAATAGTTACCCTTCTTTGACATGGAGGGATAAAGAGAGAAGAAGATGATGTCATTTGATTCCAGAAGTCAAGTAGATGTTAGACACGAAGCAGAAGCTGGGGCATGGAGAGACAGGATATCTTGTGGGCTTGGAGCCATTGAGGAGATGCAGCCATTGCTTGAGACCCTAATGAAAAAAAAAAAAAAAAAAAGGAAGAAGGGGCAAATACCAAGTCTTTTTCTCCTCCTATAATCCACAATCCCACAGTGCTTCTCATTGGCTGAATTTACATTGAAACCACAGGAGAAGAGGTCTGAGTCCATCCCATACACAGTAAGGCAGAGGAGGGTAGGAAGAGATGTGTATATTCAACTAATTACCTCTTTTCAGAATTCCACTTACATATCATTTCTTTTGGGATATTTTTCCTGATGTTGCCATGGCATCCAATTATGGTATTTTCTTTAAATTTATTACCTTTTATTATAAATGCTCATTTAATTATTGTTTTCTGAGCTAGCTAATCCATAAGGTCTCTCAGAATATCCATTGTCCTAATAACATAGTGGTATAGTAATAAATATTTGTTAAATGAGAAAATGATCTTGATAATTGCTCTCCATAAAGGTTGTACTGATTTACCCTCACCCAAACAATAAAATGCTTCTTCTTTGACATCTTCATCAGACTGTATACAGTAGACTGGTTGATACCTGTGGACTTGAAAGTTGAAAATGGCATGTCAATGAAGTTTATATTTACATTCTTTTTATTGCAAGTGAAGATAGGAATCTTTTCATTTAAGAATCTGAAGTGACTATTTATTTGTATCTTTTGTCTATTTTTCCATTTGGTCATTGATTTTTTTTTTTTTTACACCTTAAAATTTAATTATTTATTGAACCAAGTTTACAAAGGCGAATAGATGGGGTAACATACTTGTTAGTAAAACTTAGCTCCTTTAACACTGCGATGTTTTAACTTTCTTAACAAACTAAACACCTGATAAAGACAAAACATAGAAACTTTGACTTTCTGGGCAAGGAAAAGAGGGAAAAAACACTTTGTTTACATTTTCTTATCAACTGCAAACTAGCAATCCAAGAAAACTGTCTTTTTTCAGAAGAGAGAAAGAATTTCAATCTTCTAACAATGTACCTTTATTTTTTTTATTATATGTTTTCTTTTATTGTTCATTCATTTCAGATTTTAGTATTATGCATTTTTTATTTTTATTTTTTAATAGTTTATTGTCAAGTTGGTTTCCATATAAGATGTGGTTTATCTATACAATAGAATACTACATGGCAATGAGAAAGAATGAAATCTGGCCATGTGTAGCAACGTGGATGGAACTCGAGGGTGTTATGCTGAGCGAAGTAAGTCAGGCAGAGAAGGACAGATACCATATGTTTGCACGTATAGGAGGATTAGGTGGAACTTAACGGAGGACCGTTGGGGAGAAGAAGGGGGAAAATAGTGGGGGAGAGGGAGGGAGGCAAACCATGAGAGACTCTTGAATGCTGAGAACAAACTGAGGACTCATGGGTGTGGGGGGGGAGGGGGGAGATGGGCATGGAGGAGGGCACTTGTGGGCATTTGGTCATTGATCTTGGTCATATTGATTTAGAGGAGTTTATATACCAGGAGAATTAGCCCTTTGCCTCATATGAGCTATGAATGCTCTTTCTTAATTCACTGTTCATTTTGAGACTTAGCTTCTTACGGTTTTACTACACAAAAATTTTCAACTTTGTTAATATTTTCCTTTAAGGGTTTGAATTCAATATGGCTTTTGACATACTTAGGGCTTCTTTATCCTAAGGATTATATGTTTCTCCTGGCTTTTTTTAGTATTTTATACTTTTATTTTTTTAATGTTTATTTATTTTTGAGAGACAGAGATAGAGCATGAGCCGGGGAGGGGTAGGGAAAGAGAGACACACAGAATCTGAAGCAGACTTCAGGCTCTGAGCTGTCAGCACAGAGCCTGATGTGGGGCTTGAACCCACAAACCGTGAGATCATGACCTGAGTCAGACACTTAACTGACTGAGCCAAACAGAAGCACCTATTTCTTTAATTTTTATGTTTTAATCTGTGATCAGTCTGGAATTTATTTCAATATAAGGTATAAAGCATAGATAGAACTTTACTTATTTCCCCTAAATATTGTTTTAGTTGTCTCAACATCCTTGTCTAATAATCCATTTATTTTTTCTCACGAATCCAAAATGCTAGTTTTTATCACAAACTAAATGTGGATATCTCTTTCTATTTCTTTGTTTCTCATCTTTCTATTATGATGCACTGATCTGTCTATTGATACAGCAGTCCTGTAATAATTTAAGAACTATAACACTGAATGTTGATTGCAATATTCAGATGTCTGGTTCAATGCCTATCAAAAATGTATGAAAAATAGCAAATCAGAAATGATAGTAGTGACAAAGTTTCCTGCTAGAGATTCCAAACTAAACCATGAAGAGTTATATAAAATTAAATAAGCAGGAATTCTGCTTTCAGGTTGGATATAGACTAATGCTTCCACTGCAAGAAAATCTGGATTAATTAATTACAAAAACATCACATTTTAAAAAGATACTGGGCAACTGCAGAAATAGGAAGGACTAGATATACTAATTTTTAGTAAGGGGAAATTGTTTCTGAGGAACATTGATATCATCCAGCTTTTTTTTTTTTTTTTAACCATTAGGGACATTTATTGAGCATTGGATTTACCCACGCAGAGACTCTACTGGGGAAAGGAAACCAGCAAAACTGCAGCAGTTATGCAGAGCTGACGTGACCTGATGAAAACTCACAGGGACCTCAATGCAGCACTGGATTCCCCTGGAATATTTCTCAGGTTCCACTCCTCTGTGGAAGAGGAGAACTAAGACAAAAGATTTTAAAAGACAGAGTCAAACCTCTCACAGTCTCGTGTGCTTGGGAAACAAAAGAGTGCTGTGATAGTATTGACCTTACTGCATAGCCATTCTCTCCCTCAAGTTATCTGTCAGAATCTGAAGACACACGAAGCTGGAACCTAAGTGGGGAAGGTTTGGATCTCTTAATCTTTCAGCGCTGAAGAAATGGAGACTCCTTAGGCTTTCAGTCAGAAGATAAGATGACCATGTCCTAAGCGCAGATGTAAGCCAGAGAGGAGATGATTCTCACTATGCTGCGACCCACCAGTGCTCCAGCTCAATTTCCAACTGAATTGAGTTGATCAGAACCTCACTTTGTTTGCCTAAGAGAGGGGGGGAAAGGAACATTCTAGAAATCATCTTCTAGAATGGTTCTTTAGTATGCAGAATCTGGGAAAAAACTTCAGAGTTACCAATCATGCAAAGAAATAAAACTGACTGAAAAACCACAGAAAAATAATATAATAGATGCAGACCCACAGATGATCAATACATTGGAGTTCGCAGTAAAAGTATCCATTATTATGCTAGAGGAAATAGAACAGGAAGAACAAAGCAGATGAAAGTATGGAAGATTCTAATAGGCAAATTTATAAAAAAGAAATTAAGTGGATATTCTAAAACTGAAAAACTTTAAAACTGAAAACTGAAAAACAGGATAAACACAGAGAGACCTTTAACTGAGCAAATTGTAGTCACATTGCTTAAAATAAAAGTCTTAAAAACAGCTAGAGGAAAAATAATCACATTACCTTTACAGAATCAACAGTAACACTGTATCTCAACAGAAGTGATGAAAACCAGAGGCAGTGAATAACATTTTCCAAAGGTTGAAAAAATTAAGAACCAATTTCTATCCAATAAAAACATAGAATTTATATCCAGTAAAAACATCCTTCCAAAATGAAAGTGGAATACATATATTTTCAGACAGAGTTAGAGAATTAGTCAAAAACAGACTGTCCTGGGGCACCTGGTTGGCTCAGTTAAGTGTCCAATTTCACCTCCGGTCATGATCTCAAGGTTTGTGGGTTCAAGCCCCGCGTCAGGCTCTGTGCTGACAGCTCAGAGCCTAGAGCTTGCTTCAGATTCTGTATCTCTCTCTCTCTGCCCTTTCCCTGCTCACACTCTCTCTCTCTCTTTCAAAAATAAAGATTAAAAAAAAACACCATACTGTACTAAAGGAAAAACTAAGAATATACAGCCCAATCCTTCAGTTCTAAGAAAAATGATTGCAGATGGAAACACGGAAATATTGGAGGAAATAAAGAATCATATAATGGGAAAATATATGGAAATTTAAATCTGACTGTACAAAGCAATAATCTTAATGTCAGTGGAACATAAATTATGTGCAGAACTAGAAATGCATGACAATGGTAATGCAACAGTGATTGGAAGTAAATGGAATATAAAGCCTTCTAGCAATGTCAAGAAAGTGGTAAAAGTTATAATTTATATTAATAGTGTGTAAGCCAAGAATTCCTATTATAGTCACTAATTTAAAACTAACAAGTTAAAGAAGAAAAAATAAATAATAAAAAATTGATTACCTCAAAAAAAGTAAAAAGGAAGAGCAAAAGGGAAGTACAAATAGGTCAAATGGAAAACAAAAGGTAGCCAATATAATTACATAATTATGTAAAACATAAATGAACTAAATATTCCTAGTAAAAGAATATTAATGTTAGAATCAATTAAAAATTATGATGCTTGGGAGAGCATAAAGTTTGAAGAAGTACAGAAAAAGATACATAATGAGCATCTGACTCTTGATTTCAGCTCAGGTCATGATCTCAAGGTCATTAGATCATTAGATCAAGCTCCGCATCTGTGCTGGGCCTGGAGCCTGCTTAAGATTCTCTCTCTTCCTCTCCCTCTGCCCTTCCTCCACTTGTGCATGTGCACGATCTCTCTCTCAAAAAAATTTTTAATTAAAAATTAAAAATAAAGAAACCTAGTGAATCTATAATAATATCGCAGATGTTATATTTTAAGAAGAAAACATTATTAAAGATAAACATTTCACTATGATAGTGCTAACTCTAGCAGGAAGAAATCCCAAAGAAACGCTTTGATACGTGAATATCAAAAACATTCTTCAAAATATATAAAGCAAAAAGACAAAAATTAAAAGGTGAAAAACACAAATCTAAAATCATAGTGAAGGGAACCTGGGTGACTTAGTCAATTGAGCATCTGACTTTGGCTCAGGTCATGATATCATGGTTTGTGGGTTCAAGCCCAATGTCGAGCTCTGTGCTGACAGCTCAGAGCCTGGAGCCTGCTTTGAATTCTCTCTCCCTCTCTCTCTGGCCCTCCTCTGTTCACACTCTGTCTCTCTCTCAAAAACAAATAAACATTTAAAAAAAATTTTAACTAAAAAAATTAAACATAGTGAAAAACTAAGGCTCCTCTTTCAATGCACAATAGAAAAAGCAAACAAAAAAGTCAGTAAAGATACAGTTACGTGGTTATGAACGTTTGCATTGAAATTGATTTGAAAAATGATTAAAACTTTAAAGGCATAAGAACATTTTCTAAAACTGACCATATGTTGAGTTATAAAGAAAGCATCAACAAATTTTTAAAAGATTGAAACTATTCAGATTGTGTTTCCTCACCATAATGGAATTAAACTAGACATCAATAATAAAAGGACAAAGAGAAATATTTTAATGCATGGAAATTAAACGTATGTTTCTAAGTTATTCGTTTCTAAGTTATTCATGGGTCAAAGAAAAGTTCAAAATGGAAATTATAAAATATGTTAAGTAAATGGTAACAAAGATACAACAATGGAAATCCTGCTAATGCAATTAAGGTAGGAAAAGAATGCGTGAAGTACATCTATTAGGGGGAAAAAAGCCTGAAAATTTAAGTTTCTATCTCAAGAAACTGTAAAAATAATAGCAAACTAAAGATTAGGAAAGTAGAAGGAAAGAAATAAAAAAGATACTAGCAAATAAGAATAAAATAAAAAACAAACCAACAATTGAGAAAATCAACAAAGCTAAAACTAGTTCTTTAGGGGAAGAGACAATAAAACTAATAAACCCCTAATAAAAACTATCAAGGAAAAGAGAAAACACAAATTACAACTATCAGTGATGAAAAATGAACATTAGTTAAGATCCTGAGACATCTAAAAATAAGAAAATGTTACATATAATTTTATTAAAATAATGTGCTAAATTGAATGAAATATATAAAATCCTCAAAAAAATAAACCTTATTAGAAGAACAAAGAGAAATATCAATGTTTTATACCTATTGGAAAGATTGAATTCTTCCTTCCTTCCTTCCTTCCTGCCTTCCTTCCTTCCTTCCTTTCTGCCTTTCTTTCATTGAGCTCCTAGGTGGTTCAGTCAGTTAAGCATCTGACTCTTGAATTCGGCTTAGGTCATGATCTCACAGTTCATGAGATCAAGCCTCGCATCAGGCTTTGTGCTGACTGTGCAGAGCCTACTTGAGATTCTCTCTGCCCCTCCCCTGCCAAAGTAAATAAATAAACATTAAAAAATTAAGTCTCCTCACAACAAAACCCCGGCCCAGATGGCTTCATCTTTGAATTTCTCAAAATATTAAGGGGTAGAATAATACCATCCTACATATAGCTTTCCGGGGAGTAAAAATAAAAAGGAGAGGTGGGGAAAGTAAGTAAAAGTTTTTTAGAACACAAAAAGTTTTAACCATAATAGAGAAAAGAAGATAAATAAAATTTCATCAAAATGGAAAACCTTGTTCAGTACAAGATACATTAAGAAAGTGAATAACAGGCAAGAGCCAAGAAGAAAATATTCACAATACATATATCTGACAAAGTACTTGTATTTTAGCCAGTATATACATATGTGTATATACATATACACATATATATACAGTATATACATATCCTGGAAATATACATACATATATATATATATATATATATCCTGCTAATGGATTTTCATATATATATATATTCAAGTTTATTTATTTTGAGATAGAGAGAGCTAGCAGGGGAAAGGGATAGAGAAAAAGAGAGAGAGAGAGTATCTCAAAAAGTCTCCATACTCAGCTTGGGGCTCAATCCCATGACCAGGAAATCATGACCTGAGCTGAAATCAAGAGTTGGACGCTTAACCGACTGAGCCACTCAGGCACCCCCAGAACATATTTTGAAACTAAGTCATCTAAGGTTCTTGCTATTGCCTGCCAACCAGGCCCAACAGGCATAATGACACCAAATGTCTGTGCCAGTACGGTGTCCTGAGGCATACCAGGTATCAGGTTCCATTTGGACTACATTATGACAAAGAACAGAACTGACATGACCCAAAGTAAAACAGTTAAACAGCAGTATGCTGGTGTCTCTGCCATGTGAATGCATCTTATTTTCCACTAATTTTTCTTCTGGAGCCCTAGATGACTTTGTAAAATACAAGAGTGCCCAAAGGTGAGAGAAAATAACCACAAAATTTCAGGGGCTTGAATATATTGGTGAAGTTTCTAGGGGTCTAATTTTAGGGACTTGGGATATTCCCTTACACCACTCACTAAAGAAAATGGCACATGATGGATGATAATACATTATATGCCTATAATTATAAAGGCAACATATAGCATAATGAACATTTTGCTCCAATCCATTTATCAGGTAACCCACTAGGACATTAGTTTTGAACGGATCAGAAGAGAAGGCTCTGAAGCAGGTTCATGCCACATTGCAGGCTGTTCTGGCACTTGGGTCATATGCCTCACTACAGCCAATAGTATTGGAAATAACTGGTTCTCAGAAAGCTCTGGAAAACCTCAAAAGAACATTCACAGAGCAAGTTCTAGGTTTTAGAGTATGGGCACGTTCTCTTTACCAACAATTCCCCATTTGAAAAGAGCTCCAGACTATGCCTGATCATGAGAAATGAAATGACTACACAGCGCCAACTTCTCGAACTGAACTGGGTATTATCTGATCCATTGAATGGTAGCATCCTATTGTGAAATGAAGACTGTATAGGCAAAAACTAGACCTGAGTAGGTCCAGAAAGTACAAGTACACTGTATAACAAGCAGGCAGTTCAGACTCCTATGGCACCTGCTCCTACTACTTTGTAACTTCTGCCTTGATCCATACATCCCCATGGCCACATGGGAGTTTCTTATGACCAGCCAATGGAGGAGGAAATAACGTGATCCTAGTTTACAGATGTTATCTGCACAGCGTTTACATTATAGCCTTATGCAGGGCTGTCCCTGAATAATTGTGCTGAAGGGAAAGTCTCCCAGAAGGCCTAAATTCATACACTCCATCTAGTTGTCCACTTCGCCTGGAAGGGGCGATGATCTGCTTTGGATCTACATTAATTCATGGGAGGTGACTGATGGGTTGACGTGCTGGATAAGGACCTGTAAAATTGAAAATTTTGTGCAGGAAGTTCTGGGGCAAGTGGCAAGTGAATGAGCTTTTGTAATGGGCACAGGGTATGTAAATATTTGTGTCTCACATAAATGCCCAGGCAGTATCCACTTCAGAGGCTTTCAATAATCCCGTTGTCCAGCTAAGTCACCCTGTAAATCTTAGCCTTTTTCTCCCACCATACTGCATTGATGAACACTGGAGACATAAAGGGCTAAGCTTGGAACTTGGTGGATTCACTGGGACATCTCTGAGTGCTGCTTCCTTGCCCAACAGCTCTGGTAAAAGGAAAACCATAGCAACTCAATAAACATAGGATGACCAAGTAATCATATGTCGCAAAAAGTGAAGGTTCAGCTACACTTGCATAGAAAACCCTGTTAGGCCAAGTTGTGTGTAATGATACATGAGATGGGTGGTAAAAGATTAGTATGATCATCAACCTGGTCTCCTGAACATCTATGCAAGTAGAACTGTGTTTTATATTAGCTGATTCTATTTGCCCCTGCTCCATTACATCTTAGAGGGAGAATATTGAGAATGACTAATGTTTTAAGTTTTGATGACAGTGTGAATGAGTTTATCTGAGAGGAAACAGCATCCAGTAGGATTTCATGTGTCTCGTGTGCTGAGATCACAATAGTTTTCATCTAAAAAACAAGAGTAGATGCTGAGGGGCAAAAGAAGTGGACTGAATATTTTCTTTTGCCCATTGAAGCTGCTCTCCATCCTTCTCTACTCTGTGTCCAGAGAGGCTTAGTTCTATGGATTCTATTAATGGGCATCTTCACCTTCTGTCTTCTAGTTGGATTTGTCCAGAAGTCCCCAGCAGAGGTCCAGAGGACTAGAAGAAAGAGTGAATTCTGAGTTATATTCCCCTAGTTTTCATCCTGGAGGTGGGTCACCTCATTTGACTTAAGGATTAGTTCCTATTAAGGAGCTAGTTCTGACTTCTAGTAACTAGTCCCTCTATAATAGCCTCTGGTGCTCTGGGATAATGCACTAACCCTTGTGGACTTCCTTAGACCCTGCACATAATTTCGTAATTGGCTCTTTACTAAATTCTTCTTAATTACTCACTTGACTGCACCTTATTTTCTGCTTGATATGCTAGCATTTTATATCTCCTCTCAAATCTCTTCTTATTAATACATTCCTAATATTAACACATGACATTAACACCTACCCAGTTACCCAAGACAGATATCTAGGTGACCTCCTGATATATTCTTTCTCTCAGTCTTCATGGCTTATTCACAATCAACTCTTCTTTTATTTTAAATTTTAGTTAGTTAACACACAGTGCCATATTGGTTTCAGGAGTAGAATTCAGTGATTTATCACTTATATACAACACCCATTGCTCAACACATGTGCCTTCTTTAGTACGCATATCACATCACCCATCTAGATCATCTCCCATCTACCTTCCTCTGTCAACCCTGTTTGTTCCCCATCATTAAGAGTCTCTTGTGGTTTGTTTCCCTCTCTTCTCTCCCCACTGTCCCGTATGTTCTCTGTTTTGTTTCATAAATTCCACATATGAGTGAAATCATGATATTTGTCTTTCTCTGCTTGACTATTTTGTATAGCATAATACATTGTAGCTCCATCCACATCATTGCAAATGTTAAGATTTCGTTTTTTCTTTGATGGCTGAGTAATAGTATGTTGTATACATATGTCAGATCTTCTTTATCCATTCATCAGTCAATGGGCATTTGGGCTCTCTCCATAGTTTGGCTATTGTTGACAATGTTGCTATAAACATTGGGGTGCATGTACCCTTTTGAACCTGCATTTTTGCATCCTTTGTGTAAATGCCTAGTAATGCAATTGCTGGACCATAGGGTAGTTCTATTTTTAGTTTTTTGAGGAACCTCCATACTGTTCTCCAGAGTGGCTGCACCAGTTTGCATTCCCACAAACGATGCAAGAGAGTTCCCTTTTCTCCACATCCTCACCAACATCTGCTGTTTTTTGTGTTGCTAATTTTAGCCATTCTGACCGATGTTAGGTGGCATCTCATCATAGTTTTGATTTGTATTTCCCTGATAATGAGTGATGTTGAGCATGTGTCTGTTAGCCATCTGGATGTCTTGTTTGAAAAAGTGTCTATCTTGTCTTCTGGCTCAATTCTTAAATGAGTTTTATTTTGTTTTTTCTTGTTTTTGCATGCTGAGTTTGATAAGATTTTGGATACCAACCCTTATCAGATATGCCATTTGCAGATATCTTCTCCCATTCTTAAGGTGCCTTTGATTGTTTGCTTCGTTGTGCAGAAGACTTTTGTCTTGATGAAGTCCCAATAGTTCATGTTTGCTTTTGTTTCCCTTGCCTTTAGCAATGTGTCTAGTAAGAAGTTGCTCTGGCCAAAGTCAAAGAAATTGCTGACTGTGTTCTTCTCTAAGATTTTGATGGTTTCCTGTCTCCATTTAGATATTTCATCTACCTTGAATTTATTTTTGTATATGGTGTAAGAAAGTGGCCCAGTTTTATTCCTCTGCATGTCACCATCCAGTTTTCCCATCATCATTTGTTGAAGAGACTATTTTTTCCATTAGATATTCTTTCCTGTTTTGTCAAAGATGAGTTGACTGCTTAGTTGTGGGTCCACTTCTGGGTTTTCTCTTCTTTTTCCATTGATCTACGTGTGTGTTTTTTTGTGCAAGTACCATACTGTTTTAATGACTACAGATGTATTATATAGCTTGAAATCCATAACTGTTTTGCTTCCAGTTTCTTTTTCAGGAGAGTTTTGGCTATTTAGGGTCTTCTGTGGTTCCATACAAATTTTAGGATTGTTTGTTCTAGCTCTGTGAAAAATGCTGGTGTTATTTTGATAGGGATTTTATTAAATGTATAAATTCCTTCAGGTAGTATAGACATTTAAACAATCTTTGTTCTTCCAATCCATGAAGATAGAATACTTTTCCATTTCTTTGTGTCCTCTCCAATTTCTTTCATAAGTATTCTATAGTTTTCAGACTACAGATCTCCACTTCTTTAGTTTGGTTTATTCCTGGGGTTTTGTTTGTTTGTTTGTTTGTTTGTTTGTTTTGGTGCAATTGCAAATGAGATTATTCCTTGATTTCTTTTTCTGTCACTTTGCTATTGGTGTATGGAAATGCAACAGATTTCTACACATTGATTTTATATCCTATGACTTTGCTGAATTCATGTATTAGTTCTAGCAAATTTTTGTGGAGTCTTTCAGGTTTTCTACATAGAGTATCATGGTCATCTGGAAATAGTGAAAGTTTGACTTCTTCTTTGCCAATCTGAATGCATTTTATATCTTTTTGTTATCTGATTGTGGAGGATAAGACTTACAGAACTATGTTAAATATTAATGGTGAGAGTGGACATATTGTCATGTTCCTGATCATCAGGGAAAGGCTCTCAGTTTTCCCCCCTTGAGGATGATATTAGCTATGTGTCTTTCATGATGTTCAGGTATGTTCCATCTATTCCTACTTTGTTGAGGGTTTTTATCAAGAATGAATGCTGTATTTTGTCACATGCTTTTTCTGTATCTATTGATAAGATCTTATGGTTCTTATCCTTTATTTTATTAATGTGGTGTATCATGTTGGTTGATTTGCAAATATTGAACCAGCCTGCAGCCCAGGAATAAATTCCAGTTGATGAGGGTGAATAATTCTTTATTAAAAATATCCATTAATTTTTGAGAGAGAGAGAGAGAGACTGTGTGTGTGTGTGTGTGTGTGTGTGTGTGTGTGTGAGAGCAGGGGAGGAGCAGAGAGAGAGGGAGACACAGAACCCAATGCAGGGCTCAAACCCACGAACAGTGAAATCATGACCTGAGCCTAAGTTGATGTTTAGCCAACTGAGCTATCCAGGCACCCCTATCATGGTGAATAACATTTTAATGTACTGTTGAAACCAACTCTTCTTTAATATTTTTATATGTTTACCATGCCTACTACTACAGCTTTATAACTCAATATATTTGCAATGGCCTACTAACATAACTCCTTTTTTGAGTCTTATGCCTACCTATCCACCCTACACACTGTTGCTTTTCAAACATGCATAGCTGAACACATCTCATTATTGCTTACAACTATTTGATGTTGCTTCTCCATCAGTCTCAGTCCAAAGTCTTGAGAATGACATGAAAGATTCTTCAAGCTCTGGATCTGCCTGTTTCCCTCTTTTTTCCCTCACATAGTATCCCTTGGACATACTGAATTGATTGACATTCTGAGAACCAACCCAGCTGGCTCCTATCACCATGCCTTTGCACATGCTGATTGCTTTGCCTGGCAGGCTGTTCTTGATCTTGTTTACCTGGGAAATATAAAATCACTTTTTTTTAAGACGTGACTCAAATATCAGTTTCTGTATATATACTTTCCTGACCTACTTGAAAACCATGTAGAATTAATGTAACTACCTTACATTTGCTCCTTTAGTAAATATTTATTAACATCATATATCACACACTTATTCTATCATTAAAGATATAATGCTGAGTGATACGTGGACTCTTGGAGATGGCAAGCTAGTAAGGAGATAAAGACAAATAAAAACAGTTAAATATATGGTATATACTTCGTGATTAAGGCTAGGAAACAGCATGAAGTAAATTGAGAGACTTCCCGGAGGGAATACCATTTGATAGAAGATGGTCACCGCAAATCTCATCCATAAGGTGGTATTTGAACAGGGCCCAGAATGAAGTAAGACAACAAGCCATGTGGGCAACTGAAAGAATATTGTGCTAGGCAGGGAGCCCTGTGGTCTCAAAAGCCCAGTGGCAAGCATGCACTTAACACTTTAAAAGATCAGCAAGGTTGGGGCGCCTGGGTGGCTTAGTCGGTTAAGCGTCCGACTTTCGCTTAGGTCATGATCTCGCAGTTCCTGGGTTCGGGCCCGCGTCGGGCTCTGTGCTGACTGCCAGCTCAGAGCCTGGAGCCTGTTTCAGTCTGTGACTCCCTCTCTCTCTGACCCTCTCTTGCTCATGCTGTCTCTCTCTCTCCTAGAAATAAATAAAAACATTAAAAAATAATTAAAAAAAAAAAAAGATCAGCAAGGTGGCCAGTGTAGACAGATGTGAGTGGGGTAGAGCATTGTAGGTAATGAGATGACAGAGCTATGAAACTTGGAAGAAGCTTGGATTTTTCTCAGGGAATATTGGAGAATTTTCAGTGGAATGCTAATGTAATCTGACTTTAAGTTTTTTAAAAAAGTGACTCTGGCTCTGTGCTGACAGTAGTCTGTAACTGAGCTCAGGCAGAGACAAAGAGGCCAGGTAGGAGGCTGTTGTAGTCATCCAGAAGATGGTGGATCCAGTAGTGGTGTGGACCCATGGAGGTGGTGAGAGATGCTTAAATTCAGGTTACATCCTGCAAGGAGAGCCAAAAGATATACTGAAGGATTAGCGCACACACACACACACACACACACACACACACACGATGCATTGACAGAGAGAGACAGAGAGAGGAAAGAGTTAAGAATGACTTCAAGGTTTTGGCTTGAGCAACTGAGAGGTTGGGAAGGCTCTTTCCTGCCCTATGGGGCCCAGGAGGAGGAGGAGCATCTTTGGATGGGAAATGAGTAGTTTCATTTTGGATATATTAATTTGGAGCTGTGCACTAAATGTCTCCCTAGAGACCCAAGTGAATAGTCACATACATATACCTGGAGTTAGAGGTATGCGATAAATATCTAGGCATGGAGGTCTATAGTTATCTGTAATAATGCCTGTGATATTCTGTTCGATTTGTTGCATATTGACACCCCAAGTAAACCCTAAGCTCCTTAAGGCCAGCAACTCTGTCTAATGCAACTTTGTATTCATAGTACCTAGACCAATTCTTCATAAATACATACTGGATAAAATGATCCTGTGCATGGCTCTCATTTGCCCTCCTCTTCTCCTTCTCCTTTGCATACCTCTTTTCCTAATTCTCATCTCCTTGGAGGAAGAGATATGCTGGACCCATCTATTTATTCTTAATACCCAGTACACCTCGAGAGAGAGAGAGAGTGCATATATATATATATATATATATATATATATATATAATCCTTCGTATATATTTGCTATATTGAATTAATTACTCCATACTCTATTTATATCTATATTTTGGATATCCTTTTGGATTAATAAGTGTAAACAGTTATAATTTTGAAATGGGCTTCCTCGCAGACCACATCTGTCCCATCTCCATTTACCCAAGTATCAGGCAAAATTCAACATAAGTGGAAAAAAATGAAGGAATTTCTTCTGCAGTCAAATACCAATGACTTTAGCAATCTCAAGTATTATCCGTAATCTTAATATATTCCTTCATTTTATGGTGTCTTAAAGGTTTCAAAGACCTTTTGTACATATTTTCTCCTGTAATTCTTAAAATCAACAGAGCACCAGGGAGGACATGAACTTGCCAAGTACTACACTATTATTAGGACAGAATTTGGAGTCAAACCTGGTTGTTTTTGTTTGTTTGTTTGTTTGTTTGTTGGTGTGTGTGTGTGTGTGTGTGTGTGTGAGTGACTCTAATTCTTAGGCTCCTTTCTCTACACCATTTTAGCTCCCTGGTGGTCTTTACATTTTTTAGTGCAAAATGTTGAGTTTTGAAACTCTCTTTTCTACTGGAGACTATTGTAAAATGTGTCCTGATTCTGTATCATGATGACTTTTTAGAGCAATAAAGGAAACACGTGTGGTGAAATTTGAAAGTGATTCCTTGCACCTGTTAGGATGGCTACTGTCCAAAAAAAAAAAAAAAAAAGATAACAAATGCTGGCGACGATGTGGAGAAATTGGAACCTTCGTGCACAATTGGCGAGAATGTAAATTGGTGCAGTCACTGTGGAAAACAGTATGGTGGCTCCTCAAGGAAACAAAAACAGAATTACCATCTAATCTAGCAAACTCAATTCTGGGTATTTATCCCAAAGAATTGGAATCAGGATCTCCAAGCATTATGTGCACTCCCATCTTCGTTGCTGTGCTATTCACAATAGCCAGGTTGTAGAAACAACCTAAATGTCCATAGATGGATGAATGAATAAAGAAAATGTGGGGGCACATGGGCAGCTTAGTTGGTTAGGCATCCGACTCTTAGTTTCAGCTCAGGTCATGATCTCATGGTACATTAGATCGAGCCCAGCATGGTCAGGCTCTGTGCTGACAGTGAGGAGCCTACTTGGGAATCTCTCTCTCCCTCTGTCTTTGCCCCTCCCCTGTGTTCTCTCTCACTCTGTCTCTCAATAAAATAAATAAATTAAAAAAAAAGAAAATCTGAGAAACACACAGACGCACGCACACACAGGAAGATTACTCACCAGTAAAAAAGAAGAAAATCATGTCACGTACTATAACATGGATAGACCTAGAGGACATTATGCTAAGTGAAATAAGCCTGTCACAGAAGAATAAACACTACCCGACTCTCTTCATATGAGGTACCTAAAATAGACTCACAGTAACAGAGAGCAGGGGGGGGGTGGGGGGAGAAATGGGGAGTTGCTGTTTAAACAGGTACAAAGTTTCACTGCTATAACATATGCTGTCCAACATTGTGCCTACTTAACAAGGCCATATTGCACACTTAACATTTTGTTAAAAGTGTCTCCAGCTGTGTTTTTTCCCCAGTGAAAAAAATTGCAGGTGATCTGTTGACCAGAATAGAAGATGTAGGACTCCGCTCTCCTGGTAAAATTCTGGAAAGGTCGTCAGTCTGCAAAGCAGGTTGTAAACATCCTGTTTAGCAGCATGGTCACCCTGGTGTAGATCCCCCCGCCCTGGGAAGGAAACGACACTGTACGGCATAATTGGTGATTTGTTTTTACATGTTCAGTTGCCATTTTTTAGGCAAGTTCTTGGTATGGGACAGAAACTTCCGCGTGCTGAGTTATATGCTATAAAATGTGAAGCTGAGTTCATGTTTTCTTCTTTTCCTACCAGCCAGTGTGATTTTTCTCTCTTGCAGGGCGCCCCCCACTGCCCACCCAAAGCTACCTGCATTTCCTCCATCAATATTTCCTTTATGTATTTAGAAAAAAAGCCCTGGAAGTGTGAATTTGACACTGTCCTTCACTCTTGTCTTGGACATTTGTCCTTTCAGACCCAAGAATCAGAGTATTTTCTGTCTCTCTTAAATTTGTTGTGGCGCCAGACAGGCATCAAAGGGGACCGTCTGGATTATTTACAAGATGCAGACCACATAGCATCCACATAGGACATGAATATCAAATGTTCAAACACCCAGGCCCTCCTCGCTCTCTCTGAGGGCGTCCTTGTGAGTGTTTTTACTCTCCAGCAAGAAAGACATGAAGAGGTCTATGTGTAAAGCATAACCAGCCTTCACACGTCCGGAATGCTCCCACAGTCTGTCTACAAAGGACCAGCGCACCCTGGCAATGCACCTCATGCCATCAGGGCACATCACAGACTCTTTCCTGGGGGAGGCGCTGAGTTGTCCTCGTGCTGAAGGACAGCTGCCTCCCTCTGGGCTGGTGGAGATTTGTGCACTGAGGAGTAGGACGTCCTTCTTTTCATGCTGCTCCCGAGGCTCGTCTGCACTCAGGAGACACCTGGATCATTCTGGAAGCCAGGTCCCTGGTTGTAGTTGCACATCCACCCAGCCTCCATCTCCCTCCCCGTCCCCACCCCAAGCTTCCTCACGGGCATGGGCATGTCCAAATTTGACAGCCACACTGCAAGTCTGAATTGTGACATCTGCCTGGTCATCAGTGTCACCCTTCTGTTGACAGTTTGCCTCGCTGGCTCCTTTTACCAGTTTGTTCAGGCCAGGGTCATTGTAAAGTGCGGAGCTGAAAGAACCAACATATTCAGGAAATCCCTGTGTTTTCACAAAAACCCTTCTTTCAATCTTGCCTTCTCTTGGAAGCTTGGTATTGATGTCAGAATTGTAATGGTGTTCATGACGAGGCATCCTCTGTATCTCTAATAATTTAGAGATGTTTAGATGCTCTCATGGTCCAAACTGAAATCTGGAACCGTACAGCTCTACTACCATGTTCATTCTCTGTATCAGTATTTCATGGAGATCTGAATATGGCCGGTCTTATTTTTAGCTCAATATTTATAGAATATAAAAATTCAGCTCTTCTAATTTCAAATTATCTTAATCCTCTCTTCAACTTCTATGGATATGACTACCTCTCACTTTGGCCAGTATAATAATATTTTAGAAATGATACAGAGGGAAGGAAATATTACGCATTGTCAGGACCTGTGTAAATTATGAGCTGTAGCAGCGGGCCAAATACTAATAAGAAATTAGGCCCTGTCATGGTCTCTTTCTCTAAAATTGGGCAAAATAATAATTCTATACAGTTACTGTTCTCTAAACTACATTTTTCAACTTACTCTGACTCTAATAAAAAACCCCTCTCCTGGTTTCTTTCAGGACTTGTATCATTGTCCTGGAAGAAATTTAAGAAAAACAAGCTTCCGATTGTACCAGGTCTGAGAAATTCACAAGCGGAAGTAGTGGGACACACAGGCTCCTTGCACAATGCTAACTACTATGGATTTTTTAAAAATTTTTTTAATGTTTTATTTATTTCTAGGAGAGAGAGAGAGAGAGACAGCGTGAGCAGGGGAGGGTCAGAGAGAGAGGGAGTCACAGACTGAAACAGGCTCCAGGCTCTGAGCTGGCTGTCAGCACAGAGCCCGACGCCGGGCTCGAACCCACGAACCGCTAGATCATGACCTAAGCGAAAGTCGGACGCTTAACCCACTAAGCCACCCAGGCGCCCCTAGATTTTTTTTTTTTTAAGAATCCAATGTAGCCAGGAGTATTTTCTAATAGGTCCCTTTCAAATTTATTTTTTAGAAGCCTGTACAAATTTGTATATTCATTCCAGCCCACGTGGAAGGCAAGGGCCCGCTGGGTCAGGCCGGGGTCTTGTAAATGGCCAATGCCTGCTCGTTCTTACATGCACACTACCTCACAAGAGAAGCAATTCTCTGGGAAAATATTACTGTCATTTCCACTCTAACGAGAGGCTAAGATAATAAGTAAGTGTGTTTGGAACAAAACATAAATGTAAATGAATTGTAAAAACAGAGACATGAGACATTGAGAAGCCAGTATTGTAACTTTAGAGTTTAAAGTTAGAGAAAATCATGAACTCCAGTGAGAAATATCTTAGCTTTCTGTCTGGAATTCCTATACTGAAGGGAATTTATCCATTTGCCGGTCTGTCACCCATTATTTGGATGTTTACAGCTATTCTTAACACATTCTCTTAATTAATTTTCGACACATCCGAGGGAATCTAAGATTGTCCTATGGAAATCATTGAATCCCATTCTCTCCTATTTTACCTTCAACAGGGAATAAGGTTTCCTGGATGACTCCAGGTTATTCAACAAGTCTATTAAAGATGTTCTCTGAAACACATTCACCCCCACCAACATACGTGTGCACTTGTGCACATATGAGCACAATTATACACAGGCACAACTGTGTCTATATAAAAACATGCACTATTTCCGGGGCTAGTTGGAGGAAAATGTAGTTCTCCCCCAAATATAGCCCGTGCTATATGCACACCCCTTGTACTAAAGCCTATCTGTTGGTGGTTCAGGTGAAGGGGTTAGGAGGAGGAGAAGCATTTCAGGAGTCTTCCCTGAAGGTGATTAAAATGGACTGTGTAATAGGCACAATAGAAGATCTTTTGTGGTGCAGAGCAAACAGATGGCAATAGAATTCCCATGTATCTAGCTCATTTAGTCTGTTTCACTGACTTTCTGGGGATGTCTTGGAATCAGGTTTGCAACACATTTAAACCTTGGTTTGTGAGCATAATTCATTCCAGAAACATGCTTGTAATCCAAAGCACTTATATATCAAAGAGAATTTCCCCCTAAAAAATAATGGAAACTCAGATGATTTATTCCACAACCCAAAGATAGTCACATAACAATGATTATAAGACTGTAATATGATACAAAATAACACAGAAAACACAAGATATAAAGAAAAATACACACATTAATCTGCACTTACCTTTGAAAACCTTCATGCCTGGTGTGAGGGAGACAAAAGAGAGGAGGGTTACTGTGTAGGATGGCTTTCACCATCACTAACAGAACCACTGCTATCTATTGGCTCAATGGAATCTTTTTTCTGCATGGGGACCGTTGTATACGCTCTCATGGATGTTGACTCCAGTACAGAATTAATAAACACTTGTCATATACCATATTTAATGTAACTGGCAGTAAGGCGGCAGAGGAAAGGGTCTCTATCTGCAGGCAGCTTGACCTAGAATGAAGCTTCCTTTTGTGTGGAAAAGCAAAGGACTTTTGCTTTGAAGTGACCAAAAATACACTAGTGCCAGTTGTGAGCACCTTCCAACATTCTGAAAAATCACTGATTTCTGCCAAACACCATGGCCTGAGACTGAGCATGTGAGCATTGGAGACAGCTACCCACAATCCCACAGCACGCGCGAGAGAGAACCATTGGCTTAGTTGAGATCGTGCGACATTCAGCATCACATAATGCACATATTGCAATATATTGCTCATTTATCAAGTTAAAATTTACTAAAAATGTTTGCTTATCTCGTAGAACGCTTGCAGAACAAGCTACTTTCAATCCAAGGTTTTACTGAATTTGGAAATTTACTCTGCCTGGACTTCCCTCTTGTAATTGCTGGCACTCTGAATGCTCCATAGAGTTAATATAGTAGATATGCTGAGTGCATATTATCATTTATCATTCTAAGAGTTATATACTATTACAATTTCCATTCTACTGTTGAAAAAATTGAATATTAGAAAGGTTACTCTGGCCTTAGTCTTGGGGCTAGTGAATAGTATGATCTTGGATCTGTTGGACCCAAGATATATACTTCTAACCCCTATGCTAGACTGTCTCCAGAGTTCCGAAATCCAGCTTGGACTAGAGGTGCTATCTGTCCCCATTCTAAATTTAAATTAAGAAGAAAAGACAGAAAAGTTTACAAATTCATTAACTTCCTCTACTAGACCATGGGCTAGTAAATTTTCTTCTAGAAAACTTTTATTCAAGAAGTTTACTGAGTCATATCAGCCTGAAGTTCATTACAATTATGTTAAATAATATAAAACAGAAATCTATATTTAGCACCCATGAAGAGATAGCTAGGGGGCGCCTGGGTGGCTCAGTTGGTTAAGCATCCGAAGTCAGCTCAGGTCATGATCTCATGAAGTCGGACATTAACTGACTGAGCCACCAGGTGCCCTATCTCTGTGTCTTGACACTATTGCCCTTCGTTCAAATGACAAAAGGTGTTATATGACCATGGTCCATATATGACCTTTTGATATAGAGATCCTCAGAGAAACGACCACTGGAGGCTGATAGTCAGATGGTTGCTGTTTCTCAGCAGAGTGGCACATATTGTCATTTGTATTTGCCTGGGTCAGTGGATTACAGGAATTATCTAGCTTTACTAAATTAAATCAACATGATTAAGGACATACAAAAATGGCGGAAATAGAGAGGTCATTAAGATAATATTGATTATGCTGACAAAAGGGAAAAACGGGTGAAGCTGACTCTTCTGAGTCCCAAATAAGCTCTCATTGGCCCCGGTAGGAGGTAAAAACACTAACTATTTAATTCGATATGAAATAAGAAGTCAAAATAACATGAATTCCAAAAACATCCAAAATAATTTAGAAGACTACTTGATATACGGATTTAAAGTCATTATGGTTAAGAATGAATCTCTTTTAAGGAGATATATCTGTGGTTTGAAGTATCAACCACTGCAATTAGAAAGACATGTAAAAACCAAGAATTCAAAACGTGATCCATATTCTAGGTGAGAGCTGAAAACTATTTGGTACCATTAATACATAGAAGACAAAATTATTGGGTGCACCTGGGTGGCTCAGTCGGTTAAGTGTCTGACTTCGGCTCAGGTCATGATCTCACAGTTAGTGGGTTCGAGCCCTGTATTGGGTTCTGTGCTGACAGCTCAGAGCATGAAGCCGCTTCAAGTTCTGTGTGTGTATGTCTCTCTCTCTGCCCCTCCCCCACTCACTCTCTCTCTCTTTCAAAAATAAAATAAAACATAAAAAAAGAAGACAAAACTATTAACAAAATAGGACCAAAGGAAATAAAAATTACTTTTCTTTTTATTTATTTTTATTTTTTTAATGTTTATTTATTTTTGAAAGAGAGACAGACAGACAGAACATAAGCAGGGGAGAGGCAGAGAAAGAATGGGAGACGCAGAATCCAAAGCAGGCTCCAGGCTCTGAGTTGTCAACACAGAGCCTGACGCAGGGCTCGAACCCATAGACTGTGAGATCATGATCTGAGCCAAGGTCGGACACTTAACTGACTGAGCCACCCAGGTGCCCCCAAATTACTTTTAAAGTATCTTATTTTTATCTTATTATTTTAAAATGCATACTTTATAGTTATCATACATGATGCAGATATAAATGTGTAATTTATAAATGATGAACTGTGCATATATAGATGCATTTGTTAAGTACTTTTGTACTGATAGGAATAAATGGCCCAAAAAGATTCTAGAAATTGGTATCTTTGAGAGGAGAAAAAAAGAGCAGCATGTTTCTACACAAACTCGTATTAAGAACATTTCAAAATCATTGTACAGTGAGTAAAAATGAATTAACTTTCCTTGTTGGTCCCCTTGAGATTTTCTCTTTAGACTTCCCTCTACTTTCAATGGCATCTCCATTCTGTTTTTTCCCTTTTAAGTGGAAATGCCAGCCAGGCTGACTTCCTCTTAATATTGTAATACTGTGAAAATAAGGCCAGGCACATTACATCCCCATTCCACACCTTCCGCTGCCCTCCCATCCACACCCCTACAATGGCCTTCGAAGTCCTAAGGGATCCGTTCCCTCCTCTCCCCTCCCAACCCCATCAATTAAAAATTGTACCCCCCTCAGTAGCCCACTTCACACATATCATCCCTCAGGCTTTTGCTGTTCCCAGATTTTCCCAGATTTTTACATGGCTGGTGCCCATGGGTCTTTCTACTTGGGTCTTTCTTCAACTATTTTTTCTCAGTGAGCCCTTCACTGGCCACCAGATTCACCTCTGTTCTTTTTCCTTGCATTATTTATCTCCTAGATATTTATGATCATCCAACATACTATGTGTTTATTTACAAATACATTTTACATATAAATACGTGAACAAATACATTGCACGCTATCCTTAAAATTAAATTAACCACTTTAATAATGTATAATGTAACTACTGTCATTTTATAACACACGGAAGGGAAGGCTTGGCTTGCTCACAGACTACAACCTCCTGGCAGGGACCAATACTGTCATTTGGATGCATCACATTTGAGAAGAGGACAAAGGATCTCACCAGAAATAATTTGGACTTTCCACATATAAAATACTTAACTTTGGAGACCTATACATCTTTAAACTTCCAAGAATGTGTTTAGAGAAATTCTCTTTGGACAAATTTATTTCTTGGAATAAAGGGCTCTGTAGAAAGTGCTTAGTAAGGATCTAAGGATTTCCTTACAGAGTCCTTACAGAAGGTAAGTTCATGAACGCAGAATTAGAAATACTGTATATTCCAAAAAAACAATTTCATTGATTCTCTATTGCCATAAAAAAGTAACTAGAAGGAAACTTATGTATGGAGTCATCGAGATACTAGATCTTTGGAAAAATTATATTCCAGAGGTGCCACAGAATAACTTAAGAAGTAATATGACTGGATGAACCCACTGAGGAAAAAAGATGTTTTATGGATAACAGTAGAAAAGAGAAACAGCAGTGGGTAGCATCAACATTAGAAAGCAATGAGCATTGGGAGCAATTTCTTTCCTACAAAGGAAGCTGTCTATCTTTTGGAAGTGGGCAGGACTCAGGGGACGACTGAGGAATTTCTGCAGAAATGTAGTCAGACTTATTACCAATCTGCACAAAAAATGTTCACTTTACCGGGAACTGACGGCACAGATATCTTCTTCTCTTGGGGATCAATCTAATTCTGGCCCGAAGGTAACGGAGGAAATAAGAACTTATAGGGATGATGGTGCCTCTAAGTTATTTCCACTGCTCTGTTAGCACCACTCTTTTATCAGCAAGAAAGGACTTCAGGAAAGAGGTCATGTGCCAGTTATCACCAGTTACACACACAGCTCGCAGGACATTCCTGAAGCCACACATTTCCAGGACACATTGAGATACTGCAAATATGAACCAAACACTTACTTTCTGTCTGCCCTAAAAAGACAGCATTTTAGTCTTTAGCAGCTCCTGAAGAGTCGAGTTATCAGAGGGTTGCTGAATAGTGGGCCTCACCTTTGTTCCTGATTTTTCTCAGGTAGAGACACTAGTTATAGGATAGCATAATCTATTCTGATAGCTTAATCGGGCTGGCAGAAATACACCTTTTTTGGTATCATGCATGTATTAAGTTTTTGAAATATAATCTTGCATCCGTGATTCTGATGCAAGATGCCTCTACATTCTTTATCAATGGAGAAACAGGACCTCTTTTAATGGGAATGGATAATTAATTGTTATATTTTGAAATTTGTTATGTGGGAAGAGCTTTCTTGCTAATTTTAAGCTCTTTGCAGCTAAGGCCTGTACATAGCTCACCTTTTCCTTTCTTATAAAATTGTATTTGAACATAATAGATGATCAGTAAGTTTTCTTAAATGAATGACTCAGTCAGTAAATGAAAGATTGGGGCACCTGAGTGGCTCAGTCAGTTAAGCGTTTGACTCCTGGTTTTGGCTCAGGTCATGAACTTATGGTTTGTGGGTTCGAGCCCTGAGTTGGGGTCTGTGCTGGCAGTGCGGAGCCTGCTTGGGATTCTCTCTCTCCTTCTTTCTCTGCTCCTCCTCCTCCTTCTTCTCTCTTTCTCCCTCAAAATAAATAAATAAACTTAAAAAAAAAATGAGGGCCACCTGGGTGGCTCAGTTGGTTAAGCATCTGATGTCGGCTCAGGTCATGATCTCATGCTTTGTGGGTTCAGGACCCGCATCTAGCTCTGTGCTAACAGCTCAGAGCCTGGGGCCTGTTTCAGATTCTCTGTGTGTGTGTCTCTCTCTGCCCCTCCCTGGCTCTCATTGACTATTTCTCAAAACTAACTAAACATTAAAAAACTAAAAAAAAAAAAAAAAGAAAGACTGAATTATGAATGAGACACAGTCTCTGTCCCTAAAAGTCTTAAAATGCAGGTAAGGAGACAGTACACAATCTGACAGAAATGGAGCAGCAAAGGGCAAATAGGTGGTACAGATGACACCTTCTAATGAACTCTCAAGGTGGAAAGGCCTCTTGGTAAAAGCTGAACTTGAACTGTATGTTGATGAAAGATGAGTAGAATTTCAGCAACCAGAGCAGGTGTTAAGAGTATTCGTAGCAGGTTAGTGATCAGGGTAAAGACCTAGAGATGGAAGTATATAAGGTGTGTTCCGGGCATAGCGAAGAGATAAGATTAGCAGAGGAAGCAGGCTCAGAAGGCCGAAGGAAGGAACTTAGACTTTATCCTGCAGACAGCCTCGAACTGTACAGTTGTAGAATCCATTTTGTAGATTCCAGGAGAGGTGCGAGAGACACAAGTTAAGGACAGACATAGCCACAAATATGGCCACAAAAGTGACAGGCAGTCCGATGAATGTGAGTTAGGGCTTGGTGGTTGATTCTATCTCTGTCGGCTGGGCACGTGGGGCTGCTGAGCTCGAGCTCTGTCTTTCACGTTAGACATTTTCCATTGCGCTCAGATAGAGAAAGAAAACAATGCCTTGGTGAAGAAGGGTCCCCGGATGCTCATCTCTGGGAGCCATCTTTAGGCAATCCATCTCATTGTCCTGTATTTTCTCAAGAGAGCTGGAATCTGATCTGACACACTGGCCACTAGACGGCCTACGGCAGCAGTAATCACCAGTGTTTCCCCAGGGCTTCAAATCTATCATGAGTCATGCGGAAAAGTTCTAACTTATTTTCAAGTTTTTAAAAAAATCTGAGGCAGAAGTCGTCATATGCCTTAACACAAAACACATAGGACATCAACACTGTCTCTCTTTTGGCCAAAACATACGATGGAAAATCACTAAGATTTCTTTATACTTTAGTGGCTGTGAAGAAGTTCACATGCAGCATTTTGTTGGTCATCATTTTGACCCCCTTTTAGAAAGCATCAAGAGCCAATAAGGGACCCGTTTCATTTTTGGCGCTGTAGAGAATTATCACAAGGTTTTAAGCATGAATTATAAAGACCCATGCTTTTTCATGAATCTGTAACCACAGTCTTCTAATTTTAAAGTAAGAAGAGACTATTTAAGTTGGGTTGGGTTTGTAGAGAAGGCACTGTGGCCCTCGCTAAGAAAGTAACTTGCGGGGCGCCTGGGTGGCTCAGTCGGTTAAGCGTCCGACTTGGGCTCAGGTCATGATCTCACGGTTCGTGGGTTCGAGCACCTCGCGGGTTCTGTGCTGATGGACAGCTCAGAGGCTGGAGCCTGTTTCGGATTCTGTGTTTCCCTTTCTCTCTGACCCTCCCCTGCTCACGCTGTCTCTCTCTCTCAGAAATAACTAAAACAATAAAAAAAAAAATTTTAAGTGAAAATGTAACTTGCTTTAAGAGCAAATTTCAGAAGAAGAATCTATTCAGAATTTTAATGGGGGAGGGGCTGGGGAGCTTTGTTTCTGCTAAGACAGCCTGATCATTTTCCCTATTGAGCTGTTCAGTCTCACACTTTCATGGACCAAGAGGGTGTCGTGACCTTGGATAGTGGCCATTCTAGAAAAATCTAAGCATGACAGAACTTGGCATTAATGACTTGGGTAGCTTAGAGGGTAGTTTAGAGGAATGAAACCCAAGAAGCATGTCTTCACAGGAGGATAAAAGAGACAAGGTGACTTTCATGTCTCCAGTGAGGTCTCATGTTTCTAAGTATGTTCAAAGTTATATTCTTTAACCTGAAACTAATTAAAAAATAAAGTTACATACCTTAAACAAGTGTACCCAGGTAGTTCAGATCAATTATTCTGAAATGCCTCCCCTTCCTGTCCTAAGGAAACCCCACACCTAGAACCAAACAAGCAACTTCTGTTTGTAACGGATCTTGTCTGAGAGTCAAGTTTACATCAGAATTATCTACTTGCTGGTGATTTTAAGACTTTTTGTTACCTTTTCAGCATTTCTCTTGTCTGGACCTCAGTTACCTGTCTTTCCAATAACCTATGACTGTTCACCTTGAATCCTTTCCTTTCTCTTTCGCTCTGACCTCTGGTAATTGCAAATGCTGAGTCTTTCACCTTGACCACCTGAACTCCTGACGTCTGACTCATGCTTGCTTTGGGCCAGAAGTACCCTCCCCTACAGTTGTCAGATTTTCTAGTTTCGACCTTGACTTTGATTTTCTTGCTGAACTGCCTTTCTTAGATGCTACACGACTGTAGCATTAAGGAGGTTTGTGGAGTCACTTCCTTGGGAAGTTTTCATAAGAAAAGCTGAATAAACTTGCTTAGGTATATGAGTCTAGCCTTGGACTCAGAAGCATCCTTGTAATATTATGATCCTTATCAACATTACTGCTGTAAACCCACACAGCACCAGGCTAAAAAGAAAGAAGTTCTGTGGGTTACAAAAAATATCTGACAATGTCTCTCAAGGTCCTATTTTGGGTCCCCCTCACGTGAGATGTGTCATGTATGTGCGGACGTAAGTCATGGAAACTCGGAAGAAATGTGCAAGAACCACAAACACGGAGGACTTTACTTTGCCTCAAATCATTAAATATTTCTAGTGAGAAATCTAAATTGACATCCCTTATCATTTGTTTCACCTTTAGAAAGATTTCCGAACACTCAAAGACACTTTGATTTAAGTGGTTATGGCTAGCTTTTCTGCTCAAGGGATTGAAAAAGAATCAGGGTTTTCTAAGGTAAGCCTCCCCACATACATCTGTAGGAAGGAGATAGCTGGGGAACCTTCCATGGAGTGAGTCTGGCCCAGAAAGGTGCAAGATGGGAGCATGTCTTGAAAACATAGAACAAAATGACGTCAAGCATCAGAGAATCTGGGAAGAATAAGGCCCTGGTTAGGCCTCCTCACGTCAACCCATTGCAGAATGTGAAGGACCCCTCAGAGGTGGGGTGAGGCAGGTAATGGGATGAAGCTGAAGGAAGCCCTTCTTTTTCTCCTGGGGTGTTGGTTTAGTACCCAGGGCTGCCGAGCCCGGGGCCCTGCTGCCTTCCATGTTGGACATTTTCCATTGTGCCCAGACAGAAGAAAACAAAACAAAACAAAACAAAACAGTGGCCACGCAAAGAGGGGCCCCAGATGTTCAGCCCTGGGAGCCGTCTTCAGGCAATTCATCTCACTTCCAACTGTCCAGTGTTTTTCGATGAAAGCTGAAACCCTACCCGACACGCTGGCTACCAGTCAGGCTGAGCGGGACATTTCCTTCAGCAGCGCTAATTCCTGGTGTCTTTACAGGGATCCTGACCCAGAAATTGCATCTCAATAGGTAAGAAGTTAAAAAAACACAAACAAACAGGGGAAACAACCCCGGAGATAAAACATTCTCGGGCTCCGGGGAACTCAGAAATGGTATTTGGAGCACAATTCACACTTGGGCCGGCCAGCTCTGTTCATGCTGATAAGTCATTTTGGGAAAAACAAATGATTTCATATCTGATAAACCAGCACATTGATAATACCAAATTCCTTTTGCTTTTCTAAGGCTCTCTCAGGGAGGGGGTAGATAAATTCTTGCTGTACAAGGGTTGAGGAAGGTAAGATTTACCGTAGATGCTACACAATGGAATATTTCTCAGTTTAATTGGTTTCGCGGGGATTACAGATAAGTGCCCTTCCTCCCAGGTAGTTCAGACACACATTCATGTCCCCGTACCTGCTGTTAGAATGGCAGCTGGTAGGGGCGCCTGGGTGGCTCAGTCGGTTAAGCGTCCCACTTCAGCTGAGGTCATGATCTCACGGTTGGTGGGTTTGAGCCCCGTGTTGGGCTCTACGCTGACAATTAGCTCAGAGCCTGGAGCCTGCTTCAGATTCTCTATCTCCCTCTCTCTCTGACCCTCCCCTGCTCATGCTCTCTCTCTCTCTCAGAAATAAATAAAACATTAAAAAAAAAAAAGAATGGCAGCTGATAGAATCTGTTTCAAGAGTGTTGTTCCAATCACAAAGAGCAGCTGAGTGGATCTCAGGGGAGTTTTGGGTTGTTGTTTTTTTTTTTAATGATTCTTAAAATGTTTTGAGGGAGTATATAGGTCAGGTTTTGGAAGGAGTATATAGGTCAGGTGTTGTCTAAATGTTACTTCCCATGCGTACATAAAAGTTATTCCTCTTGTGTCTATTCATCCTTAGCTAGCAAATCAGTGGCCCCGGAGAAAAGTAGGGTAAATAAGTTAGAGATTGGGCTGGATTCTGAATGGTAGGTCTTAAAAAGACCTTCTGATTCTACATCTAGCCTTAGCACTGAATTGTACTTGTTTTTACTCTTTGTGATGTCAAATGGTAGAACATAAAATTATTTTTAATGTTTATTTAAATTTATTTTTGAGAGAGGGAGAGACAGAGCACGAATGGGAGAGGGACAGAGAGAGACGGAGACACAGAATCCGAAGCAGCTCCAGGCTCTGAGCTGTCAGCGAAAGCCCAGCGTGGGGCTCAAACCCACAAACCTTGAGATCATGACGTGAGCCAAAGTCAGACGCTTAACCTACTGAGCCACCCAGGCTCTCCCAAATGGTAGAACATAAAAAGTCAAAACTGCCTGAATAATCTAGTGGCTGCTAGCAAGACATTCACAAAGTAGAAAGCGATACCAGTAGAGACAAATTCTGAGTCTTTCTGGGTAAGTCAAGGATTAGTTTATAGAAAGGATCTTGAGAAATGGGTAGGACATAATGCAGACAAAAGTTTGTTGTTGTTTTCTTCCCCCCAAATACACCTAACAAAGTATAGGTGTGCTTAAATACTAATTCATTTATTCATTCATTCATTCATTCACCAGGAAAACCTTCAGAGGCACATAAGATATAATGATTCATAAGATGGACTTCCTTGTGTTCATCATGCCATGATGTAGCTGTTTAAGGATACAGACAGGTAAAAAGACAATTATAACACAGTCTGATATAAACTAAAAAGCACGAGGAGACAGGGGAGGAGTGCTTTAGCAGCACCTGACAGAATGATGAGCAAAATTCCACACTGGCTCCTTCTTTGCCAAAAGACAGAGCAAGTGCTCTCTTATTTTCACAGCGATTTATCAAGCTTACTTCTTGGAGTTCCTCGGGAGAATTATCTAATGTAGTTTGGGTCAAAATATTCAGAATCAAGGCTAAATTCATCAAATTCCTGCTTTGCTCCCTCAAGTCCAAATGAAAGGGTCTTCCTTAAAACATGGATTTGATTTGGTTTTGATCACCCAGCAGGGGGCTGGGGCAGATAGCTTCCAGGCACTTCCCTGGGATCCACACTGCTGGTTCAAAGACAGGTGTGAGTCCCAGAGAAAGCCTGCTGGTCCACATGCGGATGTAAATGCTGGCCCTCTCTTACGGGCAGGCACTCCCTCTGAGCAGGCAGATGCCTCTCTGGGCCTCCGTTTTCCCTTTTTTCTAAATAGAGTTTATTTATTTATTTACTTTAAATATAATTTATTGTCAAGTTAGCCACCATGTTGCAGGATTCTTGCACAGAGAGTCATGACACCGAGGCTTTTTTTTCCAGGAAGCAACTTTATCCCATGGGCACTGCTCCGTTGGGTTCGTACCCAAAGAACTGAGCCCTGAATGCCATGTGGCATAGGTTTTCTGTATTTTCCACTTTTTTGTCTCCCATCTATGGTAACATACAAACATGTAGTCTGATGAAGCGGTCTTATGTTACAAGGTCACGAGGGACGTTGTCATGTATGCATATAACCAGGTTGCCTTGAGGTTTTTTTGGTTTTTGTTTTTTTTCTTCCCTTAGGGAGGGGACCCTACCACACATGTACAGTGTATACCATGTGCTCTTGGCTTCCGGGGTAGACTCGCTTCCATACAACACCCAGTGCTCATCCCAACAAGTGCCGTCCTCCATGCCCATCACCTATTTTCCCTTCTCCCTCACACCCCCACCAACCCTCAGTTTATTCTCTCTATCAGAGTCTCTTATGGTTTGCCTCCATCCCTCTCTGAAACTATTTTTCCCCCTTTCCTTCCCCCATGGTCTTCTGTTAAGTTTCTCAGGTTCCACATATGAATGAAGACATATGATATCTGTCTTTCTCTGTCTGACTTATTTCATTTAGCAAAATACCCTCCAGTTTTGTCCATGTTGTTGCAAATGACAAGGTTTTATTCTTTTTATTCTTTCTCAAGGAGTATTCCTCTGCATATATAAACCACATCTTCTTTATCCATTCATCAGTTGATGGACATTTAAGCTCTTTCCATAATTTGGCTATTGTTGATAGCATTGCTATAAACATTGGGGTACCTGTGCCCCTATACATCAGCATTCCTGTGTCCTTTGGAAAATAAATAAACAAACCAAATAAATAAGTAAAGAGTTTTGAATCCATTAACTCTAAGGTTCTTTTCAACCCTCTTACATTCAGAATCTCCTTTTTGGTCTATTTCTTAGGAGATGAGTCTTTGAAATCAATGGTGCTTTTGTATCATTAGAGGGCAGACTTCCCTTGGAGTAGGAAATGAAGGAAAGCTTTGGAAAATTAAAATATTTGATGTGGAGCATTGGCTCCTTCTCTTGGTAGGTGAACATCAGAGAAGCAAAGACTGAGGGAAGTGGAAATGATGAAGGAGTTGCCCACTAGCCCAGAGCAAATGGTCACAATGAATCAAATGCTTGGTGTACAGGGCACTGTGTCGAACTACAGGTTCTGTTAGTGAGTCGTGAAACCAGTTTACTGCATTATAAATAGCATGAAAAATAAAATAAAGCAAAATAGAAAACAGGGTTTGATTCATATAATAAGAAAAACATTATTTCATGGAAGTTTTGCTTCATATATATGTCTGTGAGTGAGAATGTATACTGAATCACAATATAAAATTCATTTCAGACTGTACATACAGGTCAAACATCTTGAGAAATATTGGTCTAAGGGATCCGATGTACTCTAGAGTCGAATGTTTGCAATGTTTATAGGCTAATATGTAAATTGTAGTTTAAGATCTGGTTGAAGCAGGGCAAGACTAACACAGATAAACCAGTATTACAGACTGAATAATCTTGAAGAAATAGAATACATTCTATTATATCCACAGACACCAACATCTTTTTTTTTAATTTTTTTTAATGTTTTTATTTATTTCTAGGAGAGAGAGAGAGAGACAGCGTGAGCAGGGGAGGGTCAGAGAGAGAGGGAGTCACAGACTGAAACAGGCTCCAGGCTCTGAGCTGGCAGTCAGCGCAGAGCCTGACGCGGGGCTCGAATCCACCAACCGTGAGATCATGACCTAAGCGAAAGTCGGATGTCTAACCAGCTAAGCCACCCAGGCGCCCCGACACCAACATCTTTTATCCTGGAACTGATAACGCTCTTTTTTTTCATTCTGTAAGTTTTGTTTGTTTGTTTTGGTCTTTGTAGACTTTGCTATTATTGGCTTTGAAGTTAGACGTGCATCCAGATCCCAATCCTACCATTCCCTATGGGTATGACTTTGGGAAAATAATTTAGCCTCTTTCTGCCCTATTGCCTTATCTTTAATAAGATAATTGTACCTTGCACACAGAGGTGTTTTCACTCTATCAGCTCATGTCTGTAAAGTGTTTAGTCCAGTCAGTAGCACAGAGTAAGCTCTCAACAAAGTATAGTTTTCATAGTTAAAAGAGAATTAAGCATTTTTCTCTTCTTTTTTTAAGTTTATTGGTTTATTTTGGAGAGAGAGAGCACACACGTGCACGGGAACATGAGTCGGGGGGAGGGCAGAGACAGAGAGAGAGGAGAGAGAGAGAATCCCAAGCAGGCTCCATGCTGTCAGTACAGAACCCGACACAGAGTTCAATCCCACGAACCATGAGATCATGACTGGAGCCAAAATCAAGAGTCAGATGCTTAACCAACTGAACCACTGAGGTGCCCTAGAATTATGTAATTTTTGAGCTGCAAGACATTAGAGACATCAGCTAGAATAAATCCTTCATTGTACAAATGAGGAGACGAAGCCAGACATATTAGATTATCTGCTTAATTTTGTCACGTACTTACTGTGTGGCTCAGGGTCTGAACTCAGACATTCTGTCTCCAAGCCCAGCACCCTTCCCACTGCATTCTAGATTCCCAACAATGGGTATGAAGTAATAGTATTCCTTGTAGTTCAAGGTCATGGCAAGACTACTCAAAGTGGCCTTCACAAAGCAGGCCTGTCAGTTCTCACTCAGCCTGGCCATGGGACAGACTTTCCAGAAGAGCCGGGAAACTAAGCTTTCTGACACACAACATCTCATGTTTCTCTCTAATGAACAAACAAGGTCTGGCTCTCTTTCTGAAAAGCATTTGACTACATGTTTCAAACGCTCAGTGAATATTCATGACTTTTAGCTTCACTCCTAGAAATTAATCACAAAGGATCTGGGTAAGACCAGAGAGGTATCTACCAAGGTAACATGACATTGTTTCTATAACAACAAGATCTTGGACCCAGGGGAATTGTTTAAGTAAAGATGATATATTTATACATGATCATTTATTTCACAGCCAAAAAAAGATATTTTAGATAACATCCAATAACTTGAGGGAAGTGTCCTTGATGTATTGCTCAGGAAAATCGCTTCACAAAAGTATGTACGGAATGATTCTAACTCTGTAACAAAAATCTATATGTCGACCTTTTTTTGTTGTTTAAAATAAGGACTCAGATTAGATATTCCATTCTATCAAGAGTAGGCAGTAAAATGTCTGGGTCATTAATATTTTTGCCTTTGGGTTCTGTTGTATTTTCCAACTTTTTGAACATGGACGTACATCATTTTTGTAATGAGACAAAATATTTAGAGTCTGATTTCTTCCTTTACTATGCTTGTGGGGTAGTTCCAATAAGCTAAAGATGTAGGGCAGTACTCTAGACCTTAAGTGGGGGCACAGTGGTGAGGACATGGAAAGATCATACTCAGCAGATTATGTAGTATTTCTAGTCCTTTGGATCCTACTGTAAACCTCAACAGACACAAGATATTTTTAAAGGTTTTTTAAAAAAACGTTTTGTTCCAGACGACCTGAAGGTAGTCAGTCTGAAACTTTTTGGGTTTCTTTTTTTAAGTTTATTTATTTATTTTGAGAGAGAGAACATGAGCAGGGGAGGAGCAGAGAGAGAGGGAGAGAGAATCTCAAGCAAGATCCATGCTGTCAGTGCAGAGCCCAATGCGGGGCTTGAACTCACAAACCGTGAGATCATGACCTGAGCTGAAATCCAGAGTCAGATGTTTTCCTGATTGAGCCACCCAGGTGTCCCCGAAAAATTTTTTCAGATTGAGACCCAGTTTGGCAAGACAAACATGCCTCTTCTGTCTATTCCCTTTTTTTCTTTTCTTCTTTTTAAAAATATTTACTTATTTTTGAGAGAGACAGACAGACAGACCGTGAATGAGGGGAGGAGCAGAGAGAGAAGGAGACACAGAATCTGAAGCAGTCTCCAGGCTCTGAGCTGTCAGCACAGAGCCTGATGTGGGGCTCGAACTCACAAGCTGAGAGATCATGACCTGAGCTTAAGTCAGATGCTTAACCAACGGAGCCGCCCAGGAACCCCTCTTTTTTTTTTTTTTTTTTTTTTTTAAGTAGGATTCGCGCTCAGTGCATAGTCCAGCACAGGGCTTGAACTCACAACCATGAGATCAAAACCTGAGCTGAGATCAAGAGTCGGACACTCCATTGACTGAGCCACCCAGGCACCCTATTCCCACTTTCTATTGGTCACATAAAATTGGTGAAAAAGAAAATAAAACACATCATAGCAGACTACTTGCTGGCAATATATAAGGATCATTTACTTCCTTTATATAAAAAACATACGAGATCATCCACATGATTTCAAGTTATAAAGCCACACATTAACCTAAAACCAACCAGGTAATGTTACTACCTTATCTTATTAGTAAGTTGCAAATTACTTAAATAGAACAAACATATAAATGATGCATAACAATTGGAAGTTTTGTCACCCAAGCACATTGGGACACTTATATCTGCTCTAGCACAAGATGTGGCTGGTCATGTTTGAACCAGAACGCATGTGCCTTGTTTGAGTAATTGGGAAATTATAGGCAAAAAAAAAAAAACACAACAACAACAAACCAGAAACAAAAGCCTGATACATAAATGTATCACTGCACACTGTAGGGCCAATCAAATAAACTACATCAAACCATATTGGTTATAATGAAGCCGGACCAGGAGCAATTTATCACTGAAAAGCAAAAATGACAGCCATCGAAAAGTCTCTGCAACTCAAACAAAAATGTTGAGGTACTACTTTGGAAGTCACTTTCTTGAAATTTATGCAGGTCTAAATATCGGCATGTAAGTGTGGCCACAAAGCTTTTTTTTTTTTTTTGTAGAATATAAAAGAAATTAGTCTCAGTAAAATCCACTAATAGACTATTCTTGGTTTATGGCTGTGAAGTTTGCCTAACTTTTGATAATTTGCTTAGCAAATTGGCTCTACGTACAATAGAAATCAGTGGCCTTGCTCTGCCCCGACTATAAGCATTCCGGAAAGGATTCTCATTCTGGAATCGGCGCTCTGTCTGAGCGGCCACCCCGGTCACCTCTGTGCCCCATCAGTCCTATAGATGACTGAGAGGTTAGGGGATTCTGGATCAATGTAAAGTATGGAAATGAGGGAGGTTCTGATTCATGGGTTCACTCGGGGCCTCTGAACTTTGGCCTCAAGGGTCAGGGGTCAGAGAAGAGGCTTTTTCTAAAGCATACAAAAATCCAGACAACTTTTCTCCTTTTTCTGTTTGTTCTTTCCTCCTTTTCTATGTCCCTTCTCCTGCTCAAGGTCTAAGCAGTGACGGAAGATCGCTTCTCAACACTCCCTGTTGGTGCTTTTTCTTCTTTTCTTCTGATGACTTTTCATGGTTTTGGTTCTTTCCATTTCTTTTTATTTTTTTATAATGTTTGGTTCTTTTCAAACAAGCCATCTCTCCTTTCTCGAATGACTTTCTTTTTCATTCGCTATGCACATTCTGTATTCGTGGTCTATAGAAATAAAGGGAGAACTTTCCAATTAAAAAGAGAGAGAGAGAGAGAGAAGAAATTTGAACTTCTTTATAGCCTCCATCTTCAGGGAGTTAGTGATTACTAGAACATTCCTAACTGTGATCAAGAAGAAAACTTAAGGATCGTAACCACTAGACAGGCCCCGTGATGCCTGGGCCTTCGCCTTGTTTGAGAATTAGCTGTGATTTGTGGAATGGGTGGAGGATGTTAATTTCAGCAACTGCAAGGGCTTTGCATGACCCCCGTCCTTTTAAAAGTGGGTAGGCTTGTCACATGTCATCTGGCCCTGACCATGGGGGGAGGAAGACGGAATAGTAGCAATGCCCCTTCCTCTAGAGGCAGAGGAAGACGGGACAGTAGCAAATGGTCTGCAGGCCTTAAGAGCTTATGGGCACCAAGATGACAGTGGGCCGAGGCACTGGCTGGGGATTGCACGGCCAGACTCTGAGGCCACTTAAGGCCGAGAGACTTGAGGGCGCCCCGTGTGCCCCCTGCCCTGTGCAGGGGCCCTGCTGTAGCTGAGGCTGCCCGGTCAGCACGAGTCGGGCCGCAGCACTCTTGGACTTCAGTGGTGTTTGAGTTCTGGCCCCTCCCTCTTGCTGTCTTCTCTACCCTGTGCGGCCTCTTTGAGCTTTTGCAAAGTTTCTTGACTCTTTTCCTGCCACCGCTTGCACTCAGAAAAGGTGCTGATCTCTGCCCGACACGTGACTACTGGCTTAATGATCGCAACCTTTCTGGATGGAATTGGTCGTGTCCCATTTTCCTCTAATGGTGCAGGGAAGGTCATGTCCCCCCTGGCAGAGAGGGGAGTGAGTCCTTTGAGGACTAGGAGGATTTCTCTGGTTCTCTGACATCACAGGACTGCTCCTTCCTTAGACAAGGTCTGCTCCGGGGGGGTATGGTTGAAAGGTACGAACTCAAGCTGGACACTATCACTGGCTACTGCCAGCTGTCAAAGGACTCCCAACAACAAATCCGGATTTTTTCTCTCTCTCAGGAAAGAACCTGGGTCTACTCAGAAGTGCCTCACATAGCTGCCTTCCAGAAGTGCCTCTGTCATGTCTTTACTTACACTCTCCTGGCTAGAGGGAAGGACCAGAGCTAGTGGCCTAAATTCGCTGGGCCTCAGTTTTCCTCATCTATGAAATGGATGTAACAGAAATAGCATTATCTTTCAGGAGAGTTAACTGTTATGATATGTGTACAAAGGCATTTGGAAGAATGCTTGACACACAGAAATCACACTTGGGTCCCATGACTACTCCTCTCTGAGGTTTGAGGGGTAAAGCATTACCATCTAACTTTGGAATAGTGCCCGTAGTTAAGGTCATTGTTTTTGTTGTGTTGAAACTGAGAGGATAAAAGTTAAGTAGTAGGCCATCTTTTCCCACTTGGGGCATCTGGGGATCCCCATGGCAGGGCCTTATTTCCAGGAAGTCTCTTTGTGCCACTGGTGTAGTGGTATCATGCAAGATTCCCAGGAAGCCTCTTTGGCTTTGAAGTGGTTCTCGGTCCAGCCCAGCGCATGAACACGAGGGTGCATTTCCTTCCCTCATCCCTTTCTAGCACAAGTACTTAATTGTCTGGCTTGGTTCACCATGTACTGGTGTCTGTTAGTTTTGCTCTGTGTTCATGTCAACCACTGTCCCAAACCAAGAACCAAGTCCTCTCTCAGCACACGGTACTAAGATAAAAAGAAAGATGAAAGGAAAGGAGGAGAGAGGGAAGGGGGTAGGGGAGAGGAGAGGAGAGGAGAGGGGAGGAGAGGAGAGGAGAGGAGAGGAGAGGAGAGGAGAGGAGAGGAAAGGAAAGGAAAGGAGAGGAAAGGAAAGGAAAGGAAAAGAAAAGAAAGGAAAGGAAAGGAAAGGAAAGGAAAGGAAAGGAAAGGAAAGGAAAGGAAAGGAAAGGAAAGGAAAGGAAAGGAAAGGAAAGGAAAGGAAAGGAAAGGAAAGGAAAGGAAAGGAAAGGAAAGGAAAGGAAAGGAAAGTCTTGAGGATATGGTCAATCAGGCAACATAAAGTTAATCCACAAAATCCAAATAAATCAATGTACGTTTCAGCCGCAGTGGTTTTGGCTGATGGATGTTCTAGTGCAGATCACCTATTAATATTGAAATGATATGTTTCTGTGTCTGTCAATCCTGCTAGATTCATCTTCTTGCAGTTTCCAGTGTTCTCTGGGTATCCCTAAAGCCAACACGGAGGAAGGTTCCAGAGATATGTCATCCCCTTAGCCGGTGACATACTTACCCTTTCGTTACTAACACAAGTCAGGGAGGGTTGGGATGAGGGTTTCTTTCTACAGATAGACTAATAGGAAAGACAGGCCCACATAGCATCTGGGCAAAGAGGCCAGGCGTGTCTGTATCTTCTGGAGCCTGCGATCTTGCCTAGATCTCCACTCCAATATCCCTTGTTGATGCGGTCATTTTTCTGTCCATCTCTGTCTTAGCTCAGGCTGCTGTAACAAAATACCATAGACTGGGCAGCTTATATACCATGGAATTTATTTCTCACAGTTCTGGAGATGGGAAGGTCCAAGATCAAGGTGTCGGCAGATCCTGTGGCCGGTGAGAGTCTGTTTCCGAGTCGCAGACAGTCAACTTCTTGTTGTATCTTCAACATGCTAGCTAGCTCTCTGGCCTCTTCTTATAGAGATACTCTTCCCATTCATGAGGGCTCCACCCTTGTGACCTAATCACGGGTCCTGTGTCCAGATACCATCACATTGGAATTAGGCTTTGTATGTATTAATTTGGGGGGACACAAACATTCAGTCTATTGCAGTATCTCATCGGCTTTTAAGGCTACCAACAGCCTTTCATACTCTCTACCTCTGCTTCCGCTAACCAGGGCCCGGGATGGCGGCCTGAGGGCTGAGGGTGGGGAAGGACTCACACGTCTCTTCCCACAGTCTAGGCAGCAGCCCCTGCATTCTTCCAGCCACTCACCCTGTGCCTAAAAAGGCTGAGAACAAGTCAACGACACCATCTACCATCCAAGTCCCAACGGGATCTCTTCCAACACGCCTGTGACATCGGATTCAACAGCACAAGCGTCAGAATTTGCAGCAAGGTGCTTTTTATTCTCACCCTCGTGACAAACTATCAACAAACATGGCAAAGCCTGGGACATGGGAAGTCATGTTTCCAAGATGAGCCAGCCAATATTCCCAGTTCCGGGACTCTGTCCTTCTCCACCTGATAGTCATCTCTCCTATCCCGCATCAATTTCTAAGCAATTGCTTACTGTCTCTAGTGAGAACGGGACAGAAATGTTCACCTCAAGACAAAGGAAATCTCCTAAGGTACGCACCGGAGCTGCATGACAGAGCGCTGTAGTTTTGCCATTTTATCTCATCTCAAGAGTTTTAGGTTCAGAGCTGTCTCCACTCCACATGATGGGGAGAGAAGAAAGAGCCAAGCCGTCTGCAAGGAAAGAGAACTATGAGGAAGGAGAAAAGCTATGAGAAGGATAGAGAGCAGTTGATTTAAATACTGAAATACTGTTTGACTAAACAGTCTGCTACATCTCCCGTCAAAATCTCCGTTTGCTTTGTCCTTAACCCTGTCTCTTCAGGAATGGAGAAGACAGCACTCACACAGGAAGTCACCCTCAGTGCAGCCCTCTGTCCCTGCACCTGGCTGCTCACCACCACCACCCCCTCCAACAGCTCCCAGTGAAAACCCGTCACTGCAGCACTTGCCACACTACAGTGATGTCACTACAGTGACATCGGCTCTTGCTCATGGAAACCGGAGTCGGTGCAGGCGTCGGACTGACTTATTCATCTTTATACTTGAGGGTCCAGCCCTTAGTATGTTTAAGAAATAATGCTTGGAAGGAGCTGAACAATTTCCTCTGATGAAACACAGTGAAACGAATAATTTTTGCTATCTTCCCAGGTGATTAAAAAATCCTTAAATTAGGGGCAACTGGCTGGCTCAGTCAGTTAAGCCTCTGACTTCGGCTTAGGTCAGGACCTTGCAGTCTGTGAGTTCCAGCCCCACGTCTGGCTCTGTGCTGACAGCTCAGAGCCTGGAGCCTGCTTCAGATTTTGTGCCTCCCTCTCTCTGCCCCTCCCCTACTCACACACTCTCTCTCTCTCTCTCTCAAAAATGTGTAGGCATTAAAATTTTTTTCCAAATCATTAAATTAGAAGCCATGTGTAACTTGCATGCACTACGTCTCTCTCTCTCAAAAATAAATAAGCATTAAAAAAATTTTTTAATCCTTAAATTAGAAGCCATGTGTAACTTACTCTTTCTATTCCTGTGACCACCGAGGGGAAGTGACGATCTTTACTAGAGATGGAGCAAGAAAGATTGCATGCATTACCTCTATTGGCATATTGGCAGCAAGGAATCACGCCAAGGGGCAGTATTGTTGTGGCTGAGTGTGTTCTTCCCTGCTAGAGTGAGGTTTAAAGTCAGCAGGTCAGGGCTGCCCTACGACCTCCGAGCCATCTGGGCAAGAGGCACTGAGAGCTTCTTGTTATAAGTGAGCTGTGAGAGAACACAAGTTTTTGTTTCTTTCTGTTTTTAAGTTTTCTTTTTTTAAATATAATTTATTGTCAAATTCACCTCCATACAATACTCAGTGCTCATCCCAACAAGTGCCCTCCTCAATGCCCGTCATCCACTTTCCCCTCTCCCCTACCCTCATCAACCCTCAATTTGAGAACACAATTTTTAATAGCATAAGAACAAAATGTGCAGAGAGGATCTTGAGGTTTTAGCACCATACAGCTATCAAAACCAAAATTTATCCTGGTTTGAGAGTTCATTTTCCTCAGCTTTCCTGATAGTTGTCATAAAATACTTACAGTTGGCACAAGATTCCTGTAAACAAATCCTTAGCCAAAACAATAATAACAATAACAAAAAACCTCTCATGGTTTTTTAAAAAAAGTTTAATTTTTATTTTTTAGAGAAAAAGAGAGGGACACCTGGGTGGCTCAGTCGGCTGAGCATCTGACTTCTGCTCAGGTCATGATCTCACAGTTTGTGGGTTCAAGCCCCGTGTTGGGCTCTGTGCTGACAGCTCAGAACCTGGAATCTGCTTTGGATTCTGTGTCTTCCTCTCTCTCTGCCCTTTCCCTGATCACGCTGTCTCTCTCTCTCTCAAAAAAAAATTAAAAAAAAAATAGAGAAAGAGAGAGAGCATGATTGGGGGAGGGGCAGAGGGGGAGGGAGAGAGAGAATCCCAAGCAGGCTCCATGTTCAATGAGGAGCCCAGTGCGGAGCTCGATCCCACAACCCTGGGATCCTGACCTGTTTTGAAATCAAGAGTCAGATGTTCAACTGACTGAGCCACCCAGGCCACCCCCCGCCCCCCATGTTTTTTAATACAACGCATCTAAAATCCATCTTACTTCAAATGACTTCAAACAAATAGAGGAAGTAGGGCACAAACTAGACACTATCTTCACCACTGTCTCCACGGTCTCACTGTGACCCCCAAAACCCCCCATCAACATCCTGCTGGGTCCCTTCCCCTTCTGCGTCCTGTACTAAAAGACCTACTTGAGGACCTCTTTTCACAAACAGAGAGAAACCCAACGAGGATTTTGGCTTTTGCGAAACGGTACTCGCCCCTTCGCTTTTTTGCCATTTCGGTGTGCGAAAGCCTTCGTAGGAACCCTCTGCTTTCAGACAGTGGGGGGAACCCCGTATTCTTCTTCTTCTTGTTACTATTTGGAAGGGTCCGTTCTGCTCAGAAAGGCATTCGGAGTGGCTGCTTGTGGAACTGCTCACCATTGTTAGGGAGACAATGAAAGGATGTCTGATAAGCATCTCACGACAGATTTTTCTCCAGCTGAAGCACATTGGCGGCACAACTTTCCAAATTTGCATTCTACCTGGGGCTCCATGGAGCTCGCCAGGACCCCTTGCCAAGAGAGGACATTGTTCCCTTATTTCTAGAGGCCGCAAACACTTACCGGATTGTTGCGGACATTGTCTCCAACTGGCGAATTCTCACACGACTAACTGGCAGCTATAAATCTCTGGTTGTTCAAAGGATTTTTGAATGGTCTCGATGGTTCAGGAAAGCCTATGCATCTGACTGAGGAGCATGTGATCAGGTGCCATGTCATCTGTGTTCAACAAGGAGGAGATGTGAACCGACGTGTGTAAAATCAATTTGGATTCTTTTCTAAAAGGTTGATTGAAAATGACGCTGTGCTTTATGGAATAGTCACAAAAGGAGAATGGGAATTTTTTGGCTCTTTTCCTACCACTGGATACTTTCAACAGAGGCTCAATGACCATTTCCAAGTACAGTCTATAGGGGTATGTTAATGTAGGTTGAAAACTACACCAGATTTTTTTTTTATGCCAACTCTACAATCCAATCTTTTTATGATGCCTTTAAGTAAGAGCATCCTTATATATTTAACATACGGTTCAATTAAGGAAATTTCAAGTTACATGCCATACTATAGGAACATCTGTTGGATGAAACAAAACCCTTGTTTATGAACAGCTAAGCAATTGTATTTATGATGTATATGCTATATGTAAGGTGCTATACCAGGCATTTTGGATAGCAAGAGACTAAATATTTGAACTGAACTATCTACTGAAGGAACAAGTCATAGGTATATAGAAAATTAATTTTTAAATACTGGATGGTTGCCAAAAATTTTACAGGTGGTGTGTGTGTGGGGGGGTCATATCAAGGAGAGAACATTCCAGATGGTAATGCTGAGGAAATCTTTCATTAAGAAAGCGGTATCTGACATGTCCTCTTTGAAGAAATTTTTTAGGGGCGCCTGGGTGGCTTAGTCGGTTGGGCGTCCGACTTTCGCTTGGGTCATGATCTCGCAGTTGTGGGTTCGAGCCCCGCGTCGGGCTCTGTGCTGACTGCCAGCACAGAGCCCGGAGCCTCTTTCGGTCTGTGACTCCCTCTCTCTCTGACCCTCCCCTGCTCACGCTGTCTCTCTCTCTCCTAGAAATAAATAAAACATAAAAAAAAAAAATGAAGAAATTTTTTATCTATGTGTTCTCACTGCTTCCATTTAACTGTATAATTGTGGTAAATCAGAAATCAATCCAGGGATGATTAGGGGCTTGGTCAGTGAAACGACTGATTCTTGAGTTAGGCTCAGATCATGATCTCACTGTTCATGGGATCGAGCCCCTCATCGGGCTCTTTCTCTCTCTCTCTGCCTGTGTCTTGCTCAAGCATCCGAGTGTGCTCTCTCAAATAAATAAACATTAAAAAAGAAAGAAAACAGTCCAAAATAATAGTTCCTATTGTTGCTTCCAATGTCACTCAGAGGATCACAAAAGTCAAGAGAAACATAATAGATAACCCAGAAGTAGATTTGCAGGGCAGCTAGAATTTAGAAAAGGTAAACAGGATGGGAGGACAAAGTTGTTTATTGACAACCCGTATCTTCAAGAATCTTGGTAAGGAATTAACATCTTGGTTCCATTCATTCAGTTTGAGTGGAAGTATTCTCAACATAACAGTCACCACGAGAAACAGCTGGAGGCAAATTATTGCCTCAGACACTCTAGGTCAGTATCAACAAAAGGAATGATGATTGCAACATTTTGAAATTATTGAGATTAGCTACTGGGGTTCCTTCTGACAGAAATGTGAATAATAAGGAAGAATTTCGGGAATTGAACTGCATGTCTGTATTTTGTAACATTTGGTAAACATAAGGCGCCTTCATTTTCTGTCCACCATATGTGCCATCTTTTCTATTAGCATAAAAATTCCAATGACCCTTAAATAATCCAGATTCTGTGACAGAACATGACTAAGATTCAGTTAACATTAAATAGATAAACACAAGTCTATTTAATCTCTTCCTTTGAAAGTAAAATAGCTTCTGCAGGCCACTCATATACAGTTTTGGTAGATTTCTCCTTCTTGAAAATGTTTGTAGTAGTATAAAGTAGTATTGTTTAGAATTCAAATATTTATTATTAACTAGTTTCATGATAGAATGATAGTTTCCACTTGGCCTACTTATGATTTTAAATATTTTATTAGAATTAATAAGATAAGCTTCCCACATAATCTGTTCTCTTAAGTAATTGTGTTTCATCATTGTGTGTGTGTGTGTGTGTGTGTGTGTGTGTTGATATTTTGGACAAGGCAGAAAGAAGCAAAATTGACTGATAATAAGCACCCAACTTCATAAACTTAGGGAAAACTAAACAGATTACAATTATCTGTAGAGCATGTACTCCGCCCAGTGCTCATTACTTTTTTGTGTACTTCCCATCTTGCTAAGGAAAGAAGACTCCTACAAGTGACCTCATTAGGCAAGAAGATCTAACTTGAATGATTCAGGATGACAACACTTAGGGTTAGAAATACATAACTGGGAATCTGATCCATGAGGAAATGCATAGGACAAAGTAAGACAGGAAGTGGTCTTTGAGACGGATTCCATTCTCAACAGGCTTGAGGGCAACAAACATTGGAAAGAAGTCATTCTGTTCATGGCCAGTGAGAAATGATCACTTCATCAAACAAAGAAACAGAAAGCAGAAATAAAAACAAACAAGCACAAAATATTCCCAAGTGAGCATTCACAAAGTGAATCCGTAGCTACCATGTGGCCAGGCAAAGATCGGCTTTTAAATTTAGGCAGAAGGGTCTATAGTGGTAGGAGGGATGCTTGACTCCGGTACAATCCTGAGGATCCCCGGAGAACCCCCAGCTGGACAAGGCATTTCACAACTAGTATAAAATAATGTGATTTTCTTTTCTTTTCTTTTTTTAATTTTTAACATCTTATTTATTTCTGAGAGGGAGAGACAGGGTGAGCAGGGGAGGGTCAGAGAGAGGGGGAGATACAGAATCTAAAGACACGCTCCAGGCTCTGAGCTAGCTGTTAGCACAAACCCATGAAGCTAAGAACCCACGAACCGTGAGATCATGACCTGAGCTGAAGTTGGACGTTTAACCGAATGAGCCACCCAGGTGCCTCGATGTGGTTTTATTTTCAACTACACTATAGAAGTAGGTTAGGAGATAAAATTATTTCATTCTAAGTGATGCTTCTAAGTTTGTTTGTTTGACCTGTAATTTTTTTTTTAACTTTCAGTGATTGCTGATGATTGTTTTCTTGTCGATTCTAAAAGACTTTAGGAGCCAAAGAGCCATTCAACCATTTGGAATCTGACAGCTTGCTTTTGCTTGGTTATTTTTTTTTAATGCTTATTTTTTAGAGTGAACAAAAGTGGGGGAGGGGCAGAGAGAGAGGAAGAGAGAGGATCCGACATAGAGCTCAAACTCACAAACTGTAAGATCTTGATCTGAGCCTAAGTCAGATGGTTAACCGACTGAACCACCCAGGTGCCCCCTTTTTGCTTTGTTTTTAAGGAACTTTTCTGCTTGGAACTCTAATTCGTTATATATATTCATCACAGTCCGATATAGCAGCTGTTAGGTAGAATAACTAAGAACACAGACCATAGAGTCAAAGTAAGATTGACTTAAACCCCAGCTCCACCTCTTACCAGTATATGACCTTCAAGCAGTTGTTTTACATACCTGTGCCTCAGTTTCCTCAATTACAGACTAAGGACAAGGATGGTGATGATAATGATGGTAATAATACCAACTACCTGGAATTATCTATCTATCTATCTATCTATCTATCTATCTATCTATATCTATCAAGTATCTATCATCATCTATCAGTGAGCTAGTTAGAGTTTAGAATAGTACTTGAACAAAAGAAGTCATCAATAGGTATCAGCGATGATTATTTTATAGTAGCAAAAATGTCTCCAATATTATACTGTAATGAAATGTACAATCATTCTATTGTATCTACAAAGAACAATCTAAAATCTGGATATTGGATTCAAAAGTTTGAGGACGGACCACAGAGCCAAAAATAGGAAGCGATTATAGTTTTTGTTCAAAAAGTAGAATGATGAAAATAATTTTTCAGGAAGACTACTTAGTCTTCTCTTTTAACTGTATTTTCACTGCCTATGTTTTATCAAAACAACCTTGTCCATCCCCCCGTGGCTTTATATATGGTATTTTGTATAAGCTGACATCCAAATTCTTATCTCCAAACCTGATCTTTTCCTCTAATTCCTCACCTGTCTATTCAGTGGCTTACTAGAAATCCATTACTCCTTCAGGGAACTCAGGGTCAATGTTTCAAACCCAGTTGTTATCCATGTCTGTCACATTGATACACTCCAGTGGTTTCATTCTCAGAATGTAAACCTCTTTCAGCAGCATTAGCATCATCAGAGAGCATGTTAGAAATAAAAATACTTGAGCTCTACACCAGGCCTATTGAATCAGAAATTTGGGGGTGGGTGGGTAGAGGGAAGGACAATGATTCGTGCTTTAATTTTTTTAATGTTTATTCATTTTTCAGAGATGCCAGGAGACAGAGCATGAGCCAGGAAGGGGCAGAGAGAGAGGGAGACACAGAATATGAAGCAGGCTCCAGGCTCTGAGCTGTCAGCACAGAGCTTGATATGGGCTCAAACTCATGAACTGTGAAAACTTAACATCATGTGCTGAGCCAAAGTCAGACCCGAATCAAATGAGTCACCCAGGTGCCCCACAATTTGTGTTTTACTAAGCCCAGGTGAACCTGATGCGTGCTGGAGTTTGAGAACCACTGGTCTAAAACTAAGGCTTATACTTTATTCTACACCTCGTTTGCCACTCTTGCCCTTCACATAAAGGTTCAGCTTTCAAGTTGGAAAGATGACTCTGGTAAGCTAAGAGGAATATGAGTGGAAGGGACAAGACTAGTATTAGAGAGGTACTTGGTGACTAATGAAATAGTACCCATGAGAACTCACCAAGAGCAGGACAGTGGGCTGTCTTATGGCTAAAGCAAGAATATTCTAGGTTCCAGTCTCTCAAGTCCATTGGTATTAGCTCCACCTTTCTAACTATGCAGTCTTGAAAAGCTTCAATATTCTTTGTGAAATTTTTGAACATTCAACTTAAAGAGTTATGATCATAAATCCTCTTAAAGTAAGCATTGAGAAAGGTGCTTATTGGCCAAAGTTAAAATACTTTACCTAGATTTTCTGAGTCATGAGTCTTTGTATCCATTAAGAACAACCTCTAACCTCTATAAATTGTCTGGGTTGGGTAGATGGGAAGATTATTTACATAATTAAGGAAACTATGTCCTTGGAGTTCTCCCAAATACCTCTTCTTGTATCTAGAAATAGTTTTACATTAAAATAAATGTGGAAATTAGACCAGAGGATGAAAACTTTTAAAATATTTTATGTTTAATATTTCTAGCTTAAAAAAAAATAATATCATCGGCCTTCTGGGTTCCTCTTCTGACTGTTGATGCTTTTAAATGCCACTCGTAGCAAACCATGCACCAAATAATTTTCTCTTTGGAAGATAACTCAAACTTAACTTTCTTTTAAATGCTTATTCATTTTTGAGGGGGAGAGAAACAGAACATGAGCAGTGGAGGGACAGAGAGAGAAGGAGATGCAGAATTCAAAGCAGTCTCCAGGCTCTGAGCTGTCAGCACAGAGCCCAACTCAGGACTCGAACCCACAAACCATGAGATCATGACCTGAGCCGAAGTCAGTTGTAACGGACTGAGCCACCCAGGCACCCGAAAACATCTTTTTTGAAATGCAAGCTTTTATTAGGGCAGGTGGAATGTTTTTCAAAAGATAATTTAAATTAAATTATGTTTTCTTTTCCAATAATCAGAAGAAAGAGAGATAATCAAAGATACGTTTCAAGCCAATCTGGAACTTAGCATAATTAAATTTCTAAAAGTGTTTATACTCATGCATTTAGGAAGCTTGGGGGAAAATCACATAACTTTTCTTCTTTCTTTAGTTCTTAATTTATTAAGTCTCAACTATGACCCATGTGTTTTCTTGGTATTGGTTATAAAAACCAAATAGAACACTGTTTCTGCTTTCAAGGAATGCATTATCTAGAGAAGAAATAAGTTTACAGAACTTCATAACAGGCTTAAACAGTTAAACAATGGCAAAAAAAATGATGTTTCCTAATGTTAAACAATATGTAATCTTCATTCAAAAACATAATCAGATAATTAAGGATAACAGAGATTTTTATGAAAGCCAATAGCAAGAAAAGAAGTAGTGGTAATAATAAATGATACAAATGATAAATAGTACAAATTATAGAAAGAAGAGAAAAGAAATATAAGGTTTTGTTTTTTGCATTTTACTGTCAGAGTGATCGGAAATAACATTTTATCTTAACTTATGAACACAACTCTCTGACAAAAGGAAAAATTCAGGAAATAAAAGCATAAAGTAACATTGTTAAATAATAACAAAAATAAAAAGGGCTGAACAAAATAGGAAGATAAAGAGATGAAAAATTAAGACAACTGATAAGACTTTAAAGATGAATTTCATAGGTCCAACATTTGTTTAATAAAAATTCCAAAAGAAAAGAGAGAAAGAAAGAGAGAGAATAAAAGAAAGAAATGATCTAAGAACTAAAAGTTGTGATATCACCAATATTCAGATTAAGTCCTAGGCTGGGTAAATGAAAAGAAAAAAGAAAAAGAAAATGAAAAGAAAAGAAAGCAAGACCAGACACGTTATGTTAAAATCTCAGCTTAAATAAAAAGATCATTCTAGGAGTCTGCACTCTGAATGTTCAGAAATGCAAACATTTAGAAAGTGTAACTCCCATGCATCCCATACATTTTATAGTTGTAAAAATTGTCTGTGAATAAACTAGCAATACAAGGGAAGAATACACAAAAAGAACATGGAGTTGAGGAGAAGCGGAGCTAATTCAGATATATAAAAGAAATACTAGGAGGTAATGTGAGCAGACAAAGAAAACTTTAGGTCCAACTTTCAACACTACTATTTGTTCATCTGAGAAAAAAAATCATCTCAAAATAAAAATATTGTAATTTAACTACATGACATAATTAAGAAGTTGTCTCTCTCATTTACATAGGAGAGGTGACTTATAGTTCTCTTCTCAACAAAAACAGAACAAAAATGATAGTCAAAAACTACAGGAAGAACCAATAAACTAATAATAATCTAAATATGAAGCAAACACACATTTGCATGGCTTAGAGGAATTTAAGTGTGGTGAAAAAATTCACATACGATGAAAGAAAAGAGGTTTCATTTTCTCTTGTTTTTATAACATTTTCAATTTGAGTGGCACAGATTTAAAGGCATAGAATTTATTTTACCTGCAATCATACTAGTTGATTTTATAGTAAGCAATATTTTATAGCCAAAATATTCTAAGTGCTGCTTATTGATTTTCGTTTTTTATGGTTTCCACTCCTCTGCTGAAATTCTCAGTCTTGTCTTTTAATTCCTTGAACATATTAAATACTATTATTTTAAAATTTGTGTCTGGTAACTATTTCTGAATACCAAGGGTCTGCATCTATTGAATATTGTTCTTCTTTTCCTTTCTCCTCCTCCTCCTTCTTTTCCTCCTCTTTCTTTTTTTCCTCTTCTTCTTTCTTCTAATTCTTCTCCCTTCCTCCTTCTCCTCCACCCCCTCCTCCTTCTTCCATTTCTCCTCCTCTCCCTCCTCCACCCTCTTTGCTTTCCTCCCTTCCCCCTCCCCTTCCTCTTCTTCTCTTTCTTCCCCTCCTCCTCCTCCTCCTCCTCCTCCTTCTTCTTCCTTAATCAATGACTCTCTCCATTATTCCTGGTTATTTTTTGTTTGTGTGCTAGACATTGTTTATGAAAATTTATAGAATTAGTTTGAGACCTAAGATTTTTTTTTTTTTAGAGAGAGTTTTTGTGTTCACTTCTAAGGGATTTAGGTGTTTCCAAGGCTGACTTCAGTTTTATTTCTGGTTCACTGGTTTTTTTTGGGTTTACCCCTTCAGAGTCCCAAATTAAAGTCTTAGTAGTTTACTAGGGCCCATCCAGCTTGCAAGTCTTGGTTCAAGTCATGAATCTTCATTTTACAAACTGGTGATTTAACATACACTGCCTAAAGTCGGTGGGACTGAAACTGATGGATTATACATATTAAAGTTATAAAAATAGTAGATAAGCCTACAAAGTAATAACAACAATGTACCTGAAAATTTTGGGACCATTAGGGAAATAGGGAAAAGTACAGGATCTAAATCTTTGTCTTTCATAACAGTAGTCAAAAATAATGAAAAACAGTGACAAATAGCTTTAGTTAGAAATGTGGCAATAAACAACAGATCTAAACATAAAAAATTAAACATGGTTATCCCTTGAGAGTGGGGATCAGAAGAACTAGTGGAGGACCTTTTCTTTTCACTTAGATCCACTCTAAAATATTTAACTTAAAAATAACTAATTCTGGGGAAATCAGAAAATGTTTTATAGAGATAGAGCACTTAAGTTTTCTTTTAATGGATAATTTGTTTTTTTCCCCTTAGTCGGAGAAAAAGGGTGGCCATTCTAAACAGAGGGAGTGGCTTGGAAAAAGGCATGGACATGTACCATGTTCTATTTTAGAAATAGCAGAACATTCTGTAGATTGGAGCATGCAAATGAAGGGGGGGAATAGTAGGAAATGAGGCATATAAGTGAATTAGGGGCTAAAGAATAAATGATCATAGAAGCTCTGAAAGTTTTTCCCCCAATGTATTTTTACTTTAAAATGTGATAGGTCGTCCTCAATTTTCTGAAACAGAGGATATTAGAGACAAAGCAATCTGAAGAGAACACAGTGAATAGCAAGTAATTCTTCAGATATTTCATAAGGGCCTTAAAGTTCATACAGAAACTTTTTGACTGTTGTATGCCCTTCTATGTGGTAGAGGAACTCAAATGGTTGATTGCTTTGTGACAACAGTACCTCGAAAAGATGCAATAAGATGACTTAATTAAGAGCCTCCACTTCCGCCGTCCTTTCTAAAGAAAAGAGCTTTCAAAGTGTATTGAGTCTCAATGTGTTTTTGAAACATTGCCTTCATTCTCATTCAGCCTAGATAATCACTGTTGGTATCGTCAAAAGTATATACAAGTCAGTTTAACTTTGAGGGATAAAGATGCACACCACAGTGGCAAAATATAATACCCATTTTGGTCATAGTAAACTCTGTGCTGGTCTGATGGACGCTTCAGATTATAAACAACTTCAGATCTTCTCTACTCTCATGAAAGGGAACTGGAGAAGGGCCTGTACATTTAAAAGCCTTCTTTTAAAATAGGATATTAATAGGGCGCCTGGGTGGCTCAGTCGGTTAATCGTCCAACTTTAGGTCATGATCTCATGGTTTGTGAGTTCCAGCCATGCTGTGCTGACAGCTCAGAGTCTGGAGCCTGCTTCAGATTCTGTGTCTCCCTCTCTCTCTCTGCCCCTCCCCAGCTTGCACTCTCTCTTTCTCTCAAAACATAAATAAACGTTTAAAAATTTTTAAATAGGATATTCATTTACAAAAATACTTTCATCTATACTAAAGGCTTTAGGTTTATGAGGAGTTTGCACAACACAGAAGGGAAGTTTGCAAGTTGATGGAGATGTTAAGATGTATGTAAATCTCATGTTTTAAGAGGGTGAGAGGCAGAGGTATGGGTCCTTTCCTTGATTTGCAGCTACAGTAGATGTGTGGTCACACTTTCTCATCTAATTAACAGAGAGCTAAAAGGCTCATAAACAAAGATGCCAAGAATCCAAAGTAAGGCAAAGTGGGAACGTAGATGTTAGCCTAGTTGCACAACAACTATTGATACAACACTCATATGAAAGGGGATGGATGCCTTTTAATAGCTGGGCTAAATGCCACTCAGATTCATTCAGGACAATAATGGGCGTTAATTGAGGACATCTCTGGACAGATACCTATTATCATATCTCTTCAGTGAACCAAGTTCAGCGAGTCTGTCTTGTATTGTATATTTTCACTTTTGTTATGGGTTGAATTCTGCCTGCCCCACTCAAAACAACAACAACGATATGCTGAAATCTTAACTCCTAGTACCTCAGAATGTGATCTTGTTTGGAAGTAGGGTTTTTGCAGAAATAGTTAGTTGTGATGTGATCACACTGGAGTAATTTGGGCTCCTATTTATGTATTTACTTACTTTTGAGAGACAGAGCATGAGCATGAGGAGGGGAAGGGCAGAGAAAGAGGTGGGGGGGTTGGGGACACACAGAATCCAAAGCAGGCTCCAGGCTCCGAGTTGTCAGCACAGAGCCAGATGTGGGGCTCGAACTCACCTACCACGAGATCATGACCTGAGCCAAAGTCGGACACTTAACTGAGACACCCAGGCATCCCTGGCTATATCCAACCCCCCCTCAACCCCCAACTCCCCGCCTCCAGGCTTTAGAAAGAGCATGACTCAGTTGTCACCTTGATTTCAGACTCCTTGCCTCCAGAACCGGGAGACAATAGATTTATGTTGTTTTATACTTTTTTTCTTTTCTTTCTTTCTTTTTTTTTTCTCTTGACCAAAACACTTTAATTTATAACTTTCATGTACAATATGAAGTCCACAACTGCTTGAAACTTTGACCTGGCTTCCGCTTAGGAAGAGCTCAAGCGACACTTTCAGTCTTCATCATCAGGGAGGATACTTAGTTCTTCATCTGTCCACTGGGAAGGATCTGGATATGGAAAGTGACCCAGCACAGTATCTGAGTCATGCCACAACTGCCAGAGAATCCAGAACTGCATGGTCCCGCTGAAGAACTCGGCCTGGGCCAAGTGGGACTCGATCAGCTAGGGAAACTCCCTATAACAGGGCTCGATGTGCACCCCGCCACTGGCATGATGGACTCCACTGCCCCCAGGCTCACCAGAGCCGCGGCCTCTGAACAAGTGGCTTCCAACCCAAAGGAAAGGCACCAAACTTGTCAGAGCTGACATGCCAGCCCACGTCCTGACCACCAATCCCAGGCTGCACCGCCTCCTGCGTCCTATAGTTTTTTTTCCCCCTAATGTTTATTTATTTTTTAGAGAGAGGGAGTACAAGAGGCGGACAGGCAGAGAGAGAGAGGAAAACACAAAGTCTGAAGCAGGCTCCAGGCTCTGAGTTGTCAGCACAGAGCCCTACCTGGGGCTTGAACCCACCAACCAGAGATCATGATGTGAGCCAAAGTCAGATGCTTAACTAACTGAGCCACCCAGGTGCCCCTAGATTTATGTTGCTTTAAGCCACCCAGTTTGTTGTATTTTATGAGATCTATAGGGAACTAATACACCTCTTCTGATTCCCAAATGCAGATAAACTTGAATATAAAATTAACCTTTCAATTGAATTCAGCAATCAGTACAATAACTCAATAGTTTGGTCTCAATACCTGTTAAATATTTTATTACAATTTTTTCTTTTTTTGTAAATGTCTTCCATAAGAACCACATGGCCTTTTGTCTTGTGGATACAGTAATTTATTTTATTCTTTCTCTGTTAGTTATATAAGTTTTCATCCTTTGTCCTTCTCTTTCTAGAGCTATCATAAACATTTTAGTGTGGAAGTATTTGTCTACTTCTTTGACACTATTTTAGAATACATATGTAGAAATAGAGTTATGGGTCAAAGGGCATAATTTTTAAAATATTGTTATTATTTTTTAGTTTATTTATTTTGAGAGAGAGAAGGAGAGGGGCAGAGAGAGGGGGAGAGATAGAATCCTAAGTAGGCTCCATGCTGTCAGCACAGACCTGACACGGGGATCCATCCCATGAGCCATAAGATCATGACCTCAGCCAAAATCAAGAGTTGTACACTTAACCGACTGAGTCCCAGGCACCCCTTAATATTCTTAACACATTGTCATCCAACTGCTTCCCATCAATGTTTTAACGATTTATTACTTGCACCTAACATTAAAAAAAAAAGGAGCCTTCTTCAAAACTGTATCCCAGCATTCATAATTTCCATTGAAAAGTATGCTCTACTTTTTAATTTGACTAGAAAGGAATTTATTGTTTTAATTTTCATTATCTTGAATACTGGGGTAGAACTTTACCTGCCACACTCCACCATGTTTATTAACTTCTACTACTTCTATGATGCTTTTATTCATGCTTTTCATTTTTTTTTTAAATGGGATCTTTGTGTGAAATCTATTTCTTACTTGTATGTGGAATATATTAACATTTTTCAGTGTTCTCGTGTATTCTTTTTAAGGAAAGGGAATCTAAATATTTATATTTGGGATCTTCACTCTTTTTTTCAAAAAAAATTTAATGCTTGGGGCGCCTGGGTGGCTTAGTCGGTTAAGCGTCCGACTTTCGCTTAGGTCATGATCTCGCAGTTCGTGGGTTCGAGCCCCGCATCGGGCTCTGTGCTGACTGCCAGCTCGGAGCCTGGAGCCTGTTTCAGCCTGTGACTCCCTCTCTCTCTGACCCTCCCCTGCTCACGCTGTCTCTCTCTCTCTCCTAAAAATAAATAAAACATTAAAAATTTAATAAAAAAAAAAAAAAAAAAAAAAAAAAATTTAATGCTTATTTATTTTTTGAGAGAGAGACAGAGTTAGATACAGACTACGAGAGGCAGAGGGGCAGAGAGAGAGAGAGAGAGACACACACACACAATCTGAAACAGGCTCCAGGCTCTAAGCTGTCAGCACAGAACCTGACACGGGGCTCAAACATACAAACTGCAAGATCATGACCTGAGCTGAAGTCGGACACTCAACTGATTGAGCCACCCAGGTGCCCCTCAGTGTTCTCATTTGTAATATGAAGGTAAGAATAAGTATTTTCTAGAGTTGCAGTAGAAGCTAGATATGCTGAATATACCAAGTACCAGGCACCTAATACATTCCTAAAACTGGGGGTAATTTGTTATAATTTCATATGAAGTTAAAATGAAATGACCTGCATATACTCTCACTTGCTCTCTCAGGTTTAGAAACACAGTTACTTTGACTTTTTTTTTTTTTTTTAACATTTATTTAGTTTTGAGACAGAGAGAGACAGAGCACAAGTTGGGGAGGGGCAGAGAGAGAGGGAGACACCGAATCTGAAATAGGCTCCAGACTCTGAGCTGTCAGCACAGAGCCCGATGTAGGGCTCGAACCCACAGACTGCGAGGTCATGACCTGAGCTGAAGTCAGATGCTTAACCAACTGAGGCACCCAGGCGCCCCACTTTGACCTTTTCAAATAAATTTAGTTCTGCTTTCTGTAGTAACCTTGATCATTTTCTATTCCAGTCTCTATATTTTGTTAAGGTTGAACCAAGTTGGAGGAATAAACTGGTCTGAAGACTCATTTTGCAGAAAACCACAGAGGAAAGGAATGCTTAATGGTAAGTAAACTTTGGACGGGTAAATTCATCTTTTTATGCTTCAGTTTCCTCTTTTGAAAACTTTAGATTAAGAATGTAAGCAATCTCAGATTATTGTGAAGGTTAAGTGGCTATCGATTGCTGCGCATCACCTTACCCCAAATCCAGCTGCTTAAAACAATACTAAACACTTATTATTTCACATCATGAATTCAGGAGTGTTGTTATTAACTGGGTGCTTCTAGTTCAAGGTCTCCCCGGAAGCTGTGGTCAACATGTCATCTGGGGTGGGTTGAGAGGGCTGTAAGATCTGATTCCAGAATGATCGTTAATGTGGTTGGTAAGTCACTGCTAGCTCCTGGAAAAAGGTCTGAGTTCTTCTCCACATGAATCTGTTTCCAAGGCTGCTTGAGCATCCTAACAACATGGTGGTTGGCTTCCAAATGATTAAGGAAGGAAGGAAGGAAGGAAGGAAGGAAGGAAGGAAGGAAGGAAGGAGAGTAGGAAAGAAGGAAGGAAGGAAGGAAGGAAAGGAAAAGGAAGAAGGAAGGAAAGAAGTTGCAATGCCCTTTTGACTGAATCGCTAGAATCTCACACTATCACTTCTGCCAGTCTCTAATATGACCTATGCTCAAGGGAAGGAGAATCAGTCCTTGCCTTTGAAAAAGTAGAGAAACAAAGAATTTGTGGGCTTATTTTAGAACAATCACATTCTTTGATGCATGTTCTACATATGGATGGGGTATCCAATAAGAAGTAACAATATGTTAGCCACTGTTATCCATGGAGGAACTGCAAAGTGTTTTATAGTGGTGGCTTTTGAGTGCCTGTCAAGTGTGGTAGAAAGTGAGCCTGGGGCACCCGGGTGGCTCAGTCTCCTGAGTGTCTGACTTCAGCTCAGGTCATGATCTCATGGTTCATGTGTTCAAGCCTTGTATTGGGCTCTGTGCAGACAGCTCAGAGCCTGGAGCCTGCTTCAGATTCTGTGTCTCCCTCTCTCTCTCTCTGCCCCTCCCCTACTCATGCTCTTTCTCTCTCTCTCAAAAATAAATAAATGTTAACAAAAGTTAAAAAAAAAAGTAAGTGAGTCTGTAAGATAACAAGAGATAGGTCAAAAAAGGGTTGAGTATGTCATAATACACCTTTATCTTTTTCCAATAAGTCCTCGGTTTCCAAACCGGGCCACTGCCAGGGCGCACACAACAGGCAAAAGGGGCAGGCGCTACTTAAAGCAACAGGATAGACACACATCATCTCTACTGAAGTGCTATTTTATTTGAAGGGAAAAAAAGTAACGAAAAAAATGAGCTATCAAGCCATGAAGAGGCACGAAGGAAACTTAAATGAGTATTACTAAGTGAAAGAAGCCAATCTCAAAAGGCTACATATTGTAGGGTTCCAGCTAGATGACATTCTGGAAAAGGAAAAACTATGGAGAGAGTAAAAAGATCAGTGGTTGCCATGGGTGAGGAAAGGGGAAGGGATGAATAGCAGAGCACAGAGGACTTTTAGGGCAGTGAAACTCTTCTGTATGATACTATGATGGTGGATATAGGTCATGACACATTTGTCAAAGCCTATAGACTATACAACACCAAAAATGAACCCTAATGTAAGCTACGGTCCATGGGTGATGATGTGTCAGTGCAGGTCCACGAATGTTAACAAGTGTACCACTCTGGTGGGAGCCATTGACAATGGGGGAGGCTATACAGGTGTTGGCTAAATACATGGGAAATGTGTCTACCTTCTATTCAATTTTGCTGTGAATCTAACACAGCTATTAAAATAAAGTCTACTTGTAAAAAAAAAGGATATGTGTTAGAAAATAGATTGTAAAGTTTTTCGGATTTTAAAAATGGAACATTAGAGAAGTGGAATATTGCTTTCTGTAGGCTACTTTGGATCATACCCCTGATCCTGAGTAAATTATTTACTTTTCTTTCCATTTGGGGTAACTTAATGGCGATATTGAGCGACTGTTAGGGGACGAAGAATTACTGAAGGATCTTAGGCAGGGTAAGAACTTGATGTTCTCAAAAGGAATCTCAGTCAGGAATATTGGAGAAATTTTTAATTAAAAACAGGTAGCAAATGTTTGAATTAATCCAACAGATATTAAAGATGCTTCAAAGCCTTAATAAGTAAGCATTTAAAAAACTGGAACAAGAATAAAGTAACAGTCTATTTATGAGAGTACTTGTTCCAGAAATAGTTGCTGGTGTATACCTAAAAACTCAATATAGAACTAGGAAGGTGTTATCAATCAATGGCAGGAGTGGATTTAAGGCACGTCGAGGGAAAATGGACTCTTTAGGGCCTCACTTTGCATTATATGCTCATGTAAATTCCAGACAGGGGGGATAGATGTAAAAATGAAATCATAAGACACTTGAAGGGAAAGAGATTTCTAAACATGAAAGCATTAGGACTCGCTAGGGAAAATTAATAAATAGATGTATCTAAGCAAGTACTAAATCTTTGTATAACACAATAAAAAATTTTAAAACAAACCTCAAATACTCATGGCTAGCATTCATCGTGTGCCAGCCATTTGCCAAACACCATACTTGGAGCTTGTCTTAATTACTTATCCTTAATCCTCACACAAAAAACCCAAACCAAAACAAAACAAAAACCCACCAAGGGCTCAGTATTATTACCTTCACTTAACAAATGAGTAAAGTGAGACTATAAGATTATATCAGCAGTTTTCAATTCTGGATGCACTTTGAATTATAGAGAAGGCTTTACAAAACCCCATGTCTAGATTTCGTCCAAGTACAGCTTAATTAGAATCCCTAAGAGTAGCAGCTGGACATTCAGTGCTTTGCCCGAAGTTACACAGCAAAGGCAGAGCAGAGGTCTTACTGTCTCATAAACCTCTGAATGTCTTCTACACCACATAGAAGGATTTCTTTAAAATATAAACAGTGGCTTAATTCTCATAGTTTGTTAAACCTATATAAAGGTTTAACTTAGAGCAGAAAAAATTTTTATATATGAGGATATATTTATTGACCCATCTGCAACATAGATTTCATAACTGTGTTTTGAGGTATTGGTTTAAAACAAAAAACAAAAAACCATAGGGCTGGAATGCTTGATCCCCCAAGAGCTCCTTCAAAGCTGTGTGCTAAAGGAGAGAATAGAAAGTGTAGGATGACTAGGGAAAGGACAGCATTCTGAGGGTCTGATAATTCTGAGACAATTGGCAATGGATACACAACGTGTAAGATGTCTGCATGAACCTACTTTCTTTGGTGTATTTTTGCCATTGTAACCTCTCCATCAAGCGAGACATGGCAATGTGCACGAACAATTTCATTGCATCATTTTTAAGAGCACAGGTTTTGAAAACAAATGACCTAATTTAGTCTCCAAATATGCCCTTTGTAATTTTAGCTTACTTAACTTCTTTATGACTCAGTTTCCTCCACTGTGAAATAGGAATAATAATAGTATTATCTTAATGCAGCATAACAAATAACCTGAAATGAGATCTTTTTAAAGATCTTCTCAAGATCTTTTATGGTTTTTCTGGGTAAGAATGCAGGAGCAGCTTGGATTGGCATTTCCAGCTCAGGGTTTCTCTAAGCTAGGGCTGCAGTCATCTGATGTCCTGAGTAGGACTAGAGGATCCACTTCTAAGGTGGTTTGGTCACATGAATGACAAAATGGTGCTTCCTGTTGGCAGGAAGTTTCGTTTCTGTCCGGAGTCTTCTCTACTGGACTGCTTGAGAGTCCACATGACATGCCATCTCACTGCCTCCAAAGAAAGTGACCCAAGAGACCAAATGGAACTTGTAATGCATTTTATAACTTAGCCTTGAGGTCATACACCATCACTACTGCTGTATTTCATTGGTCATAAAGATCAACCCTGATTCCGTGTGGGAGGAGACTACAGCCTTGTACCAGGAAGCAAGGCTCACTTGGGACCATTTTGGAGGTAGCTATTAAAAGTAACTAGTTTATAGGCTCATTGCAGAGTATACATACATACATACATACACACACACACACACACACACACACACACTTATTACAGAGCTTAGACCAATAACTTAGAACACACTTAGAACTTAGGCCAAGGAATAATACATTGTATGTGTGTATACACATACCTTGCATTTAGAATAGAGCTTAAACCATAGTTAATATTATATAAGTAAATCAGAAGTTCTGAGGGTGGGTCTGGGCAGTAGTATTAGCAGTTTAAAACTCATGTCAGGTGGATCTAATATGCAGCTAGAGTTTCATGATTGTATTCCAATAATTAGCTTTATTACGATAATCAAAACTGAAGCCCAAGTTGAGAGGTGTTCTACTTTGGCTGCACAGCAGAATCATCCAGAGAGCTTTAACAAATCTGGACACCCAGACTACATAGTGGACCAATTATACCTGAACCTCTGGGGCATGGGACACAGGTATCAGTGTTGTTTTTGTTTTCTGGGTTTTTGTTTTTGTTTTTGTTTTTGTTTTTTTAGGCTTCTTAGGCCATTCCAGTGCACAGTCAAGTGTGGAGACCGTGGAGACCCATGGCTCCAATTATTTAACTTAGATGATTATATTCCAGTCTCCCCGTTTACTCTATGAGCTGAGCTCTAACTCAGCATTTAAATCCTGGAGACCTAGTTTCACTTGTTGAAAACAAAGAGAAGACCTTTGACTCACCCTAATGTGCTGAAGATGGGTGGGAATGAGCAGCATGGCGCCAGTTGCTCTCTGTCTGTGCTCTGTGTGTCTGGAGGATTTGGGCCTCCAGCATGTCAGCCAGGCTCCTTTGGCCAGGATTCGCCTTCACGCAAGAGTAGAAACCTCCTAGGCATGTGATTGCCGGGCCAGGAAAATGTCACCCATCGCCAGAGAAAAACCAGCCTTCCACAAAATTAGAGTGAATGGCACATGAAACCAATTAAGTCAAAGTGGCTGGAGTCGCATCAGAAGTATTGTGAGAAGGCCATTCTGGAAACAATGCCTAAAAGATGCACCTGGTAATGTTTAGAAGCACTGTTCAGGCACAGAACAGGCCTCAAATTCAAAAACATGGAGCTGCCTAGTTGCTGCTCTGTGAGTCTGCTCTTGTAAACGAGCATTAGCATGGCATAGAAAGCAATCAATTACAATTTGGGGAAGACAAATAATAGAGAGCAAAAGACAGCTCTATTTGGGCCAGAAGAACACGAGGTGAATAGCAATTTCTAGTGAATGATACCATCAAACTAGACACGGAACTTGCATTCTGGAAAAATCAACCCTTTCTGCAAATATTTGGGCTTGAAGGAAGCTCTTAACAAACTTTGCCCAAAGCTTTCTCCCCACATTTAAACCTATGTTTGTTTTAAGTGAAGCTTAATCCATGTGTTTCTGATTCCTTTACACAGAACGGATCAGAGTCTTTAGTTTGGAAAAAAAAAAAAAAGCAAACAACTTCTTAATGTCCTAGATGACTTTGCTTTTTGGCCTTTTAGAACATTTTTCTCATCTTTGAAAAGGGGCTCAAATAGCCTGTTGACCAAGCGTAGAACCCACTCAATTGTTGTGAATGTGAAATTTTGCCACTGTTCAGGATCTGAATTTCTCCACATTTGCCAAAAATGCGCCTTCCTGATTGTTTTTAATATTCAAATCCCCTTTTTTAAATTAAGTTTGAGACTCTCAATGAACTCTGAATACAGTGGATTTGCCCATCCATGGATTCTTTTCCTCCCCCTGGTGCTGAGCGTATTGATGCATTTATATCACAATCTTTCTGACCCTTGGGAACAAATTTTATTTCTGTTGCCTAGGAATATAAGAAAAATATTTTAACTTTTGATAGAACCTCTTATCAAGGCTCTTAAATCTGGCTTGCAAACAGCTTGTAAACATGGGCACAGAGTTCTGACAACGTCAGTCTCCAAATACCTCCATGATGAATGCAGCTCTTGATTTGGAGTAATAAGAAAATGAGAAGTAAAAATGTCAAAGAAGACTGTATAGATGGAGAGGAGTTTAAATGGACCATTTGGACCCCAATAATGGTTTTCTCATACATCACTTAAGAAAATTAGGTATTCCTATTTTTAAATTCTTAAGAAACTACTGGGTGTTTACCCAAAGAAAATGAAAGCACTAATTTGAAAATATATATGCATACTTATATTTATCATAGTATTATTTACAATAACCAAGATATGAAAGCAACCCACATGTCTACCATACATATATGTATAATTATACATACATATTATTAAATTATACATAATATATTATATTGGATTAATGTAATAATGGAACATGTAATGGAATGTGTAATTAATAATGGAATATTAATCAGCCATAAAAAAGAATGAAATATTGCCATTTATGACAACATGACTGGACCTAGAAGGTTCTAGAACCTAGATATAAGGACCTAGGAGGTATCATGCCCAATGAAATAAGTCAGAGAAAGACAATACCATATGATTTTCTTATATGTGGAACCTAAGAAATAAAACAAATGAACAAAGCAAACACAAAAACCAACCTATTAAATACAGAGAACAAACTGGTAGTTTCTGGGGTGGAGGGGATTGGAGGTGATGAGCAAAAGTGATTGTTAAAAGTGATTGTTAAAAGATGAGTTAAAAGTGATTAAGAGACTTCCAGTTATAACAGACTTCCAGTTATAAAGTAAATAAACCACTGAATGGAAAGGACAGCAAAAGGAACACCGTCAGTAATATTGTAATAGTTCTTTATGATGGCAGCTCGCTCCTACATTTGTGGAGAGCACTGAGTAATGTATAGAACTGTGGCATCACTATGCTGTACACCTGAAACTCATGTAACATTGTATGTCAATTATACTTCCATAAGAATGAAAGAGAGGGAGGGAGGAAGAAAGAAAGAAAGGAAGGGAGGCAGGGAGGAAGGGAGGTGAGGAAAGAAAGAAAGAAAGAAAGAAACAAGCCTAAGTAGCTGTCTCTTTCATAACCTATTTCTTAGAATGAGAGTAAATGAGGACTGACCATGTTAATTAGATTAAGCTAAAGTTGGGTTGAAATATTGAAGATCACCTAATAAAAATGCAATAAATGTTAGCTACTCAGATATATTTATATCAGCATAATACTGTATGCTCTGTTATTTGGAATATCTTTCTTTTTCTTTATTAAATATTTTAATTATAGACTCTTGGTTTAGGCAATCAGAAACAGGGAAGAAATAAAGTTCAAGAAAATGATAATCAACTATTGTCAAGAAGCTGAGATAAATATTGTTTTCATAGATGCTCTACACTGATATCTAATTTAATCTCCCAGATGAGTAATTTGGTCAACACCATCTTTTATGGTGAGTGTTACTTTGTAATGTGGAACGCTTACACGGGAAATGAAAGTCATAGTTCTTGCCCTTGAGGAACTTACAATTAGAAGTGTTTATAAAATTTCATTATCAAGTATAAAGCACAAAAATAAAAGATTAAGCTACAGCAATGATTAATGTTCAAGCAACTCAGTCCTTGGGGAGGTGAGCAGGACACACTATCAGCAGAGAGACCTGAATGACAAGATCTAGGGGACTCATGGTGTTTTGACTGCCAGGACACCATGGTAAATGGTAAGTATGGTTTTCCACACAATAAAAATTCACTTCTGGAAAAAAAAAATCCTCTAAATCATTCTATTTTATGCAAGTAGCCTCAAGTTTGATATTTAAACAGAAGACAAAATTGAATATTGAATATGGAGAGGGACATACCTTAATAATTAATATTGGCAGTTGAGTTTATTTTCCATACCAAGGTTCACATCCACTGTATCTTTTTATTTTTATTTATTTTTTAATGTTTTATTTCTTTCTGAGAGAGAGAGAGACAGTGTGAGCGGGGTAGGGTCAGAGAGAGAGGGAGACACAGAATCTGAAGCAGGCTCTAGGCTCTGAGCTAGCTGTCAGCACAGAGCCTGATGTGGGTCTTGAACCCATGAACCATGAGATCATGACCTGAGCCGAAGTTGGACGCGCAACCAACTGAGCCATCCAGGCGCCCCTCCACTGTATCTTTTTAATACAACCAATTGGGCCAAAGCATTTTTTATTACAGTAATCAATTTTTAAGTGAATGTTATTAAGACCATTCTTCAAATGGGTTATGTATTTGATATAATGGATAAGCACATTTTCTCATTTAATTTTAATATAGTTTGAGTGTTCAGACATTTATTCTCAGAGCTGGGCCCTTAAAATGCCAATGATTAGTGTGAACTACACCAGCCTCTTGGAGATTATATAACAACATTTTTTTATTATTATGCAGGAAAAATAATCAGACATTTTTGAGGAAGATTTGAATTTGTTTTCTTTGGGTGGCTAGCCTTAATTCAAAAATTCAGGGGAGCCTGGGTGGCTTAGTCGGTTAAGCATCCGACTTTCGCTTAGGTCATGATCTCGCGGTTCATGGGTTCGAGCCCTGCGTCGGGCTCTGTGCTGCTGTTCACGCTGTCTCTCTCTCTCTCTCCTAGAAATGAATAAAACATTAAAAAAAAATTCAGTTTGTCTCTCAGTCCCTTTTTTTTTTTTTTGACAAAGTAGAGCTCTCATTGCTTCCCAGAAAAGAAGTGAGGGAATGATTCAAGGGTGAATGCTTCAAAAGGATATTTGGACTCCGTAGTTATAAAAACCATCATTCTTGGGTTTCTGAGAAAATAGCAGAGTAGTAAATATGAGGCATTTGTCTCCCCACCTGGACAAAAATCGTACTGGCAGAGTCTGTCTGATGTAACTATTTTGGAACTCTGGACTCTCTTGAAGGATTGTAGCTTTCAAGGGATGACTTGGATGTTAAATTGTGGTGAATTATGATCAATTTCAGCTCTCAGCTCAGTAGCCACTCCCCCTCCCTCACTTGTAGCTCCACGTTAGGCAGTTATGTGTGTAATTCCAGGAGCAGCTAACATGCAGCTTGTAGGAGCCAGGGTGGGCATATTAATCAGGGTTCTCCAGAAAAAAAAATCATCATCAAAAGTTCAAAAGATGGAGAGAGAGAAACTTGACAGCAGGAAGAGAAAAGTGACTTGCTCCCTACAAGTGATCCTCAATGAGACTTTCATCAGATTTCTCAACAGAAACTTGGAGGCCAGAAGGAAGTGAGCAGATATATTCAAAGTGCTGAAAGGAAAAGCAAGCAAACAAACAAACAAAAACCTGTCATCCAAGAATCCTGTGTTCAGCAAAACTGTCCTTTGAAAATGAGGAAAGGGGTGCCTAGGTGGCTCGGTAGATTGAGCATACGACTTGATTCTGGCTCACTAATGATGCCAGGGTTGTGGGATAGAGCCCCGAATTGCGATCCACTCTGAGTGTGGGGCCTACTTAAAATTCTCTCTCTCTCTCTCTCTCTGTGTGTGTGTGTGTGTGTCCCTTTGCCCTCTCTCCCACTCGTGTGCACTCTTTCTCTCTAAAATAAAGTGAAAAAATGAAGGAGAAAATAAGACATTCCCAGATGACCAAAAGCTGAGGCAGTTTATTACCCCTAAACAGCCCTGCAAGAAATTCTTGAGACAATCCTGGAGGTTAAGATTAAAATAGCTCAAAACTGTATCAAGAAATAAAGATCTCACTAAAAGTCAATATATAGGCAATTCTAAAAGGTCATAATATTGCAACAATAATGTATAACTCCAGTTTTTTGTTTCTACATTAATTAAGAGACTACATTTTAAAAAGTTATTAGTGTGAGGGCACCTGAGTGGTTTGGTTGGTTGAGCATCTGACTTTGGCTCAGGTCATGACCTCACTGTTCATGAGTTCTAGCTCAACATCGGACTCTCTGGTATCAGCTCAGAGCTGCTTCAGATCCTCTGTCTCCTTCCAGCACCCTTCCCCCATTCACACACTCTCTCAAAAATAAATAAACATGTAAAAGATTATTAATGTGGAAGTGTTATTGTCACTTTGGTGTGAGCTAAACATTTTGTCTTCTACATAATTTAAGAGATTAGTACTCTTAAAAGAATAATTAATTAATTAATTGTAATTAATGTAAATTCTTAATTTACAAATTATTAATTTATTATTAATTTACACAATGTGTAAAGATGTACTTCTGAGGCACGGACAACTAAAAGAGGGAGATGAAGCTGTAAAGGAACAGTTTCTGTGTTTTATTGAAAATAAACTAATATAAATTCAAACTAGAATGTTAGGACTTTAGATTGTCCATGGTAGCCACGAAGAAAATAGCTATAAAATATACTCAAAGTAAGAAGAAAATTTAAATGTTTCACTCTAAAAAATCAATTAAACATAAAAGAAGACGATAGTATAGGAAATGAGAAAGAAAGAAAAACTATAAGATATGGAATACAAATAGCAGCAAGACAGAAATAAATCTGTTCTTATCAGTAATTACTTTAAATGCAAGTGAATTAAATTATCCAAACCAAAGACAGAGATTGACAGAATGGATAAATAAACCAGTCACAAAAAGACAAATAGTGTATGATTCCACTTATATAAGGTAATTAGTCAAACCACAGAGATAGAGTAGATTGCCAGAGGTTGGGAAGAGGGAGGGAATAAGGAGTTACTGTTTAATGGGTACAGAGTTGCAGTTTTACAGAATAAGAGGAGTTCTGGAGATGGATGGTGATGATGGTAGTACAAAATTATGAATGCTTTTATTACCACTGAACTGTATACTTAAAAATGGTTAAGATGGCAAATGTTATGTTATGTGCATTTTACCACAATAAAAAAGAATAAAAAAGAATCATTATTTCTTTTTTTAAAATTTTTTATAGTTTTTATTTATTTTTGAGACAGAGAGAGACAGAACATGAGTGGGGGAGAAGCAGAGAGAGAAGGAGACACAGAATCTGAAACAGGCTCCAGGCTCTGAGCTGTCTGCACAGAACCCGATGCGGGCCCAAACCCACAAACCGTGAGATCATGACCTGAGCCGAAGTCGGATGCTTAACTGACTGAGCCACCCAGGCACCCCAAGAATCATTATTTCTAAAGAACTGGGTGCCATTTAAATTCTGCATTGTCTAGCAAGACCAGAGAAGTGGATGCATCTGGCTTAAAACACGGAGTAGTGAAAAAAAAAAATGTCATATGAGATTTGCTTGGCATCTCTGGGCCTTTGCTCATATTAACTACCACCTGCCCTTATGGTGTCCACCGCATCTTAACTGAGAGACATTAGGTAATTACACATGGCCAACGTTACATTAGGATCTGCTTGTTGGAGTGGGGCACCATGTTCTTGCACCCAGAGTCTCACATGTAGAAGCATTTCAGCATGTACATCCCAAAAGAAAAAAAATGTTCATCAGAAAAAGAAAGATAACATGTCAGACTTGAGGTTTGGTTTGCATCCACTCAAATGACGGAAAAATACTTACTCAGGCTACACCAGGTGTCAAGCACTGTCCCAGGTGCTAGGGGCTCATTGGTGGGCAAGCTTTCATTCCCAAGGAAGCGAAATGATTTTTTCTTTAATCACATATCTGTTGGAGGAATATTGCCCCACATCAAAGTCCTAAAAATAACTTTCACGAAGTCTGGAATATTTCCGTTGCTCTATTTCCTTGTAGAAATTACATATAAATCATCATAGAATAAGAGACATGTTGTAAAGTGCTCTCCTGAATTATAAGTTAAAGTTAAAGCCATGTTTTAAACGAGGCCATTTGGTATTTGGAAGTTATCATAGTCCCAAAAGCAGGACTCATTTGTAGCTTTGCTCAGTGAATTTATGTGAGTCATTTAATACCACTGAGCATTCCCATTCAAAGTGAAATGCTGATAATTCCTGCCCTTCAGCGGCAGACAGTGTTGACTCACCGTTCTCATTATCTTTTCCCCTGGCCTACCCCTTCTATATTCTTTCAAAGCTGAATATGAATTTTCCAGCAAATCTTGCAGCTAGAAATGGTTGGGTCATGAAGCAAGTAGATGTAAGTAGAGATGCAAGTACCCAGTGAGATTCCAGTAGATACCTAATGAGATACAGTGGAAAATTCTGGAAAATATTTACTTTCCAGATAGAATGGCACAGACATGGCTGGTGCCATTCTCACCCTCATCTTCTTCTCTCTTCCTCAAATGAAGCTATGATAGCCAAAGTGTGACAACCATGTTGTGACGAAGAGGTGATCAGCGGAAGACAAAATCCAATATGCTGAGGATAGCTGAATGAAAAATAGAGTCTGAACCCTGGAAGAAACTATGGAGCCACTGAGTTGACTTCAACAAGAGCTAACCTCTTGATTTCCTGCTATGGAAGGAAAACACCACACACTCTCAATTTGTTTAGGCCTTCGTTAGTCAGGGATTCTTTTTCTTGCAGTCAAACACATTGCTATAAGGGGACTCTTTCTGCCCAAGCTTATTGTAAGGATTTTACACAGAAATGACATCAAATGTTTGTTTTCCATTATTGATTTCATATATTCACTTTTCATACGAAGAACTTGGGGCTCTAAAAGGGTAAGTAACAGAGCAAAATTAACCCAGGTTCTCTAGCTGCATTTCCTCTCCCCAACCCCCATCCTCCTTCTTCAGGAAGGAAGCAAAAAGCCCTTATAGTAACTGCAACCAGATAAACAAAGCACTCTTCTTGGCCAACTTTGGGAATAGAGGAAGACACTTGTTAACACAAACCCACTCCCCATCCCTAAACAACTTTAATTTTATCTCTTCCCCTTTGTATTTGATAGCTGAACTAGTGTGCTTTTAGAACGAGACTGAGATTGAAGGGAACCAACCATTTTACGGATCAGAAATCTAAAATACTCACCTGATTATTAATATGTCAAAGAGTTTGAAAATTTCTATTATTCCAATACATCGTTCAGGTTCCTCATCTCAGACAAAACCAGTATTTATGTATAAAAACCTTGGTTGCGCTGCTGACCTGTTTAGTTTGTGAACTAACCTATGAGTCATTTCTAACTGCACATCTTATGATCACGCTATGCCTCGCATCCTTTTGAAGCGTGCAGAGTGTATGAAAGCATTTTATAAATGGTGGGGCTCTCTACAATACGTCTAAATATCGGTCTAGTCCTTTAACATGCTTAATGCTTTTTCAAAAATTTCATCAAGTTTGATTCTCAGAGCAACCCAGCAGGGCAGAGATTATTAATATCCCTGGGGTTACATTATTAGGGTCATCATTTCCTTTCACGGCCTCTGTTGCTACCCAGCTCTGAAATTCTGCCATCGCACTGAACAGTTCCTGCTTACTGTCCTTTTTTCCTCAATGGGTACAAGCTCTTTCTTCGCTTCACGTTCCTGCCTTTGACTATGTCTACACATCTCTTGTAAAATTCTGTTTTAATTCAGCAGGGTATGTAACCGTGTCAGTGCAGACTTCAGCTTGGCTGAGGCCAATGAACTCTGGAAATCCCACTAAACAGATGTCTGTCTTCATTGCCAAATTCACTTATTAGTATTAGGCATGGTATGTGATCAGAGGCAGTCCTGGCCAGGGACGACTTTTACAAAGGTGGTGCCTCCAATTCTGGAGGAATTTCACCCCACTTGTTTTTCCTACCAAGCATGAGTGTGTAGAGAAACTTCTTTGCCTCACTTGAGCTAACCCAGTAGAGTCTGCCCTTTGCACACACATACTGCCCCCCAACAAAGTTGGTGGCTATAAAGTAATAACAAATGAAAATGCAAACACTAGTTTGTTGAGATACATTTTATACCTAATAAAACACGGCAATCCGGTGTAGATAGGGAGCTAAAGAGTCATGCTCTAGTCTATGTGGATGCCGATGTCTGGAGCAGGGCCTGCAGCCACCTTGGGGATGGACAACCAATAGTGCCTAGTGAATAAGGCAGAAATGTACCTCAAAGCTCAGGTAGCACAGTTGATGGGGTATCTAGTGCATATGCAGTGAAGTGTGAGTGCAGGTAAAGTGTATGTATATGCATGTACGTAAATGGTGTGTGTGGTGGATATGTATGGGGTGCATTTGTGTGAGTGTGATTGGTATGTGGGAATGGGTGAGGTGATATATACCTGTGTATGAGCGTGTGAGTGTATGCACACCTTTGTGTGTGTGTTGGAGGAAGAAGTAAGAGGTCTGACTATAGACACAGCTTTCTGGAGGTGGTGATGTCTGAACTGTCTGTATTTTCAACTCCAATCAGGAATTCTTACTGTGCTCCATTTTAACAACACTTGCCAAATTCTCAATGTCTTCATCACCACCAGACCTAATCCTCGAGGCCTAGCCTTCACCTTATTCATGCCACTGAATTCCCATGTTAGTAAATGGCATCTGCTTCACATAGATACATAGACAGTGAACCTAGGAATTATTCTAGACTTTCTTTCCTTTACACTGTCCATTAAATCTACAAATCCTGTTAGTCTGACCCTAAAATACACTAGAATCTGAGCACTTCTCACAACCTTTGCTGTACCGAAGTCAGTACAGTGCTGGTAATAATTGGAGGTGGGTGAGAGGAAGTTTCATGCTTTGGGTCACTGGAGGGCTGTGGATAACATTGTTTAGAGGTCAAATGATTAGTTTGGTCCTCGATGGTTTGAATTTGAGGTGCCAGTGGAGTTCTAGTTTGAGATGTCTAGTAAGCAGATGATAAAATGGGCCTGGAGCTAAGGGTATGAAATTTGAGATTGGGATGATTGCAGGTAGTAGTTGGAGTCATGGGGGAAAGTGGGATCATTCAGTAGAGAGTCCAGGAGTGCAATCACCCGTTGCTGCTCATTCATGTGGCCACTCACTGGCCCCATGAATCTCATCCCCAGAGCAATGAATGTACATTGACCCTGAGTTAAGTTATGGTGGTAGCAGGTTGCAGGGCCTGTAGAATTACCTTGAATCCTCTGTACACCCCCAGAAAATGCCCCATTTATGCCTCTACCCACCTGAAATGACACTAATTGCTCTGCTCTTTTACACTGTGATAGATAACACAACAATCACTCATCAATGTTATGGCAATTCCTCTGTTTCATCACTGCCCATTCATGTCTGCAGTCCCTTCACAAGTGGCTTCAGGGCCTACAACTCTACAGAAGCTATTTTCTGAAGACCTTTAGCACCACAGACATGATACAAGTCATCTACTTTCCACAGTCCCCTTCCTTTTGCTGTTGTTGACATTTGACACTGTTGATCACATCCCTTACTGTGAAGCCCTCTCTTGTCTCTGGGAAGTTAATTATGGTTATTCTTTCTCCTCCTCTGGTTCTAGACCTTTCCCTAAAGGCTCTTTCCAAGTTGCATAACTTGGCCTTACCTTGTTTTGTTTTATGCTTTCTCTCTGGGATCTCAGTCAAATATACCCCAGCTTCACAATCCCCAAATCTGTCACTCTGTCTCTGACTATGCTTCTCACTCATGACCCCTATGTTCCTTATTAGCTTATGAGCTTTCTTTTTCCAATAGCCTTCTGAACAGTGCCATTGGGTATCATACTTCATCACGATAACACCAATGTATTCTGAAACTGACCTCAGCGTCTGTGTCCACAACACTGGCTTCTTGTCTTGCTTATTTTCATCCATGGAAAGTCAAGGTGTTGAATTGCAAAATTACCCTTAATATTTCACTATCTCCTAACTATTTAACGAACCAGGCACCAAACTGCATAAATTCTTTTCTAATGCCTCTTCTATCCATCTTCTCCATTTTCCTTCATTGTTTTTTCTTTCACTGCTGGGGCCCAGGCCTTTAATAGCCCATGCCTAATCAAATATGGGGTAAAGGATAAGAGCAGAGGCTCTGAAGTTGGCTCACTTATGTTGGACTTCCTGCTCTACTCTTTACTGTGTCATCTTGGACAAGTTATATCATCTCTGTGTGTCTCCGGTCCTCATCTGTCAAATGGAGATACATGGTATCCATCTCAGACACTTGCTGGAGGATTAAGTTAGTTGATGTATGTAACACACCTGGAATAGTCCTATTACACTGTAATTATGCACTGTAATCAGCATTGGGCATTATTATTCTTTTCATCATCTTTGCAAGACTTACTAACTGCTTGGCCTTCCCAGGACATCATCACCATGTTCCTAAAATACTTCCATCATTCTCTCTGGCTAGGGGTGTATAAAGATTGCCATTTCCTTCCATTTACAAGAAAATTTCTCTACTTGCCTTTCAAGGTTCTCTATAACCTAGTATCATCCTGGCTGACCACCTTATCCCTTACCACCCCCAAATATCAGCTGAACTTTATTCAGCCTTCATTTCAAGCACAGTATTGAAAGAGAGAGATTTGTGGATGTGAGAAAAAAAATAAGAGAGAAGCACATCTTACTTTATTTCACCAACCCAGTTTCGCCTCAGATCTAGTTTCCAATACCAGCTCGGTGTGACTTGGAACATGTGTCTTAATCTCTCTGAGCCTTGTTTCTTTGTAAAAACTGGAGGGTAATAGTGTTGTTATGAGTATGAAATGAAACAATGCATGTTAATTGCTCAAGTCCTCATTGGTATTAGTCTACGTATAAAGAAAATACATTATTTAAATGAAGTATCATGAATGAAATATAAAGAAGTCAGCTTAAAATGGGTGCACAGGGAATGTATACAGAGTACCTGGAAGTTACACAGGGTTAAGAAATGGATGTGAGGAGCTGACATAAATCAGACTAGTTCATTCTCATCCTTTGGCTTAGTTAAAACTGCTACCTGCTTATTCATCTTAACCTTCTCTGCCTTCCCATCTTTTTAAAAAAATAATTCCAGTATATTTAATGTACAGTATTATATTAGTTTCAGATGTACAATATAGTGATTCAACAGTTCTAATCTCAGTGCTCCTCATGATAAATGTAACCTTAATCCCCTCCACCTATTTCCCCCATCTCCCCATACCCCTCCCCCAAGCCTTCCCATCTTACAAGTCCAACTCTGCTCTTTACATCTGCGATATGCCCCCTTTCGACTCAGAGTTCTCTTCTTCCTTATAATATCTGCAACACATATTGTCTAGTTGGTTAATTTAGAGTTTACTATGAACTGCCCTGCATGGTTAGTTAAAGCTTTACGTTCGCATGTTTGGTCTCTTCAGCCAAACTTTGTGCTTTTTGAGCATCGAAACTATGTCTTCATATTCCCTCAGCATGTAGAATAGGATTTTGCAAATAGCAGGCCCTTAGGTTTATGTTTTCAATTTAATGCACTGTGTAAAAAGGACCATTTGCCTTGCTGACTTGTCATGTTATGTGAATGCCGGGGACTCGGGGCGTCTCTCCTCCTCTGTAGAGGAAACGTTAACCACCCTCAGGCCTGCCGGGTCTTTTGAAGCCATATTGCAAAAGCTGAACTCATTCCATCTCCAGCTCTGTGCTCTTCTGTAGAAGCCTGGTGTAGATGTCCAGTATGTGAAATCTGGTTGTTCCATCCACTAATTGCATTGGCTTTTTCTTTGCTGGGAGCATTTAGATCAGGCTTAGAAGAAAATAAGATCCAGCAAGAGCAAGGCTCACTATAAATAATACTTAAAGCAATTTTTAAACAATCCCTAGAAACAGCCGCCTCTTTCCTCATCTGGCAACTTTGATTTGAGTTTATATGAATTTTATTAGTTTAAAATGAGATGGATTCATAGGACCTTAACTTGCCTCATTATTTATTTCAAAGTGCAGAGCACAAAGATTTTGATGTATTGTAAGTAATCCTATTATAATGTTTAGGTGGTGGCCTGAGCTAACTCAGGCTTTCTGTCCAAATATATTACAAAAACAACCCATTCCTCAACAACAGCCTAAAAGCTGACATTGGTGCTGGGGGTCACAGTCTAAGCAGAGCCCACTAGGGAGGAAAAGAGGCCATTCTTGATGTGCTTCAGAGATTTATTCTGTAATGAGGTTCAACAGCCGTTTCAAAGAGCCCAGGGCCTTGTGAGGGAATTTTGATCTACAGACTAATGAACTTGGGCAGAACTCCTGTCTCCAATGCCTTGTTACTCAGCCTGAGCAAGCACTAGATTTCTGGCCTAGGCTCAAACGTTGACCAGTCAGCTGAGGGCTTAGCATCTTACCTACTAATTGGAGAAGTAACAAGACTAGCATTGGTGGATCAATAACTCTATAAAACTGGTGGCTCAGTCCGTTGAGCATCCGACTTTGACTCAAATAACAGTCTCGTGGTGTGAGCTTGAGTCCCACATCAGGCTCACAGGCGTCAGCTTAGAGCCCACTTCGGATCCTCTGTCCCCTTTCCTCTCTGTCCCTCTTCTGCTCATGCTCTCTTAAAATTAAATAAACACTTTAAAAAATTATAAAAATAGTGTCCTTGCTAACTTATAGAGTAGTGTGTTGAGTGTTTTATATGCTCTTTCATTCTACCTTCATAGCTGTTCCCCACAAGGGAGGTGGAAGACTGAAGTCAGGTATGTGACTCAGTATTTAAGTGTCAGAGATATTATTTAAACCTAGGTCTAGCTCACCACAAAGTTTCTTAGGTCAAATATTATATAGGCCTACATGAGGATTTTTATATATATAATGTGGTTTTATTAATTTTATTTATTTATTTTGATAGAGAGAGCACACATGCAAGTGCTCATGAGCAAGGAAAGGGCGGTGCTAGGGTGGAGAGAGAGAAAATCACAAGCAGCTCTGCAGTGATAGTGGGAGGCTCATACCCATGAACTTGTAAGATCATGACCTGACCAAAATCAAGAATCAGGCCCTTAACCCACTGAGCCACCCAGGCACCCCTAAATGAAGATGTTTCTTGATGTTGTAAATGTTTTTGTGGCTGAATCTGAATTACTGGGAACAAATGAATCTGTATGATTTGAGAAGTGTGTTTGTTTTGAAGAAAACATTTCAGAAATACCTAATAACAAGGGGGAATTTAACCACATGGGATGAGTGTATAAATCTTTGAAACTGACTTCAGAATGTTCTGATTGTACACTAATTACCGTTCTGTGTGTGAGTATCTGGTAGGGATCAATTATTGACTAGAAAGGGGCACAGAGAGTTGGAAATGTTTAATCTCTTGATCAGCTCTTACATGGGTGCATATCTATGTAAAAATTTTTGAGCTGTATACTTAAGATTGGGACACTATATTTGTAAGTTATATCTCAATAAAGACTTTTAAAACATTAAAATGCCTTAAGGTATTCTGACTTTATTTTTATTTGGTGGAGGCATAGATCATTGATTTTAGACCTTTCTTCTTTTCTTTTCTCTCTTTTTAAATTTTATTTATTTATTTACTGAGAGAGTGCACGAGCTATTTGGGGAGAGGCAGAGAGAAAGGGGAGAGGACCCCAAGCAGGCTCCTCTTCTGTCAGCACAGAGCCGGACACAGGGCTTGAATCCACAAACTGTGAGATACATGACCTGAGCCGGAATCAAGAGGTACAACTCAACCAACTAGTCACCCAGGTACCCCAGACCTTTCGTCCTTTCTAATATGAATATTTTATGCTACAAATTTCTCTTAAGCATTACTTTAGCTGTATTTTCTACATTTTGATATAGTGTATTATGCTCATTCAACTCAAAATATTTTCTGTTTTCTTTATGAATTCCTAATTGACACATGAACTAGTTAGTGGTGTTATTTAACTTTCATAAGCTTGGAGATTGACTTGAGCTGAGATTAGGAGTCAGATGCTTAACCCACTGAGCCACTAAGGTGCCCCCATCTTTTACCTCTAACCTATTTTTGTCTTTTTATTTAAAGTGAGTTTCTTGTAGGCAATATAAAGTGCGTCACACTTTATTATTTAATCTGATAATGTCTGTCTTTTCATTGGTATGTTTAGCCCATTTACATTTTGTAAGATTACTGATATGATCAGGGATACCACTGCAATATTGATATTTTTTTCTAATTATCTGATCTATTCTTTGTACCTTTTCTCCTATTTCTCAGACTAGTTTCAAATTGAGCATTTTATGATTAAATTTTATACCTGTTTTTGGTTTATCACTTACAGGCCTTTAAAAAAAAGTGTCTGCTAAAGACACAAGTCAGACAAAGGTGAATCTTACTCATAGCAATAGAGTTAAGTGGAATATCACTATTTTAGTGCCCATCCCCGCAGCATAATTCCCATAGGACAGTAACCAGAGGGCAAGGTGATCCCCACACACTCAGTGGGTTGTATTACAGGAGTGCCCTGATTTTAAGGACACCAAATATTTTATAACGGGCATAAGTATTACCAGTGATACTTTTCTATCTCATTGTAAAGGCTCTACTTTTAAGATACTAGTCCTCACAAGTAGATGTGCCCTTTACTGTGAAAGAGAATTAGTTCTCTCTTGTGTGCTGTACAAATATCCTTAAAGAGAAAGTCCAAAACAAAGGGAGTCACTACCTCTTCTCCCAAGATCTACAAAGATGCAAGAAATTTATGGAGAATTGCCTCCCAAAAGAGATAGCATCCCATGAGCTGATTTGTTTGCTCAATCCACATTCTCAATCCAATTGTCTCAGTAACTGAATTCTATATTTTGTGTCATAGAGCATTTATTTCCATTCATTTCAGTGATACGTACTGGGGACCTTTCAGGTACTAGCAAATGTGCCTGGTGCCGAAGATATTATAGTGAATAGAATAAATACGGTCTCTAGTTCTCGGAACTGATAAATAGGATCATTGAAGTTTTTCAGGGTTTTAAAATCCTGAAAGCCAGACAAAGTTCTAATGAGCTAAACCACCAGGGATAGAAGAGTTAGATATTCAGACCATAATTTTACACGAAGGCCACTTACATTTTTTCATCTCAAACCTTGTCAGAATCCCTTTTCTATTATGCACATCCCTGTAGGAACTTTAATACCACACTGTGAAATGTTTCAAAGCAAGAAATGCATTTTATTATGTTCTTTGCTGTAATATCTCCAAGGCTTTATTACCTCATAGGAGACATGAGAACTTGCTGTGTGAATGTGACTTTAACTGTGTTTTCTAAGCCTCGTGTGTTATTTCATTAGAAAATGATACTTCATCAAAACCACACTGAGATACCGCCTCACGCCGGTCAGAGTGGCTAAAATGAGCAAATCAGAGGACACTAGATGCTGGCAAGGAGGTGGAGAAACGGGCACCCTCCTACACTGTTGGTGGGAATGTAAACGGGTGCAGCCCCTCTGGAAAACAGTGTGGAGGTTCCTTAAAAAACTAACAATAGAACTCCCCTATGACCCAGCAATAGCACTGCTAGGAATTTACCCAAGGGATACAGGAATGCTGATGCACAGGGGCACATGTACCCCAATGTTCATAGCAGCACTCTCAACAATAGCAAAAACATGGAAAGAGCCTAAGTGTCCATCAACAGAAGAATGGATCAAGAAGATGTGGTTTATCTATATGATGGAATACTCCATGGCAATGAGAAAGAATGAAATCTGGCCATGTGTAGCAACGTGAATGGAACTTGAGGGTGTTATGCTGAGCGAAATAAGTCAGGCAGAGGAGGACAGATACCATATGTCTGCACGTATAGGTGGATTAGGAGGAACTTAACAGAGTGTCACAGGGGAGGAGAAGGGGGAAAATAGTTGGGGAGAGGGAGGGAGGCAAACCATGAGAGACTCTTGAATGCCGAGAGCAAACCAAGGGCTGATGGGGGTCGGGGGGAGGGGAAGGGAGGAGATGGGCATGGAGGAGGACACTTGTGGGCATAAGCACTGGGTGTTATATGAAAACCAACTTGACATTAAACTATTTAAAAAAATAAAATAAAAGGCAAATATGGAGGTGACATAAAAAAAAGAAAATGATACTTCATTCTGCTTTTCAATAGCAGGGTAAAATGTCCACCTAATTTTTACCTGGGTGTTTGCCACCTCAAAAAGCTTTGAATCATTAGGCTTAGCATGCAAATTCCGATATTTTATCACCAGCAACCTTTACACTTCATAAAATAGATCTGTTGCTTCCTATTTCTGTATTTGAAGGTAAGAGATAACGTTAAAGGAAGTTTGGATTTGCAAATGACTTGGAACCGCATCTTGTAATGCTATTTTTTAGCACATGTCCTTTTCCAAAAGATATAAAATGTACTTTTTTGCTTTGTTCTTAATTGCCGGGAATAGGAATATGACAGTATTTCATTTCGGCTAAAACATCACGGGTTTCCCTATTTTCGCCAAATCATGCCTTTGACTCAGTCAAAACCAGCCAATGGTGTTTTCTTTGTGTTTCCCTCCTGGATTTTTAAATTCTGTAAATGTGTAGGTGTGCATACAGATATGTCTATGTACCTAAGTTAAACTACCTGTTTTATTCATCCCTGCTTAATTTACATGCCTGATTAGATGTTTCTGTGCCTGACGTGTCCTGTTAAGACAACTTGGTAAGTGCTGGCCTTTGAACCTAGGAATTATGTTTTACCAGCACTCACCCACGGAAAGGCCAAAGGTCAGCTCTCCACTCTGTGTGTGCAGCTTGATTTGAATGTGAAACTTGGCACTGGGTGGCCTCCTGAGCCTGGTTATTATTCTTGGAATGCAAAGGGTACATGTTTTTGTGATTCTCTAAGGAACTCCTCTATAGCTTTTCCAGAACCTAAGTCAGGTTTCGCTCCCAGGCTATGTTCCAAGTCTTAAAATTCATTTTTTAGCAGCTCTCTGACAGACGGGTGCTATTTTGGAAGTCCATATGAGCTTTCCTGTCTGCTAGGGTCTAGGTAATGTTCTACATGACTACCTCAGAAATACACTGACTGCATTTGTTCTTTCCTTGTTGCACGGAGGGCTCTAATTTCCTTCCAAAACACTGAAGCCATCCTGGGGAAGAAAGGGAGAGCAAACTCATCCATAAGTGAACTTTAGTCAGCACTTCTGAACTTCCACAGCTTCCGTTCAACGGGAACTCCGGGCATTAGCAACAGTAAGAGTACGATGCCTACAGCTAACTTTGCAGCCCGGGAGAAGGAAATAAGAAATGAAATACACATATGCATGTGCTATGATGTTTATGGCTGGTAAGTTCTTAAAAGATTATGCATACATTAATGTTTAAATTATATTTTAAAGGCAAGAGGGGAGCTTCTGAGAACATTCGATATACGTAAACAATCTTCTGTATTGAAAGGACCACTTGGTGTCCAATTTGTGAGAACTTGTTTTTGGAACTATGCCCTCACCTACCTGCAAATCAGGCATCCTGTAACCCCCTCCATTTAGAACACAACCCAGAGTCACAGAATAAGCCAAATATGCTAATACCAGAGACTTAGGCATTGTTGCAAGTGAAAATCGATATGTCAGCGTTCATGCACAGACACCCAGGAACTCGACTCAGAGGCAAGCCCTGCATCAAGGTCCATTGATTCGTAGTTCATGCACATTTCTAAAACCTATCTCTTATCCATTTTGTGTGCGTGTGTATGTGTTTGTAAAGTTTGGCTAGGGTCGTCGTCACAAGTGCCACAGACTGATTAAACAAAGAAATTGGTTTTCTCAGTTCTGAAAGCTGGGGAGTCCAAGATCCAGGAGACGGCAGGACTTGAGGTCCCTCTCTTTGGCTTGCAGGTGACCATCTTCTCCCTGTGTCGGTGCCCTGCTGTGCCTTCAGGTGTGTGCATAATCTGTGTCTAAATTTCCTCTTTTTGGAAGAGCAGGAGCCATATTAGATTAGGGCTCACCCTTAAGATCACATTTAATTTAAGCACCTCTTTCAAAACCTTGTTTCCAAATACAGTTACATTCTGAGGTACTGGGTAGGAGTTAGAGTTTCAACATCTGAATTTGGGGGATACAATTTAGTCCCTAATGTTATTCATAGAGGCTTCGAAGCAGAAAATAGAAACAGTGACTAAAGAAAGATATGACATGAATCAGGTCCACTTGATAGTAGCAATAAGCAAAAACACAAGGGCAAGAAATAAGAGAGCAAACTTATTTTTAAAGTTCATGTAGGTATATTGGAAAGCACAGAAGTCTGATGTGAACATCATCTCTCAGAAAGTCCTGGATCATCTTGATATAACAGCAGAATTATCACTGAGAAAAAGGGAAGTGCTCATCAAATAGAAGCAGAAATTTGTCATAGAATGACAGATGGGAGTCTAAGTCCAAACAGTGTCACTTGGACAACCCATTTAAACTTGTTAAGTATTTGTTTTCTCCTTAGTATCTGAGAATAAAATTATATGTGCAAATGCCAGAGATAAGAAAGCCATGTGTGGGTAAGTGCTACATAAACTGATAAGCATCCTACCAGGAATAAGTTCTTAGGTTCAACAAGAAGACATACTAATTTGTATTATAATTAAATAAGATTTTGATTTACATGTCAAAAGGATTAAGGAGGAAAATTTTTAATTTTTCATCAAGTATAAACTAAGTCAATTTCTAAGAGTTCTTTAAACTACGGATTTATTGCAATGGACTTTTTTTAAGACAAAGTATAATTGCTTGTTAAAATAACCAGATGAGGTCCTTCTGACCATCTCATCCTGTGGTCAAATTCAAAAAAATCAAAGCCATAAGAAGTAATATGATATAAGAGAAAGAGTTCTGCTCTGTAAATAAAAGGAATTGGATTGTGATTAGAACTTTTTGACTACCTTAAATTTCATTTGTTTTTCTGGGTCAGTTTCCACATTTGTAAAACAGGACACCCAGAGGGTTTCCACGATGTCTTCTAATCGTAAAACTTATGAAGACCCATTTCTATTTTCTTTGTTCTCACTTCATAAAATTGGGAAATATCTAAAAAGGAGACAGCTTCTGGGGCACCTGGGTGGCCCAGTTCGTAGAACCTCCGACTTCAGCTCAGGTCATGATCTTGTGGTTTCTGAGTTTGAACCCACATCAGGCTCACTGCAGTCAGACTCTCATTGCAGAGTAGGCTTCAGTTCCTCTGTCCCTTTTCCTCTGTCCCTCCCTTGATTGTGCTCCTCCAAATATAAATAAATATATTTTTAAAAAGAGACAGCTTAGTGTGGCTCAGTCGGTTAAGACTCCGACTTCGGCTCAGGTCATGACCTCGCGGTTCTTGAGTTCGGGTCCCACATCAGTCTCTGTGCTGACAGCTCAGAGCCTGGAGCCTTGCTTCGGATTCTGTCTCCCTTTTTCTCTCTACTTCTCCCCTGCTTGCACTCTGTGTGTGTCTCTCTCAAAAATAAATAAACATTAAAAAATTTCTTTAATAAAAAAATAAAAAGAGATAGCTTATGAGGCACCTGGGTGGCTCAGCTGATTAAGCGTCTGACTTCGGCTCAGGTCATTATCTCTCAGTTTGTGAGTTCGAGCCCTGTGTTGGTCTCTCTGCTGACAGCTCAGAGCCTGGAGCCTGTTTCTGATTCTGTGTCTCCCTCTCTCTCTCTCTCTCTACATGCCACCCCCCAACTCACGCTCTGTCTTTCTATCCCTCAAAAAAGAAACATTAAAATTTTTTTAAAAAAGAGATAGCTTCTACTTACTTATCAATTCTCTTACACATCCCCACCATCAATTTGTCTAGATAAGAATGTTAAGAATAGTAATTACCAGGAAGCCTGGTCTCCACCCCCTCAACCACCTGGACTCTTTTTTTTTTTTTTTAAATATTTGTTAATGTTTACTCATTTTTGAGAGACAGAGTGCAAGTGGGAGATGGGTAGAGAGAGAGGGAGACACAGAATCCCAAGCAGTCTCCAGGATTTGAGCTCAGCTCAGAGCCTGAAGCGGGGCTCAAATTCACAAGCTGTGAGATCATCACCTGAGCCGAAGTCAGACGCTTAACCGACTGAGCCACCCAGGCACCCTGACATCCTTGACTCTTTGAGTGTTAGAAGTCTGTTCCTTATGTAGGGACTTCCAGAACAACACAGGAGTGTCATGGCTAAGTCTCATAATGGGCAGATTGCCATTTTAAGCTGCTAACTTCTCAGCAAGATACCACCAGACTCTCCCCCCATTTGTCAGGAGTGTTAATCTCTGCCATTCAGAAGAAACCAAATAACCTGACAAGTCACAGCATGTCTGTGGGTTATGTCAAATAAAATGTGCCTTTCAATGCTGTCAATAATTCATCACTATAGGAAGCCCAGAGCTCTCATCTGTCTCCTTCTCTAAAGTCCTAAGAAGAAACTGCTTGTCTTGGATGGAAGCACATCTAAGAGTCTCTCTTTGCTTGAAGACAGAAAGAATTTGGCAGATGTTAAAAATAACCATTTCAATCCCTCTACCTAAAGCAGTTAAGCATTTGGGGATGACCGCAGAAACGGTTAGCAAGCAAGCGCTTTCTCAGACATAAAGGGATACGAGGCTGGACACGAGAAGATAAACTTCACTAACCTCGTGGTCTAAGAGAGAAAGAACAGTGTAAAAATGCTAATACCAGAGACTTAGGAAATAGAACACTGTTTTTGCAGCAAAACATGCAGGGAAATAGACTCTGAACTCCCAAAAACAATGCAAATGAAATATATCAGCCACCAAGCTCATTACCCACCACTCCTTCAAGCCAATTCTTCTAAGTCACCCAAGCAAGAACATAACCTCCTGTACCTAATCAGTAACCAGGACCTACTGATTCCATCTCCTAAATATTTCTGAAATCCTTTCTGTTCTCCTGTTTTTATTACTATTATCCTAGTTACATGTCTCTCTGCCTCTCATCTTACCAACCTCTAAATCGTCCGTTACGCAACCAACAGATTATCTAAATAAAAGGCAAATTCAACTGTATCATTCTTCTGCCTAAAGTCCCTAAATAGCTCCCCATTTTCTTCAGTAAAGCCCAGTTTCCTTAGAAGGGTATCTGAGGCCTTCTTCACCTAATTCCCTTTCATATGTCCACTTTATTCCCTTCCTTGTCCATCGGCTTTAGAACACGACAGATCCAATCCAATTGTATTTCTTTACATATTGCTTTAATACATTTCATCTTAGAAATGCAACATAAAGGGACACCTCGGTGGCTCAGTCGATTAAGTGTCCAACTTCAGCTCAGGTCATGATCCCACAGTTCATGAGTTGGAGTCCACGTCGGGCTTTGTGTGACGGCTCAGAGCCTGGAGCCTGCTTCAGATCCTGTGTCTCCTTCTCTCTCTGCCCCTCCTCCCGTTCTCTTTGTCTCTCTCTCTCAAAAATAAACATTGAAAAAAACATGTTTTTTTAAAGAATCGTAACATAAGTATGTTCATTTTATAGCATAGGTACCTTATAATGATTTCATTGATTCTCTGGAAGGAACAAGTTCTGAATAAGTTTAGATGGTAAGAGCCATTTTCTTCTACTGGGTCTTCAATCACTAAGCTGAGAATCCAGGTTCCAGAATTTGACAAGGAAAGTAAAACCCTAGATTTTTTTTCCAATTATATTTAATATCTAGTTAGTTAACATACAATGCAATATTGGTTTCAGGAGCAGAAGTCAGTGATTCATCACTTACATACAGCACCCAGTGCTCATCACAAGTGCTCTCTTTAATCCCTGTCATCCATCTAGCCCACCTCCCATCCACCTCCTTCCATCGAACCTCCATTTGTTTTCTGTTTGTTTTCTATCTTTAAGAGTATCTCATGGTTTGTTTCCTCTCTCTTTACCCCTCTCCCATATGTTCATCTGTTTTGTTTCTTAAATCCCACATAAGAGTGAAATCATATGGTATTTGTTTTTCTCTGACTTGTTTCACTTAGCATAGTACACTCCACCTCCAACCACATCGATGCAAATGGCAAGATTTTATTATTTTTGATGGCTGAGTAATATTCCATTATGTCTGTCTGTCATCTATCTATCTATCTATCTATCTTTCTATCATGTCTTCTATCCATTCATCAGTTGATGGACATTTGGGCTCTCTCCATAGCTTGGCTGTTGTTGGTAATTCTGCTATAACTATGGGGTGCACGTACCTCTTCAAATCTGTATTTTTATATCCTCTGGGTAAATACCTAGTAGTGCTGCAATTGCTGGGTCATAGTGTCGTTCTATTTTTAACTTTTTGAGGAATCACCATACTGTTCTCCAGAGTGGCTGCACCAGTTTGCATTCCCACCAACAGTTCAAGAGAAACCCTAGATTAAAAAAAAAAAAAACAGATAAAAGCGCCCTTCATAAGCCTATTCTCTAACCTATTCTCCACTATTACCTTTTCTCCATACCAGACAAAGTTGTAGTGAGTAAGATAAATTGATTTTCAGAATGCAAATTTAGAAACAGTGGGGAGACAATGTAATAGTCTTTTGACAAGCCTTGTTTAGTACAAAGCATTTCTCACCATAGGTATAAACTAATATTGAGGTGGGATGAGGGAGGGAAGGTAGGAGCATGAGCTACTGTCCATGGTCCTGATACAAAAATACACACTATGACTTGATTGTTCTCTGTGTGTCGTGCGCCTCCATCCCCATATCTATCATCCTCCAGCATCCAGGAGTTATATCAATACTGCTGGTTGTAATTTTTTCAGTGAGTCAGTGATTTAAATGAGTACTATTATCGGTTGTGTCCTCTCAAAAGATATACTGAAGTCCTAACCCCCAGAACTTGTGAATGTGACCTTATTTGGAAATGGGGTCTTTGCAGATGTAATCAAGTTAACATGACTTCATACTGGATTAAATGGTATTATTACAACAAGAGGGAAGTTTGGACATGGATGTGCAGTGGGGAAGGCCATGTTAAAACAGAAGCAGAGATTGAAATGATGCATCTGCAGGTTAAGGAATACCAAGGGTTGCTGGCAACCAGCAGAAACTAGAAGAGGCAAGGAAGGATTCCTCCAGCAAAGCTATCAGAGAGAATGACCCTAACAACATCTTGATTTTAGACTTCCAGCCTCTAGAACTGGGAGGGAATAGATTTCTGTCATTTTAGGCCACCAGGCAGTGTAATTTGTTACAGAGCCACTGGGCAACAGGTACAAGTACAATATAAATACTCCTCTGAGTTTTAATTTTGGTGTTACTTTACAATAACACTGAAGACCCCAAGACTTAGCTAATTTTCTTTCATCAAGGTCTAAGTTTGGTATACTCATTAGTAAGTATGAAGGATAATAGTGTTCAGAACTGAAATATGGTAATGCCTACAAGTGAGGGGGATCACATCAACAATACTAAGTTAGGCTTCAGGTCCAGGTTCCATAATACTTCTCTATTTCTGCTTCAGTTCAGACAGTGGGGCAAGTATATCTTTCACTTAAAGGAACAAAACAGCTCCATAGTATTCAAAGCTAGTGATGATTCTTGGGTAACTTATGAAGATTTTGCTTTTAAACTTTTCTCTTTTGGATCTTTAATGCTTAAGTATTTCTCTGAACATTGACAGTGATTAGCATGTCAACTCACTGTTTTAAGACACTATTAGGTAAAGAAAAAAATGGGAATTATCCCCCCAAACGTCTATTTCCCTAGGTCTCTTTTGTACAAGATGGGAGACTGGTGAAGAAGTTGTCAGAGACAGTGGCCTGGTGGACATAGCTTGCTTTAGAAATTGTAAAAGTTCCTTGTGAGTTGGTTCCTCCTGACTACAGTGATTCAGGTTATTTTCTCCCCTCTGCCATGCATACATTCAGTGGCCAAGAAGGCTATTTTTATCATCCCTCTGCCTATAAATGCCATTTTGTTGTTAATGAGAACACAGAAGAATTCCTGCCTTCATTACTTTCTCATCTGGAGTGTGTGTATGTGACCAGGGGGCGTGTGCTCAATACTCTGCTTGCTGATGTTATCAAGATATCCTATAGAGCATACTGTTGAAGAGTTTCCTGTTCCTTCAGAACAGAACAGCCAGATTGAGTTTTCAGACAATGTACTCTGGGCGAACGGTGCTGACAGGCGGCACGTTAACTCAGAAGAAGCCTTTGGCATGACTGGCAACACGGCATCTAATTCTTAGATTGTTTTTCTTCTTTTCTTGTTAAGTGAGTGATGTTTTCTCATCATAATTTTCCTATAGATTTCAAAACACACTGTGTAACCCAGTGTAAACAGTCTCTGGGAGGAGGGGTGACTTCCTGAAACGGATTTTCTTAGGTGAATTTTGGGACTGGCACCTAAGTACGTTGTATACACAAATTGACTTCACTGTGTTGCTTTCAGGTTTGTAGCACCAATTTACTAGAATTTGACTCACAATTAGAACCCCTGTGGGATTCATTCATTTATTTTATTTTAATCATTTGCAAATAGACACTTAGCAAAACTAAGAACTTAATCTCAGGATTGGTTTCATTTGTCTTAATTGAAATGGGCAGTAATCTTGCAGAGAATTGGTTTTAACTGGGGAGATGTTAGCCCAGTCTCTTGCGCTTCTTGTAGGCCTCTGTGAATAAGTGAAATAATTACAATTTTCTTGCTAAGACTGTTTTCCATGTGAACTAATAATGATTTAATAAAACTATTCCTTTGGTTCTGTTGGAGTATGGTGTTACTGTTGACCACTGTAGGATTATAGCTTTTGGATGAAGCCAGAAGATCCTGAAGACTGACAAGCCATAAATTCTGTTCATATCAGTTATATGTCTAAAACAAAAAATCTTACTATTAGATTCTTCTGCTCAACTATTGACTCAACTATTGAAATACTTTGTCACTTACATTGCCTTCTGTTTGATTGTTCCCATCTTTCAAACAAGCCGCAGAATGCATAGTATTTCTTGTGTTAAAAAGATGACTCTTCCCAGAGCGAAAGCAATTTGTGTGCATGCTCTGGGAGGAGACAAATAAGAAAAATGAATCCTGCCTAAATTCCAGAAAAGTTGAAAACTAACTTACTTTCTCTAGTAATTGATGGAGCTAGCTAAAAAGTTCATCATGGGGTAGATATTTAGAAGATTCTTATATGATATGGATATTAAATTTTAGCAAAACATTTCATAAAATCTTACAATATGCTTATGGACAAGATGCGTAAGGACTGCTGTACAAAGTACTTTATAGTTAAGATGCATGAAAAGAACTATACAACTTCTAACAAGGTACATACTTGTCCCACCCAGATCTGTGTTCATCAGGACTCCCTTGAAACTGTGGGCTCATTTCTGGGTGCTGAGCTTTAAGAAGACAGTGCCTGTGTAGAGTGTATCCAGAGAAGAGAAGTTACAATGGTGTAAAGAGTCAGACTCGAGTCATTTGAAGGAAAAGCTGAATGAATTCAAAATAATTTAGCTTGGATGAGAGGAGACATGGAAAGGATATGAAATACTGAACAATATGGTGGGTCAGTTTGTCGAAGAAGGGCTTATTCTACGTGGCTCCTTGATTTAGAGAAGCAGCAGGGGATAGAAAGGAAAGACCAAGAACTCAGAAGTAAAGCCTGAGTTTATCACACCACTTTCTGGCTGCGTGGGACTGCACACAGTTTTTTTAAACCTGTATGAATTTTAGCCTCATGATCTGTAAAAGGAAGATAATGATAATCACCTTGAGAGGATTAAAAGAATGAAGCCCTGCCATTTGCAACAATGTGGATGGACCTGGAGGGTATTATGCTAAATGAAAAAAGTCAGGCAGAGAAAGACAGATACCATATGTTCTCACTTATATGTGGAACTTGAGAAACTTAACAGAAGACCATGAGGGAAGAAAAGGGGGAAAATAGTTTCAAACAGAGAGGGAAGTAAACCCATAGAGACTCTTAAATACAGAGAACAAACTGAGGGTTGATGGAGGGGAGGGCAGGCAGGGGAGAGAGGAAAATGGGTGATGGGCATTGAGGAGGGCACTTGTGGGATGAGCACTGAGTGCTGTATATAAGCCATGAACCACGGAAACCTGTCCCTGTAAGCAAGAGTACACTGTACACACTGTATGTTATCTAACTTGACAATCAATTATATTAAAAAATAAATAAGTAAAATCAAAGACAGATATTAAAACTGTCTGGCATATTGTAGATGTTATGGACTGACTGTATCCCCACCCTCCAAAAGTCATATGTTGAAACCCAAGTGTAATATGATGATGTTTGGAGGTGTAATCTTTAGGAGGTAATGATGCTTAGATGAGGTTCTGGGAGTGGTACCCTCATGGTAGGATTAGTATTTTTATAAGAAGAAGAAGAGCCATGAGAGTTCCCTCTTTCCCCAGGACCACTCACCAAGAAAAGGCCACACAGAGACACAGCAAGAAGGTGAAGAAGGTGGCCATCTGCAAAAGAAAAAACCCTCATTGAGACCTTTACCTGCTGGTGCCTTGACCTTGGACTTCCTAGACTCCAAAATTGTGGGAAAAGAAATATCTGTTGTTTAAACCGTTCAGTCTAGGATATTTTGTTACAGCTGCCTGAGCTGACTAAGATAGCGGGTACTATTATTTCAAAGAATTAGAACTAATATCTAGAAGGTCCTGGGAAGTAGTTTTGCTTCACAATAAAGAAGGACTTTCCTGTATTCTAGGCATTCTATGAAGAGTGTGGGAGAGTGAATTCCTTCTGGCTGGAGTGTTCAGAATCTATATGAGAACCTGACTGATCTGTGTAAACTTTCCACCCAGTGGCTCACCCTTTGCTGTCTACCAGAGAATCTAGGCACAAGCAAGTGAGAAATCATGGAAAGGGAGGCTACGGAGCATCCCTAATTCTTATTGCCCTCATGGGTTTGTATTTCAATCTTCTTGAAAGAATTTGTTCATTTATTTCTAATTTGGGTGTGTTCATTTATTGCAGCCAGTTGTACCTGTAAAATCACATCTTTTAACACAATATCAGTTACTTCTACCCAATGACACGGCTGTGGACTTCAGAAGATTGCTCATTCTCATAAATTTGGAACTCAGAAATGAGTTTTAATTGCTCCAAACAAAACATACACTGGTTTCGAATGGGGAATTATAGTCTCCAAAGAGAATAAGACTAAGATGCAAGAATGCATCATTTTCTATTTTCAGAGACAAGATGGAAACTCAACTAACATATAGTCCCTGAAAGAAATATATAAATGACCCTCCATAAAGCACAGAGGGTCCCAATGGAACAATGGATCTAAGTTATGGCTCCGTGAAGGCATGTTAGTGTAATTTACATCCCACTAGTGATACTTATATGAATTTCATTAATATTAATATTAAAAAGTAAATTGTTGCTATCTCTGTGTGGATAAACTATATTTTTTTGGTGACTTTTGAAAACAACTCTGGGTGCATAATGGGAACTATCACAGGAATTGAGTCTGTGCATAAAAATTAATGTGCATGTATTATCCACTGTTGGCAGTTCAAATGATTGTTCAGTGAAACATATATTAATACATTAAAGCTGCATGTATCTAACTAATGGATGAAAGAGAAGCAGCATTTTTTAAAGACATTTTTTGTTATCAACTTTGTTAAATGCAGAAAGAAGGAAGATTCTAAAGCATGGCTGATGTTAGGAGTCATTCAAATCTAAAGGAATGGGCATCATAAGTTTCTTTCTGGACCACAGATTTGATCTACAATTATAACATGTATTTTTAAATTTTTAAAAAATGTTTTTATTTATTTCTGAGAGAGACAGTGTGAGCAGGGGAGGGTCAGAGAGAGAGAGAGAGAGAGGGAGACACAGAATCTGAAGCAGGCTCCAGGCTCTGAGCTAGCTGTCAGCACAGAGCCCGATGCGGCGCTTGAACCCACGAACCGTGAGATCATGACCTGAGCCAAAGTCGGGTGCTCAACCGACTGAGCCACCCAGGTGCCCCTAACATGTATTTTTAAAGGTTTGAGTACCTTATCCAGAAATCAAGATAAATTCATCAAGGTGTTCTGTTATAAACTATATGACATGGGTGTAATTAGATGAATTTTCTCTGTAACAGGGAAATTCATCATAATTCCCCCTCAAATAGGAATCGATTGAAAAAATTTTTGAGACATCCCTTGGATGACAAGTTGGCTTTTCCAAAAACATTTTTAAAATTCTTCAAGATTTGGTGAACCAGGAACCTCAAGTGCCCCAGGTAAGAAGAATCACTCTTAAGTATGAACAGATAAAGCAACTTATGTATTAACCTGTCCAACCTACCGTGCAAAGATGTCAATCATTTCCTGAGAAAGACAGCATTTGAAATCGGAATAAAAATTCTTGTGAGCATTATGTAAAACTATTATATCCATATAATTATTTGTCTCATCAACTTCCAAACAATTTAATAAAGGTTATTTTATCGAATCAAAGGAGGAATTTGCTCTTGCTTTCATAAGTGCCTCAGGGAATTACAAGAGGTTCACGCTGAGGCTTTTGAATGTGCATAACACTTTTCCAAACTCAAAAATGATTTTGGGTTAGAGGCGCTAACTAGTTTCCGCAAGAGTACAAAGACGGTAAGTGGCAGATCAGACCCAAGTGAGATCGTTTAGAAAAACTGACTTTGTTTTACTCAAGACACCACTCTCTCTTCTCATAAAACCTTTCCATCCCTTTGATGACCTCATTCTCTCCCTTTAACCTCTGAGTAGCCGCGTTCCTCAAGACTCTGGACTGGGCCTTCTCCTTTCAGTGTGCTCTTAACCTGGACCACCCCATCTGTTCCCACATGCACGAATACCACTTGTATGTGGACAATTCCCGATGTCCACCTCTACCTGAAATATCTCTCCTGAGTTCTAGATTTATACATCGAAATATCTTATGGTTAACTTCGTACTTAAAATCTTGAAAGCTTGCTACGCTACAAACCAAAATGCACCGTCTCCAATTCTTCCATCTTAACAAGTGGTACCTCCTACCATGCATTTACTCATGACACGAGCCAAAGAGTTATCATTGATTTGTCTGCGCCACCTGACAACCTACCTCCTAACTATGCTCTGTTGAAATCTTTCCTGAATATCCCTTGAGTCTTTTCCTTTCTTTCCATCTCCTGATGATGAAGACCAGGACAGTGGTTGCTGAATCAGAAAACCCAGCTTGATTTAATGGCATAATAAAGTGGGTTCTACTTCTGGTTTTCTGGAAAACTATGGTCATGCATTTGCTCATTTCTGTAAGAGCATGCCTTCCTTACTTTAACAAAGTTTGAACTGCCTTTAATTTTATGAAGCCAATTATAATTTATGAGTTTTTTTCCTATTCTCAGTGCCTCTTTTCCTCTTTTCCCTATGTGGCATGTTTTGTGTTTTCTAGAAGCCCTTTCTATCCTCATGGGGGGGGGGGTCTTCTTTACTCAGTTATCCCTCCCTTTGTCTAGTCTGCTCTGGAATCCAGGTTCCCTAGGGACTGAATTTTTATTATTGTTGTTTATACATTAACATATTTTGCATAACCAGACATCTGAAAACATTTTATTTCAAGGTTTTCCTCATTTTAAAAATGTTATAGAATAAGATATTCTATTCTGGAGAAGGAAGAAAAATAAGAGAAATATTAGCACTTCTAAGTCCCAAGATTTTGCCATGAGAGGAATACACTGTAATCAATTTTTTGAAAATATCACCTGAGTTCTCTCTCACCCCCATCAGCACTCAACCCTTAGGTTAGCATTTCATCCATAGTGAGTGGGTGTGCGTGGCAAATGAATCTCACACACTCCTGAAAATAGCCAAGTGTTTTCTCCCAAAGGAAGAGCCTCCTGAAAGGAAGAAAACCTGAATCCTCTTTGCTGATATGAGACTTAACAGAAAGACCCAGTGGTCTTTTGTATCTCCTCAAAGGCCAGTCTTCACTTCGCATTAACGGAGCTAACTTTACAAGCAGATTTAGAATACCTGTGACACTTTGGAAAGGAGAGATTTTTTTAAATTAAGACAATTTTGTTTCAAGAATGGTTTGGTTTTATAGTTTCCAGAAATAAATAGCCAAAAAGACCATCTTCTGAGCATGGAAAACAAGGCTGAACATGGATTTGTATCAAGGTCTTCAAGTGTCGTCTTGCCATTCTGGGAACTGACAGGAATCACGAAGTGAAAACATGGATTTTTTGTGGCTACTTTATATGCAACAATATCTCTAACAAAGTTCTTGTTAAGCCTACTTCTTATCTATGGGTAGTTAAATATAGTCCAACGTTATTGCATAACAACCTTGTGTTCAAAATAAGGCAGGAGGATTTTTTTTCTTTTAAAGGAAAAGTTATGAGATTTGAGAGTCAGGATCGTAGAACCAGAAAGATATAAAATGAATACTGCCAGGTTCAGGCCAAGGAAAGTAGAATAGAAGGCTTGGGACACCAAGTCCTGCTTTGCCACTTTCTAACTGTGTGAACTTGACCAAATCATTTTAACTTCTTTCCTCATATGTAAGATGGAACTCTATTTGTAATTCAGTAATATTCATTGAGTGTTTTTTATATGTCAGCAAGCATCTTGGATTGGGATGAGGGGTGGTTATGGAGAGATAGTGGTAAAAAAAAAAAAAGAAGAAGAAGAAAAAGAAAAACATACAAGGAGACAAATATGTTTCTTGATTCCTAGAAACTTAGCTTAGTGGTAAAAAATATTAAACAAATAACCAAGAAAACAAGTATGTACTATGATTGTGGTTAGACCTCTGGATTAACAGAACAGAACAGGGTGCTATTAGGACCTATTACAGGGGTTAACCTGATATAGTCTGGTATTAATAATACTATCTGTGATCTGTGAGGACAAGATGTCCATGTCCTTATCCCCAGAACCAGTGAATGCTATATGGCAAAACTTTGCAAATATGATTGAGTTAAGCGTTTTGAGATTAGCCAGGATTATCCAAACAGGTCATAACTGCAATCACAAGCATCCTTATCAGAAGGAGGCTGAGGGAGATTACAGTCAGAAGAAAAGAAGGCAGTGACTGAGGCAGAGACTGTCATGGCCAAGGAAGGCTGGAGCCACGAACGAGATGGTAGAAGAGGCAAGGAACCGATTCTCCCGCAGAACTTCTGCAGGGAGCGTGGCTCTCCTGGTTCTTTGCTTTCAGCCCAATGAAATGGATTTCATACTTCAGGCCTCGGGAACCATGAGATAATACATTTATGTTGTTTTAAATCTGTGGTAATTTGTTACAGCAGCCTAAGGAATGTCATAGTGCACGTCAAGAGCAGGCGAGGTGCCTGGAATATTGTAAATTCTCAGTTTCCATTCACTGCCATTATTATCTAAACCACCCAAGTTAGTGGGAATCCATCCCACCTTTAATCATCTTCCCAAAAAGAAGAGGCTCTTGCTCCTCAGAGAGAAGGAGAGTTTGTCCAACTCTTTCGCTTACCAACCAATGACCATCATTTAAAATTTGCTGTGTGCAAAATGTTCTGGAGGTTTCAGTTAATCATGTCGTTCTAAGGAGAAAATATCCCCCTGAAGACATTACTTTTGTTCTTTCAGCATTTTATTCTAGCCTTTGCTACAACACTTCTTTTAATATTTCAATGTATTTAAATTTACGTGTCTGAATCACTAAGGGGGGGGGGGAGGGGATGTCTCTGAAATTTGGTTCTTTATTCCCAGAACAGAACACAGTATGCAGTAGGTATTTCATTATGAATGATTAACTGATGGACTGACTGAACAAACAAATTCATACTTTCCAGTTCATTTCATTATATAGAGGTCCAGGGTGGAGGAAGATGACCACAAGGCAGATAGAGCAGCGAGTGCCTTTTCAGAAGGACTGTGGACATGTAGCAAGGAAGGCAAACCAAACTACTGTGCAGCCTAAAGAAGGCACTGATTCCCCTGTTTCTGTTTTCTTCTCTAATAAGGATCAGGTAAAATAAAATAAGAGATTGTAGTGGGTTAGACAGTTCAGTCATACAAAAGGTATTTATTAAATACTTTGGCCAGACACTCTTCTAGGATCTGGAATAATAGCCATGAAAACAATAAGATCTTTTATTTCATGGAACTTAAATACAGTTTCTCTAGGAGAGAAACAAATACAAACATGTTAGGTAGCGCCAGTGGTTTCGAAATCATGAAGCAGCCTAGTGTGATAGACTTTTAACCAACACCTAAATAGCAAGGAAGAGACAGTCATGCAATGATCTGGGGATAATGGTTCCAAACAGAGGGAGAAATCAGTGCACCGGCTTGAAGATGGTAAAAGCTTTGCATTTTTTGCAGAGTGGAAAGAAGACGAGTGTGGCTGGAGGGATGAGACAGAGACAAGTGTAGTATAAGATGATGGCAGGGAGGCTCAAAGGGGCCAGATCATACTGGGTCGTAAAGAGCGACATAGGGGATTGTACGATGTTTATTCTTTCAAGCACTGAAGGATTGAAGCAGGGGACTGACTTCTCCTGGGCTACTTATTTTTCAGGATCACATTTTGAGAGAGTGGGCTTCACTGAAAGCAAAACACCAGATGACACACGATTGCGAAAGTCCAGAAGGGAAAGAATGCTGATGGCTTCCATTAGGGTGGTAGAAGTCAGATGGAGAGAACAGGGCAAATCTGAAATCTCTCTTGGTAACCAAGCTGACAGACCTTCTTCTCTGCTTATTGGACATAGAGGTAAAAGAAAGAGGATCCAAGAATAACTCTTTAGTTTTCATCTTCAGTAACTGGGTGAATCACGGGAAATTTATTAAGATGAGGGAAAATAGGAAACAAGTCAGGTTGCAGGATGGCCACCATGATTTCTGTTTTGCAATCCCTGTCAAACATTTAATGATATGTCAGGTGGGCAGTCAGACACGTAATGTGGGGTTCAGAATCAGTCAGGGAAGGAGATCATATTTGGGAATTAATAATATATAGATGGAGTATTCGTTTCCTAGGGCTTCAGTAACAAATTACCCCCAATTGAATGGCTTAAAACAACAGAAATTCATTGTTTCACAGTTTTAGAGGGAGGGAATCTGAGATCAAGTAGCTGATAGGGCCATGTTCTCTCAAGGCTCTAGGGGAGAATCTGTTTTATGTCTTTCTCTTCACTGCTGGTGTCAGAGACAATCCTTGGCATTCCTTGGCTTGAAGCCAAGTATAAATCCAGTCTCTGCCTCTGTTGTCACATGACACTCTTCTCCCTACCCACCCATGTCCAAAGCTCCCTCTTCTTATCAGGGCATCAGTCAATGGATTCCATCATAATGACCTCATCTGATTTGATTACATCTGCAAAGACCCTACTTCTAAATAAGATCATATTCACAGGGACCAGGGGTTAGGACTTCAAAATCTGTTGGGGGAACAAAATTCAACCCACAACAGATGGTCTTTGCATCTTGAGACTGGATGAGTGCCCCTGAGAGAAGGTTAGAGAGAAAAGAGGTCCACAGATCTGGCCCTGGGGGGGCTCTAACATTTAGAGACAAACCAGCAGAGGGAGGAGCCTGGATAGTAGAGGGAAACCAGGAGAGTCTGGCATCCTAAAAGATGACAGATGAGTGTTTTAAGTGGATAACAATTAACAATTAAAAATCTTTGCTATTGAAAAATATTAGGTCATGTTATATTCTGTGTTGCCAGAAGTTGATTTTACAACAGGGAGAAGTCAAGTACGGGAGCTACGCTCTCAGGGAGGTGAGAAGGGCTGGGACTGAACTGTGACTGGAGCAGGGGCCCACTGTCATCTGTAGCACATCTTTTGACACATCTCTAATCTCGGACCAGAAAACAGGAAGACTTGTTAGACTCACAGGCAGGAAGTTTGAGATATGATGATGAAAAGGAGTGATGGCTGTTTTGGGGATCCTTCAATTTGTGTACCTAGTGAAGCAAATCCATTCATTGCAAAGGAGCTAGGAGGAGGGAATATAGGTGATATGAAGGTGGGGGGGAAGGTGTGAAAGACTTTTTGGAGGGTGGGGAAGTGACCATGCTAAGGACATGTACTAGGATTGATATAAGATTGCCCGTAGTTTGGGTTCCATGATAGTTGCATGCAACCAAACAATGGTACACACCTGTGTCCTTTCTCAGAGTTACTTATGTTTAAAATTTTTTTAAATGTTTTTATTTATTTTTGAGAGAGAGAGCATGAGTAAGGGAGGAGCAGAGAGAGGGGGAGACACAGAATCTGAAGCAGGCTCCAGGCTCTGAGCTGTCAGCTCAGAGCCCAACAAGGGGCTTGAACCCACCATTAAATCATGACCTGAGACAAAGTTGGACACTTAACCAACTGAGTCACCCAGGCACCCCTCTCAGACTTACTTATTAAAACTGATTTGTAAGCATACCTGAGGTATCAAGGATATTGGTATTGGTAGATTGTCACGTTGTTTCACTTCTTACAGTCTACTGTTGGCTCACTGATTCTGCTATGATTTTTTGGTTTTAATTTTTCATGTTGTCAAATCTCATCCTTCCTTTTGACCATTATTTTTATGCATAAAAGTCCTTCCTTTAGAAGCTTACCATTGTTTTTTTTCTTTTTTCTTAATTAATTTATTTATTTGGAGAGAGAGAGCAAGCAGGGGAGAGACAGAGTGAGAGGGATAGAGTCCCAAGCAGGCTCCCAGTGCTCAGAGTGAAGCCTGACACGGGGCTTGATCCCACAACCCTGGGATCATGACCTGAGATGAAATCAAGAGCTGGATGCATCATCAACTGAGCCACCCAGGCACCCCACCACTGTTTTTGCTTCTTGTCAAGCTGCCATCATTTCTAAGACTTTCTTTATTTGTGATTCTCTTGCTATTGTCAGGTTCATCATGGTCCTCACCCTCAGCCACATCTACAACTGAATATTGAACCGCTGACCTCCACGACAGTGGGATATACAGCTGAAGAGTGTGGAAAAGACACAGAACCAGACCTCAAACTATTAATTAAGTATTTTAAGCCCTATATTTTTCTTATAATTGAATATTAAACTTTCTCACATAGATTCTTCAAATTTGTGGCTAAGGCTCAGTGGCGTTAGGAGTTGACAAAAACAAAGACAAAAGTGAAGCAGTAAGTGGAAAGAAGGAACACCCCATGAAGAAGTGGAGATATATTCTTTTTCACCATGGCAGCTGGCTGTCAGATGCCCAGAATAGAGAGGGAAAACTTCTTGGAGAGGCTTAGCAGTCAGGAGAAAATCTCTCCCTCTTGCTCCCTGTGAATATCGCAGGGCAGGGAAAGGCACTTTGCTCTCAAGGTTTGAGGGGCTCTCCAGGGATTTTCTGGGGGCCTGAGGTATCCCTTGTGACATTTCACTTCATCTAACCAACGTGAGCTCTGTCACTCCCAGCTTGGGAAGAACAAGTCTGCCATTGGGTGATCTTAAATTCAATACTAAAGAAAGAATGCGGAAGCAAGTCAGCATAAAGAAGGTTGCCTGGATATGTACATTCCTACCAGGTTGAGAAGAATCAGGCTGATGCCTGATTCCTTCTGGTTTAGGAATTCATGAAACAGCAATTATTTATTGAGCACCTAGTTAGTAAAGGGCCTCATTACAGAAATGGGAACTCTTGGTTATGCCAATGAGTTTGCATCAAGTAGACAGTCCTTCTTTCCAAAGGAAAACTAACCATTCCATAGTTTGCAGACTGAGGAGACTAATTCCTTTAGCGCTTAATTCTCCCTGTGAATATCTGCACCGACTTTCACTTACTGTCTCATAATTGTATTCACCCTAGGTCCAGCCACTTATTTTTATTCATATAATAATATAATAAATAGATTACATATTATATAATAAAAATGTATTATTTAATATTTAAATGTTCTTATTTAAAATTTATTATTATTATTATTATTAATTATCCTTTTCCCCTGCATTAGAAGGGTGGCATGGAGATCATCAATGTCAATGTGCCTTCGATGATGGCATCAGAATTGTTTTCACTTCTGTGTCTCTTTGTTCTACCTTGTATCCTTCTACTCCTCATCTCCCCTTCCTCTCTCTTTCCGTGTCCCCCATTACTCACACACACACACACACACACACACACACACACACGTACACACCACACCCCTCACACCTGGCTTTCAAACACTGGGGATGCTTTTTACCACATTACAGACAAAGTACACAACTCCTGCTCTCCCTTTTTGCAGAATTTAGTGGCTACAGAGTGTTCCTGTCTACTGTCACGTACAATTTTCTTTCTTTTGTGGAGTAATTGAAATGGAGTCATGACTCAACCCTTACTGAAACACCATATTGTGAGGCTGACAGATTTGGAAAGTACTGGAACTCCTACCCTAACCAAAGCTGTCTTTCTGGTCTCTTACTCTATTCTTCCTCCCATCAGCTGCTGTCCATGCTTGGACACTCATTTCCCTATTTAATTTCATTGCATGACTAGATGTAATGAGGAGCCTAAGTGAACTGCAGATCAGGAACAAAAAAAATAGTGTTCTGTCTTCAGAGAAAATAAGTTAAAACTTAAGGAGATTCTTACATCAGAAGCTCTGCATGGAAAACATTGGAAGAAATCAAATAGAGCTATGGGAAACATAATTATTTTGGACTCCTTGGGTTACAATCAATCAGTGTCTGTGTTTATCCTTTGTAAATGGTTTTAGTTAAATGCCAACCTGATCATAAAAGTAGGCCATTTTTATTCTTGTCCTGATTAAACCCCATTAGTTACCTTATCATTTTCCTGGACCTTCATTTTTCATAAAGAATGAACTGAGATCTTTAGAGGTTAAGCATTAAGTGTGATTTTAGGCTGCAGAGAGATCTGGAATGGCATTTGAAGCTCCCAGTATGTAGAACTGGAAATCTCAGATCAAAGGTGGTTTCTGCTCAGGCTCCATTTGTCTGGTCCTGCTAGTTAATGCCGTGTCCATGGTAATCTCCCAATGGATATCAATGCTCTGACTGCCTACCTGCATATGGGGCTCTCACTTCTGGTATTTTTTCTTTTTCTTTTTCTTTTTCTTTTTCTTTTTCTTTTTCTTTTTCTTTTTCTTTTTCTTTTTCTTTTTCTTTTTCTTT